>NC_134402.1:423058574-423408574 GCF_038048845.1 Mixophyes fleayi | reverse complement strand
TGCTGGACCAATTTCTTGTTCTATGTGGACATTATAAGTTATTTTGGAATTATTGTTATTTTGTTTTAATTGTGAGCACTTGAGTAATGAAACAAAACAGGATCTTCTCCTTCTTCCATCTTCTTCTAGTTTTTCCTCTTCTTTCTGCTGGCTCTGACAGCTCCTGTCAGCTCCGCAACGCATCGTCTTGACTTCACGTGGGCAGTGCTTCAGGGTAGAGGGCAGGCGCCAGGGACAGGTGCTACCTTTAGTACTGTACCTGCTAGGGGGGACCCCGGGACAGGACTTGAGTTGCAGGTCACAGTTGACCCCTTGTCATTTCGGGTCCCATACAGCAGTAGCGCCCGTTCCCCCTTGATGGCAGCCCTGCTTGTAGTAATTACCTCTCCTGGGATGGCCATTGTGAGTCCTCTGTCTGCGGCCAACCCCTTCACCCGGTCACAAACTCAAAATCATTGGGTTTGAGCTGAGCACCATGAATACTTTGTTTGCACTATTTTGTTCAAAGCTGATTATGTGGTGGTGGGGGTGGGCCATATTATGGACTCTGCCAACCCACCAAACATGAAAAAAGCTTCAGGAGAGGTAATAACTATACATATGCTGCACCTAGCAGTATATATGTGTATGTGTGGGACCTGTATAAAAGTCTTTAGCCTCACTTATATATAAAATTAATTGGTCTCTTTGTTTGTTTGTCTGCCCGGTTATGCTTTCAGACACCCCTGCACCGATTGGGATGAAACCAACATGAGGTGGTCCAGTTGGGTCCTAGACAGGATTTAGGAGGTTTAGAACTTTGACCCGGGGAGCCTGTTCTGGGCCTTCCACTGGATGGATTTGGATGAAAACTTCACAGAAGGGTGGCAATTAGCCTGGAATTCCTAATGGAGTGGTTGGGGTACCAGTTGGACCTCCCTTTGGTTTATGCTGGGCAGAACTTTGACACAGCAAGCCAATGGACAGTTACATCCAACTCATTGATAACTAAATAATTTAAAGATTTAAACCCAGGCAACTCTGGGTACTTCAGCTAGTGTTTTTATATGATCATGGAAATCTCTGGTGACTTATAATTCTTATGTTTTACAATAGGGAATACATTATTTCCATCATCCATCCATTCATTTTAGCTAGTATGTCTATTAATAGTTGATCATCAGTTGGTGTTTCATGAGTAAGTGCAGAATCCATACCTATGAGTCAACAGCAAATTAGGGCATAGTTTTGGCATATATGGGCATAGTTTAGGTGGATACGGTGGAGTCAATTTAGGAGCCATGAAAATCTGTGCTTTTAATAGTTTAACAGTTTAACTGCGAGTAGCTCAGGATATTTGAGTTTATCCTCCTAAAAAAAAAAAAAGTAATAATAATAAAAAAAAAATTATATGTCTCTCACTAAAATATGATATACATAAATGTACTTAGGATGCTGACCCTATAAACATAAAGGCAGTCAGTGAATTAGGCCCCTCACACATTTCTTCAATACTACCAATTCCTAAAACATTGCTGTAACACTAGCTTTCACCAATTGCTAGATTTACTAAGCTGCGGGTTTGAAAAAGTGGGGATGTTGCCTATAGCAACCAATCAGATTCTAGCTGTCATTTTGTAGAAGGTACTAAATAAATGAAAGATAGAATCTGATTGGTTGCTATAGGCAACATCCCCACTTTTTCAAACCCGCAGCTTAGTAAATCTAGCCCCAAGTGTGCGTCGGAGTAGGGCACTCTGTACTTTATTATCAGACTCATGTTACTAGTAAAACTTCTATAATGATTTTATAGTTTTGTCTATAATCACTGTCACTTAAAAAACATGGGTAGGCATGTTCATTCCCTATACTGACTAAACTATTCCTGAAATCAGTACATGTACATTCATCTCTTTTAAGATTTTTTACCCCAAGTGTGTTAAGCTGGGTAAACTCTGTTACATTTTACTTCAGATGCGATTTCTGTAATGATTTCACCAACAACTGAAAGTCCCAATGATCATGCAGATTCGTGTGTACACACCTACAAAATTTACCTTCAGATCTGTGATCTCCGTCTCTCAACCATTTGCTGAAAAGATTATTGGGTATATTTACTAAACTGCGGGTTTGGAAAAGTGGAGATGTTGCCTATAGCAACCAATCAGATTCCAGCTGTGATTTATTTATTGCATTCTACAAAATGACAGCTAGAATCTGATTGGTTGCTATAGGCAACATCTCCACTTTTTCAAACCCGCAGTTTAGTAAATCTAGCCCAATGACTGCACACACAACAGATATCTGCCTACACTGCTGGTCATGTGTGAGTACATACTTCCACATTTACCCGACATCATGATTGTGATTTCTATGAACATTATAAAACCAAATAAATAGATGCGATGTGTTTTGGCAAGATAAAACACGTTTGTGGGAGCGTACACACTCCTATAATATCAGACCAAACGGTCGTTTATCTGCACTATAATTACGTTAGTGTGTACCCAGTTTTAGTGTTGCAAAATGATCTTTCACACAAAAGCAACTCACTAAAAATAGCAATTTGAATTACTTATGTCTATGTTTTAAAAAGTGTTTCCTGAGAATGTGTTAAGGGATCCCTCTCTCCAAGTATCAGTAGTGACCTATGTGTTCATTCTCTGTCATCTTCAGATGTCAGGCTTGGAGCATTTTTTTTGTATGATATGAACCACTGACAGTGTCCACAACACAGACAAAGTTGAGCAATACTTTTATGTTTTGGAGATAGTTGCTAAAAACAGTTCCCAAGAATTGGATGGAAGAAAATAAACAGATCACTTAATGCATTATCTTGTTGTCTCTCTAAAAAATAGAGCATCAAGGCCCAAAACAGAGTGTTTTTAGCATGCCAATACCCTTTATCAGCGTTAGAAATAGCAGATTACCATGTCTCAGATAGATGCATTCCTTAAAAACATGCCTGCTGTTACTGGTAACAAGATTGAGGGCTTAAGGAGTTTTTGCATGTACAAATTAAACCTCAGCATTTGAATAGAATGAGCTGAGTGTCTGAATGGTTGCAACGGTTTGCACCAGATGGAGCTGACATAAAACATCTGTTCATATGATACAGAATTATCAAACAATAACATAACCATACCCCCACCTCAGACTGACCCCCAAAAGTGCAGGGGCGTTCTGGGTGCTACTTTTGTCATACTTGCCAACATTTTTTTTTTTTCTTCCGGGAGATGCCGGCTGGGACGTGGGCGTGCAGGGGGCGGGGCTGCGAAATTGCGTCATTTTGGCCCCGCCCCCGTGACGGAATGACGCAAATCGCGTCATTTTACAGTGGGGGCGGGGCTAAACGCCGCGATTCCGGGTGAATCGCGGCGTTTAAACTAAATTTTTCCCCCTTCCTATCAGGGAGATTGCCACACTCGTCCGGGAGACTCTCGCAAAATGCGGGAGTCTCCCGGACAATGCGGGAGAGTTGGCAAGTATGACTTTTGTAATGCATAATAGTGACAGTGAACTGCTGCTTAATTTGAGGGCAGACCTTTGGTGATTTAAAGATGTGTTTGACCAGATGGGTATGGTTGGTGTACAGCAGTAAGTTAAGGATTTCTACGGTCATATTAGGGTGATTCATGATATTACCAAGACATGGCACAACCATAACCCTTTTCCTGCCACCCAAAAGTCCCAGAGCATCCAAAGTGCTATTTAAAGCATAGTTGCCAACATTGGCAAGTTGTGTCCCGGGAGATCCGAGGGGCAGATGGGTGTGTGGGGGCGGGGCTTGAAGAAATGTGTTGTTAACCCCGCCCCCAAAGCTGTCATCACCTTTTTGACCAATAAATGATGCGTACACGGCACCAACAAGCCCCGCCCCCTCCATTTACTTTGCATAGCGGGACGTGTATCAGGAGAATTGCCTGCTCTCCCGTGAGTCCGGGAGACCGACCCGGATTTCTGGAGTCTCCTGGATATTCCGGTAGATGACAAGTATGATTTAAAGCATTGTGTTTGAAAATTATCTTGGTTTTTGGTGGGGCTTTGGTGGTCCAGTGGTGTGGTTGGGTGGATTGAGACTAGGGCTCCCTTGTTCTGGAGTCAGATATGGGCTTGGAGAGGCATCCTCTGGCGGTAGGGAGGAGTGCACAGGACTATCCAATTCTTTAAATCAATATTATAGCTTTACCATGCAATATTTTGGAACGCCAACAAAAACATACTATAATATAATAATTGTTGTAAAGTGCAGAGCTGTATTTAGCATCACATACTAGACTGAAGCAACTCTCTCCCCACTCCCATCATGCACTGCATGTGTAGATGACATGATGCCGTCTAAACTGTTCTGGTGACGGTAACACCATTTGGAAATGTAAAATTTGCCTCTGAACTTGATCTTATGTGAGATAAGCTGAGTTGTAGAAGATTGTACCCCAGCAATCTCCCCTGTGAAATGACTGCTGGTCATTAAGATGTTTGACCTGTTCTGGGCCTATGTTATAATAATGTGTGGGTTATTTGCCAAATATGGCATGGCTGCTAGGATCATGGCTATTCTAATTATATGTCATTTATTTTTCTACTAATTATGCTGCATAAAATTAATTTAAAAACACATGTGGTAAATAGGCCTTAAACATGTCTTATTTAATTGTCAGGGGGCGCAGTGGGGTAACGGATGGGGAAGGAGGCACGGCTAAATAAACATGTTCAGTGTAAAAGAAATGTGGATAATTTTGGACACTAAAGGTTGTCCCTCTGTGATGTAAAATCCAGCCCCATTAAACAGAATTTCTTTAAATATAGGCTATAACTTGCCATGTTCTATAATTTGTGGGTTTTGACTTTTGTGATCTGTATTGTTGCCTTGTGTTCTTGGGGGGCTTCCCTGTTTCTTGGTTTTGTCCATTGTACCAATAAAAATCCTGGAATGTTTGCTGTTAGATGTGTTTTACCAAAGTGGAATATTCAATTGTGCAAGATTTCATGTGCAAAATCCTACTTTGTGCATATGGATTAGCTGAAATGGCGTTTCATGAGCAATTGCATGTAATATCTGGGCTGTGGTTAAAGGCTGAAAAAGGTTTTACAAAATGCTTGGCCGCTATGAATTGATGAAAGCAGGAAGACACTGAGACTCCTCACCTCTATCAGCCAGACACAAGACGGATTCAACATTGGCCACTTGTGATTGGCTGGCAGAGAAGGAAAGTTGGGTGCCCCCTGCCTTCATCATTTGTGACATCTGGATATTTCATTTTTCTTTCATCATTGTATGACGATAGATGAAGAAGGCAATGTTTTGCAATGGGCGAAGGCTTTATATATGAAAAGCCTTTTTTATGTCATGCAAAATCACATCTCAACTGAATGGGGAAGGGGGGGACTTCTTGCCTTTGCATGGAAGTACCATGTACCAAGAGGATAAAAGGAAAATAGTTGCAATAGTCCCCAAACTATCTATTACCTGAAATCTGTTACTTGCATGGTCTTAGCTACATTACTCTATTGGTACAGTATGGGGAATAGGTCACCCATAATCAGGAGAACAGACTTCTGGGAAATGCTGTCTATATGGTAGCACATTGAGTTAATAATAGTGCTTAGACATTGGTTGGTAAAAACATTCTATAGCATCGGCTCGTGAAAGTGTTTTTACAACAATGTTATTCTAAAAAATATAAAATATATAATATTAGAATTGTAATTATTTTTATAAATAGATTATTTAAACGTTTTATAAAATTGTTAATGTATTTTTAACAATTAGATATATACTTCAATTGTTTATACAGTAGCCTTTTAGCTTTAAATATTTTGTTTTGCCAGTTATAGTACTTTGTATCATTATTTTATCATTTGCAGTTACTTTGCTCATTGGCATAAAAGGTGGCATTTGTTTTTCACATAAAAGTGTAATTTTGCTCTATATATTTTTTATATATGATACATAAATCATAATATAAAATTAAGACAATAAAGAAAACTAGGAAAGTGCAGCACAGAGGTCATGATTTCGACTCCCGACCATAGCCTCATTTGTGTGGAGTTTGTATGTTTGCGTGGGTTTCCTCCGGGTGCTCCAGTTTCCTCCCATATTCCAAAAAAACATACCAGTAGGTTAATTGGCTGCTATCAAATTGACCCAAGTGTGTGTATGTGTGTGTATGTGTATGTGTGTGTATACTAGGCAAAATAGACTGTAAGCTGCAGCAGGGCAGGGACTGATGTGAGTGAGTTCTCTGTACAGTGCTGCGGAATTAGTGGCGCTATATAAAGAGCTGATGATGAATCCGCTAACCCAGGCCCCAGATCAATTCACCCACAATCTTATGATCCATGCCCCATGTGCCTGGCAGAAACTGTCACTGATTCTCAAATACCTCAAATATATGTTTGAGGGGGGAGGTTTGTATACGTGTTGACGATACATAATAACATCTACACTGTTGAAGTGTCTGCAGCTATATTTTATATTCTGTTGAATGGTTTGTATATAAAATAATGGGAAGTGTGTTTGTTTGCACTCAGGAAATGTCAAAGTCGTGAGGCTGTATTGGAGTGCTGGGATACTGATCCAGCCATGTGTAGGAGGAGGAGTAATTCACTACTCATGAAACACATTGATATTACAATTACAAAGCTAGATGTAGATGGACCCCAATAGTGATTTCAGAGACGTAGGGGCTTATTTATCAATGATCAGATTTTTTACCTGATATTTACCGTTGAATGTTGCATATTTTGCATCAGTTCACTCCAAGTTTTTGGAGCTATTTAAAATTTAGCAGGAGAGGGGATGACGCTTCCAAAAAGTCTGTCTGTCCTGTTAAATAAGTTCTTACATGAACACACAGAGGAGCCCACAGGAGCTGGCTGGGTTTCTCTGCGGATGGAGATAGAAGGCTGTGGAATTTCAGGAGCAGGGCTGAGGTCATCAGGTAACCATCTGGAGTAGTTAGGAATGCTACGGACACACTGGTGGCAATATTTCAGCAGCACTCAGAAGATTACTTTTTGTGACGCATCAGCAACCGAGGGCAGACGCTGAAAAGCTAACCTTTCGCAGCTTGTTAAATCAGACAGATATGTAGTTCCCATAGACAGCTAGTTTCACTGTGGGTCCCAGTGCAGGGAGATGAGGAGGAGGAAACCAGGGCCCCCAAACCTCTGCATCTACCATGCAGCAGACCTAATTATCCCCATGGGCCCCCGTGCACGGCACCTGCTGTACCAATGGTAGTTCCGCCACTGGCTATTTTACTGAGTGCCACAGATATCTTAATAAATAAGCACTATACTTAATAATGTAGTACTCCTGAGAAAATGGAGGTTTTTTGCATGGAAGACTTTGATAAATAGGCTCCTTAGGCTGTAAGCTTAAGGCAAGCATATCTAAAATAGAGGTGCTTGGGCTCGGTTTTCGGAAAACGGAGCCCACCCGAACATAGCTGATCCGAGTACTGAGCCCAGTCACTCTGTACTTTTGCGTGCCCTCGGAACTGAAAACGAGGCAAGACGTCATTGTCGCATCATCGGATCTCGCGAGTTGTGGATTCTTTAAATACCGTCCTCCACTTAGATCCAGTGCCATTTCACAGAGAGACACAGAAGGTGCAGCAGGGTTGTTGGCAGTCTCCAGTGTGTCACGGCTCTGAGGTTTTTTGCCAATCCCCTGCCTCACTATCGAGGATGGTGGAGGCAGAATACAATGATATTCACAGGATAAGTTCACGGCTTACAAGCATCAATAATACCACAGGAGAAAGTAGTAGTGTTGCAACGTAGTGTATTGAATGTTGGTACAACAGGAATAGATATATATATATATATATTGGCAGATATGAATACACAGCAATTCGTAGTAATGCAGGCACAATTCACATATGCTACTTCATAGTCGGTAACCCTTGGCAGCAGCATGAGATGAGATGATATAAAGCTCAACGCAGTGATGATAAACAAGAACACTAGGATCCAATAGAGAACCACACAGCAGATGAATGTGAATCACTGATACAGCTTACAGTCCAAACAGAGTAGTATATAGAACTTAGCTGATCCGAGAGTAGAGATGACTCAACATAGCAGGTGGTACTGGAATCGCTGATTCTTATTAAGTAAAGCAGTAAGCGTTAAACATCACCCAAGGACTTGGATGAACACTGACACATGCAGTAGAATGTTGCCTTGAAGTAGCAGAGACGTGAGTGGTATCTGAACCATGCGTGGAACTACAGGTAGCAGGAATCGTTGTAACTGCAATGGTAAGTTCACTGTAGTATGGAGCAACTGAACAGAGACACGTAACTTGAGCCCAAGTACTAGCCACCGGCACAACAAGTAGTTCACAATAACAGTCCAGCAAACAGGTAACAGCAGAGTAAGGATAACCCGTGTCAGACGGGGAACTACAGGTGACAGGAAACTTGATAGTAGCTCTAACAGCGAGATGCATCGATCTTAGCCAGCCAGCAGTAAAGTTGAACCAATAGATAAAGCACAGGTTTAGCGACAACTCACGATACTCGTTCAGCGTGCAGATCCCTCCCTGGTCTCCTCCTCCGTGCGGCACTCACACGCCCGCCCGACATCCATTGCGGAGCGCGAAGAGGAGACCAGGGAGGGAGCCGGATCGCCAGCTGACCGCAAAGGTAAGTATTTTCATCTTTTTTTTTTTTTCAGGTTTTTTTTTTTCCTGTGCTGCCTCTGACGGGCCCCCCTGGGCTGCAGGGCCCATATATATATATATATATATATATATATATATATATTAGGGATGTGCACCGGCGACTTTTGAGGTCTCGTGTTTTGTGTTTTGGATCCGGATTTTCGTTATTTTTGAGGTTCGGATTTGTCTCGCAAAACACTTGACGAAAGGTCTCGGTTCGGATTTAAGGTATTGGATTCGGATTTTTTTTGAAAAAAACATAAAAAGTTTAAAAATCAAGTTTTTGGGCTTATTTTCACTCCTAGGCTATTATTAACCTCAATAACATTCAATAACAAGCATTTCCACTAATTTACAGTGTATTCTGAACACCTCACAATATAGTTATTAGTCCAAAACGTTGCAAAAAGGTATCTTTCTGGACTGCGTAGAGGAGTGGGTCACCACAATATATCTTAAAAACCCTGAACTTTTATGATTCGCACCAATAATTGTACCTGGACTGCGTAGAGGAGTGGGTCACCACAATATCTTAAAAACCCTGAACTTTTATGATTCGCACCAATAATTGTACCTGGACTGCGTAGAGGAGTGGGTCACCACAATATATTAAAAACCCTGAACTTTTATGATGATTCGCACCAATAATTGTACCTGGACTGCGTAGAGGAGTGGGTCACCACAATATCTTAAAAACCCTGAACTTTTATGATTCGCACCAATAATTGTACCTGGACTGCGTAGAGGAGTGGGTCACCACAATATCTTAAAAACCCTGAACTTTTATGATTCGCACCAATAATTGTACCTGGACTGCGTAGAGGAGTGGGTCACCACAATATCTTAAAAACCCTGAACTTTTATGATTCGCACCAATAATTGTACCTGGACTGCGTAGAGGAGTGGGTCACCACAATATCTTAAAAACCCTGAACTTTTATGATTCGCACCAATAATTGTACCTGGACTGCGTAGAGGAGTGGGTCACCACAATATCTTAAAAACCCTGAACTTTTATGAATCGCACCAATAAATGTACCTGGACTGCGTAGAGGAGTGGGTCACCACAATATATATAATAAGAAAACCATCAACTTGTTTGATTCGCACCAATAAATGTACCTGGACTGCGTAGAGGAGTGGGTCACCACAATATATATAATAAGAAAACCATCAACTTGTTTAATTCGCACCAATAAATGTACCTGGACTGCGTAGAGGAGTGGGTCACCACAATATATTAAAAACCCTGAACTTTTATGAATCGCACCAATAAATGTACCTGGACTGCGTAGAGGAGTGGGTCACCACAATATATATAATAAGAAAACCATCAACTTGTTTGAGTCGCACCAATAAATGTACCTGGACTGCGTAGAGGAGTGGGTCACCACAATATATATAATAAGAAAACCATCAACTTGTTTGATTCGCACCAATAAATGTACCTGGACTGCGTAGAGGAGTGGGTCACCACAAGATATATTAAAAACCCTGAACTTTTATGATTCGCACCAATAAATGTACCTGGACTGCGTAGAGGAGTGGGTCACCACAATATATTAAAAACCCTGAACTTTTATGAATCGCACCAATAAATGTACCTGGACTGCCTAGAGGAGTGGGCACTGGGCACCACAATAAAATATATAAAAAACCTTCAACAGGTCTGCATTACACTACACATACGGCTGCTCCTCCATCCTCTCCATCATATACATGTTGGAGTTTTAGCGTGTGACAACCTCTTGTTTTTGATAATGTCAGTGCATTTTGAATATTTTTCAATTTGCCCCACACCACTGAATGTACTTTATCTATGATACGCATCTATCTATCTTGACTGCGTAGTGTGGTGGCCCCGGTACACAATTTGGTACCGAGGCCACAATATAATTAAAAAACCCTCCACGTGTCAGAATTCCACCAAACAAGTATCTGGACTGTGTAGTGGGGTGGCCCCGGTACCCAATTTGATACCGGGGCCACAATAAAATAAATACACCCTCCACGTGTCAGAATTCCACCAAACAAGTATCTGGACTGCGTAGTGGGGTGGCCCCGGTACCCAATTTGATACCGGGGCCACAATAAAATAAATACACCCTCCACGTGTCAGAATTCCACCAAACAAGTATCTGGACTGCGTAGTGGGGTGGCCCCGGTACCCAATTTGATACCGGGGCCACAATAAAATAAATACACCCTCCACGTGTCAGAATTCCACCAAACAAGTATCTGGACTGCGTAGTGGGGTGGCCCCGGTACCCAACTTGATACCGGGGCCACAATACCTCCTCCAAACATGCTACAGACAATTCGTCATTGAGATCCCATCAAGTATGTTAAAGACAGACAGGGTCCAAGTGTTATTAGTTGACTTTGTAAAGAAAAAAACTGTCCCTGTTGCACATAGTCGTGCAATGAAGACTTACTTTTTCATTTAAAGGCACGATCTTTCAAGTGTAGTGTTTGTAAGTCTAAGTCATATTATACTTTTGGTAAAATTGTTTTTTTTTGTTCCTCTTTATGTTAATTAATTAGTAATACAATTAAAGTAGGAAATAGAATTAAATAGAATTAAAGTAGGAAATAGAGTGGTATAGAGTTGTAGTGTGGTATAGATAGAGTGGTCCACACAATATAATAATAAAACCCTCAACTGGTCTGAATTCCACCAAACAAGTATCTTGACTGCGTAGTGTGGTGGCCCCGGTACACAATTTGGTACCGAGGCCACAATATAATTAAAAAACCCTCCACGTGTCGGAATTCCACCAAACAAGTATCTGGACTGCATAGTGGGGTGGCCCCGGTACCCAATTTGATACCGGGGCCACAATACCTCCTCAAAACATGCTCCAGACAATTCGTCATTGACAGACCCCAGACAGACAGGGTCGTAGTGTTATTGTTTGACTTTGTAAACCCAAAAAAATGTCCCTGTTGCACTTGCACATAGTCGTGCAATGAAGACTGACTTTTTCATTTAAAGGCACGATCTTTAAAGTGTCAGAAAGAGAGAGAAGACACAGGAGAGGAGAGTTGTAGCTGGGGACCTGGGGTGGAAGCTCCCAGGCTCCCCCAGCATTGCCTGGAAGTCTGAGCGTGGTGACTGAGCCAGGGCAAGGAATGTGTGCCCTGGATGAGGGGGAGAACTCCATGCCACTATAGTGAACCCAAGAGAGAGGGGGACACTGCACATGGAAGAGGCCCTGGAGTGAGGGCTGCTACAAGAGGCATGGTAGCTGTAGTGTCAGATCCTGAGGCTGAGAGTACACAGAGTGACGTGTCAGAGCACAGGAGACATTATCCCCGCAGAGGAGGGATGAGCTGCAGTTGAGAGGTCTGTTGTTGAAATAGGACATGCACACTTTAACAAACCAATCATTTCAGCGACAGGGCCTACCAAACAACTTTGACTGAAATGATTGGTTTGTTTGGGCCCCCACACCAAAAAAGCTATTCATCTCTCCCTGTACAGACTAAACAGGCTCTACTGAGGCAAGATGTCGTCCTCATCCTCAACCTCTGATTCCTCTCCCCCTACAGTGTGTACTTCCTCCTCATCACACATTATCAATTCGTCCCCGCTGGACTCCACAACCACAGGTCCCTCTGTAGTATCTGGAGGGCAGTGCTGTACTTCATTGAGGAATTGATTATTCATTTTTATAAACATCATTTTTTCAACGTTGTGAGGAAGCAACCTCCTTCGCCGCTCACTGACCAGGTTCCCCGCTGCACTAAAAACTCTTTCCGAGTACACACTGGAGGGGGGACAACTCAGGTAAAATAGAGCCAGTTTGTACAGGGGCTTCCAAACTGCCTTTTTTTCCTGCCAGTAACAATATGGACTGTCTGACATGTCTACTTGGATGGTGTCAGCAAAGTAATCATCCACAATTTTTTCTATTGTCACAGCATCCAATGCAGCGAGAGTAGACATGTCTGCAATGGTTGGCAGGTCCTTCAGTCCGGACCAGATGTTATCAGCATCCCCGCCAGTGCCTCTTTTGGGAAAACTGAGCTTTTTCCTCGCAGCCATAGATGTGGAAGAAAATGAGGGTGGAGCTGTTGGTATGTCACGGTCCTCTTCAGAGGACAATCTCCTGACCAGCAGGTCTTTGCACCGCTGTAGATTTGTGTCCGCCGGAAACAGAGACACAACATACGCTTTAAACCGAGGATCGAGCACGGTGGCCAGAATGTATTCCTCTGACTTTAAAAGAGTGACCACCCTCGGATCCTGGCAAAGCGTACGAAGGGCTACATCCACAAGAGCTACATGCTTGCTGTAATCGCAATGGCTTACCAGCTCCTCCCTCACTTTCTCCAGCTGCTTCTGCAACAGCCTGATCAGGGGAATGACCTGACTCAAGCTGGCAGTGTCGGAACTGACTTCTCGTGTGGCAAGTTCAAATGGCTGCAGAACCTTGCACAACACGGAAATCAGTCTCCACTGCGCTTGACTCAGGCGCATCCCCACTCCTTTGCCTATGTCGTAGGTGGCTGTGTAGGCCTGAATGGCCTTTTGCTGCTCCTCCATCCTCTGCAGCATATAGAGGGTGGAGTTCCAGCGCGTCACAACCTCTTGTTTGAGGTGATGGCAGGGCAGGTTCAAGCTTTTTTGATGTGCCTCTAGTCTGCGGTAGGCACTGGCTGAATGCCGAAAGTGTCCAGCAATTTTGCGCGCCACCGCAAGCATCTCCTGCACACCCCTGTCACTCTTGAGGTAATGCTGCACCACCAAATTAATGGTGTGGGCAAAACATGGGACGTGCTGGAAATTGCCCATATTTAATGCCCGCACAATGTTACTGGCATTGTCTGACACCACAAATCCCCATGAGAGTCTAAGTGGGGTAAGCCACTGGGAGATAATTTCCCTCATTTTCTCTAATATGTTGTCAGCGTTGTGCCTCTTATTAAAGCCTGTAATGCACAATGTTGCCTGCCTTTGCATGAGCAGCCATTTTGTAGATGCTGCTACTGATGCAGCTGTTGCTGTTGCTGCGGAAGGGGATGCATCTACCCAGTGGGCTGTCACAGTCATATAGTCCTTCGTTTGCCCAGAACCACTTGTCCACATGTCCGTGGTTAAGTGGACAGTGGGTACAACCGCATTTTTAAGAGCACTGAGGACACTTGATCGTACTTCTCTGTACATTTTTGGTATCGCCTGCCTAGTGAAGTGGAATCTCGAGGGGATTTGGTACCGGGGACACAATACCTCCATCAACCCTCTAAATCCCACTCCACTGATGGCGGACACCGGGCGCACGTCTAACACCAACATTGCAGTTACAGCCGCAGTTATACGCTTTGCAATAGGGTGACTACTATCGTATTTGGTGGTCATGGCAAACGACTGTTGGACGGTCAATTGTTTGGTGAAAGACTTAGCCGTCTTACGACTTCCCCTCTGGGAAGATGACCGACTAACAGCAGCAACAGCAGCAGTGGCAGTAGTAGGCGTACCGCTGCAGGATTCCTCGGATGAATCCCGTATTGAGGAGGACTCAGTCTGGCTGGTGACTTGGGCTGCAGGACTGAATCTGATGGAGATCGTGGAGGAAGTTGACGAGGAGGGTGTTGCTGGTGTGTATCCAACTGGACCACGGGATTTAGGTGTCCCTGTACCGATGAGGGTCCTAGCCCCAGTTCCTGAACTAACCACTGAACTATGAAGGTTATTCAGGTGACGTATAAGGGAGGATGTTCCTAGGTGGGCAAGATCCTTACCCCTGCTTATTTGAGCTTTACATAAGCTACATATTGCCATACATTGGTTGTCTGGATTTGGATAAAAATAACTCCAGACCGAAGAGGTGCATTTTTTGGTCTTCTGACCAGGCATGACGATGGGCTTTTTCATCCCATGGACATCAGCTGTTTCCCCCCCTGGTGCCTCATTTACAATAACCACATCACCATCCTCATCATCAAGTTCCTCCACAGCGCCAGCTACATCATCAATAGCCTCCTCCCGAGCCACCTCTTCCCGTACAGTGATGGGAAGGTCAGGCTTGACAACCACCAACACCCTTGGACTCGCCTTGGGGATTTGTGATAATTTCTCTTTAGAAGGCAGAGTTGTTTGCTGTTTTGTTGCTGACAGCATAACTCTCTTCAATTTTTTGTAGGGGGGGGAGGAGGAGGAGGGCTAAGATCCGTGGGTGAAGCTGAACCACTAGTCATGAACACGGGCCAGGGCCTAAGCCGTTCCTTGCCACTCCGTGTCGTAAATGGCATATTGGCAACTTTACGTTTCTCCTCAGATGATTTTAAGTTTCTCTTTTTGCTACTTTTTCTTAACTTGGGCTTTTTGGATTTTACATGCCCGGTACTACGAGATTGGGCATCGGGCTTGGAAGACGACGTTGATGGCATTTCATCGTCTATGTCATGACTAGTGGCAGCAGCTTCAGCATTAGGAGGAAGTGGGTCTTGATCTTTCCCTACTTTATCCTCCAAATTTTTGGTCTCCATTATATGTAGCACAAGATACTGCAGAATGTGTGAACTTGGTAATATTGCAGTACCAATGGACTTATACTGCTGGATTGGTTTTGCAAATTTGGTTATAATTATTATATATTTTTTTTTTTTTAAATTTTTTATTTTTTTTTACTTTTTTTTTATTTTTAAAAAACTTGGGAATAGTGGGGAAATAACTATGCCCTTAGAAGCACAGAGCACAGGACACAGCACCACTGGACTGAACAGGACACGGCACAGGACCCAGCAGCACTACGGAACTCAGCAGGACAGAGCACAGGACACAGCACCACTGGACTGATACTGCAGAATGTGTGAACTTGGTAATATTGCAGTACCAATGGACTTATAATGCTGGATTGGTTTTGCAAATTTGGTTATAATTATTATATATTTTTTTTTTTTTAAATTTTTTATTATTTTTTACTTTTTTTTTATTTTTTAAAAACTTGGGAATAATGGGGAAATAACTATGCCCTTAGAAGCACAGAGCACAGGACACAGCACCACTGGACTGAACAGGACACGGCACAGGACCCAGCAGCACTACGGAACTCAGCAGGACAGAGCACAGGACACAGCACCACTGGACTGATACTGCAGAATGTGTAAACTTTGTAATATTGCAGTACCACTGGACTTTTACTGCTGAATGTGTGAACTTGGTAATATTGCAGTACCAATGGGCTTATACTGCAGGATTGGTTGTGAAAATTTTGTGGTAATTAAAAAATATTAAAGTAGTTTTTGGTATTTTTTAAAAAAACTTTTTTTTATTTTTTTAAACACAGGGGAATATTGGGGAAATAACTATGCCCTTAGAAGCACAGAGCACAGGACACAGCACCACTGGACTGAACAGGACACAGCACAGGACCCAGCAGCACCACTGACCTCAGAAGGACAGAGCACAGCACACAGCACCACTGGACTGATACTGCAGAACACAGCACAGCACAGCACAGCACAGCACAGCACAGCACAGCACAGCACAGCACAGCACAGAACTAAACAGCACAGAACTAAACAGCACAGAGGACCACCTAACACACCCTCCCTCTACCCTGATCAATGCCCGAGTGAAGATGGCGGCGACTAGCGGGGAATTTATAGGATCCGAGTATCGCGAGATCCGACAACGGGATTATGAGTCAGAGCCTCAGTTTCACTTTTGAATTTGGCGCCAATACCCGGATCTGTCTCGGATCCGACTCGGATCCGCAACGTTCGGGTGGGCTCGGATTTCAGAAATCCGAGCGCGCTCATCCCTAATATATATATATATATATAATCACTTTTTTTTTATATATATATATATATATATATATATATATATAGGGGCCCCGATGCACGGCTTTAACCGGGGGCCCAAAATGTTGTGAAGAGGGCCCTGTGTGCCATAGCTCACCCAGAAACAGGAGAGGTGGCAGTGTTCAGTGCTGAAACAGAAATTCTAATAATAGGGCTTTCAGTGTTTTTAAAAGTCTACAGTGATATTCTACTGTGCCATAGCTAATAAAAGAGGTGGCAGCGTTCTTGTCACTCTCCAGTCTTCAGTCACATTGTTCTTGTCACTTTCCAGTCTCAGTCATGATGATACTAATCTCTCTACGTCATGTGCTAAAGCCTATGTTCAAGTGCATAGTGGTTTTAAGTCAGGGAAACAAAAATGTAAAAAAAGAAAAAATCTTGTACCTTTTTAAAGAAAAAAATACCTCTCTCATAAAGGTGAAAGTTTAGTGTTGAAAAACATAAAATTGCCAACATGCCATTCTACCCAAAATATTAACAAGCATACCAGCATCAGCTAGCTCCCTTCTCTCAGCTAGATCCCAGCACTTGCAATCTAAACTGTCATCATCCTCACCATCATCAGTGCGTACATCATTCTCACACAATACTAATTCATCCCCGCTGGAATCCACCATTACAGGTAGCAGAATTCGTTGTAACTGCAATGGTAAGTTCACTGTAGTATGGAGCAACTGAACAGAGACACGCAACTTGAGCCCAAGTACTAGCCACCAGCACAACAAGTAGTTCACAATAACAGTCCAGTAACCAGGTAACAGCAGAGTAAGGATAACCCGTGTCAGACGTGGAACTACAGGTGACAGGTAACTTGATAGTAGCTCTAACAGTGAGATGCATCGATCTTAGCCAGCCAGCAGTAAAGTTGAACCAATAGATAAAGCACAGGTTTAGCAACAACTCACGATACTCGTTCAGCGTGCAGATCCCTCCCTGGTCTCCTCCTCCGTGCGGCACTCACACGCCCGCCCGACATCCATTGCGGAGCGCGACGGAAGAGGAGACCAGGGAGGGAGCCGGATCGCCAGCTGACCGCAAAGGTAAGTATTTTCATCTTTTTTTTTTTTCAGGTTTTTTTTTTTCCTGTGCTGCCTCTGACGGGCCCCCCTGGGCTGCAGGGCCCATATATATATATATATATATATATATATATATATATATATAAAATCACTTTTTTTTATATATATATATATATATATATATATAGGGGCCCCGATGCACGGCTTTAACCGGGGGCCCAAAATGTTGTTAAGAGGGCCCTGTGTGCCATAGCTCACCCAGAAACAGGAGAGGTGGCAGTGTTCAGTGCTGAAACAGAAATTCTAATAATAGGGCTGTCAGTGCTCTTAAAAGTCTCCAGTGACATTCTACTGTGCCAAAGCTCACCCAGAAACAGGAGAGGTGGCAGTGTTCAGTGCTGAAACAGAAATTCTAATAATAGGGCTTTCAGTGTTTTTAAAAGTCTACAGTGATATTCTACTGTGCCATAGCTAATAAAAGAGGTGGCAGCGTTCTTGTCACTCTCCAGTCTTCAGTCACATTGTTCTTGTCACTTTCCAGTCTCAGTCATGATGATACTAATCTCTCTACGTCATGTGCTAAAGCCTATGTTCAAGTGCATAGTGGTTTTAAGTCAGGGAAACAAAAATGTAAAAAAAGAAAAAATCTTGTACCTTTTTAAAGAAAAAAATACCTCTCTCATAAAGGTGAAAGTTTAGTGTTGAAAAACATAAAATTGCCAACATGCCATTCTACCCAAAATAATAACAAGCATACCAGCATCAGCTAACTCCCTTCTCTCAGCTAGATCCCAGCACTTGCAATCTAAACTGTCATCATCCTCACCATCATCAGTGCGTACATCATTCTCACACAATACTAATTCATCCCCGCTGGAATCCACCATTACAGACGTCTCTGTACTTTGATGTAATTGCCGGTAATGGCCTTCCCCCTGGAATTTGTAGTCCATTTTACGACAAAGCTGTCGCGATTTTTGGGCAATTCTTTTAGACCAGACCAAATATCAAAATGTTGTGCTGACCTATCTGCATCACCACTGAGTGTCTTGGGAAAGCTACGTTTTATTCCTAGCAGCAGTTGTCAAAGAAACTGAGGGAGGAAAGGTCTTTGTGTCATGTACCACTTGAGCTGTCATCTTGCTGACCAGGAGCTCATTGCATCTCTTGAGATCTGGGTCAGTTGGAAAGAAAGAGAAGACATAGTTCTTAAACCTAGGATCATACAGTTGCCAAAATGTGGTGATCCGATTTCAAGATGTTGATAACTCTTGGATCCTGGCGAAGCGAATGAACTACTTGATCTACAAGTCCTACATAGTTAGCGGAGTTGCTTCGTTTCATCTCCTCCTTCAATTTCTCTAGCTGCTTTTTCAAAAGTCTAATTAGAGGGATCACTTGACCCAAGCTAACAGTGTCTGAACTCACTTCACAGGTGACTACTTAGAGTGATATCTGCACCTTGCACAACATGGAAAGTATTATCCACTGCACTGGACTAAAGTACATTCCCCCTCAAATTAAATTTTTCTTGCAGCAACTGCATTCTCCTACATGCTGTTGCAGAATGCCAAAAATGACCCAAATTATTTCAGGACACAGACAGCATCTTCTGCATGTCACTGTCTTTTTTTTAAAAAGCTCGGTACCACCAAGTTGATTGTGTGAGCAAAACAGGGAATGTGATGGAATTCCCCCCACTGTAATGCTTTCACAATATTGGTGCCATTATCATAAATGACATATCCTCAGGAGAGTCCATGTGTCATTCCCAGAATGACACTTGACTTTTGAAGTGAGTTATCTATCCCTGAGATATATGTCTGGCATCCCAGAGGGTAGGATTTCTCACCTCTGCTCTGCTTGACTGGCCGGACTATTTACACAACTCTGGAGCATCTCAGAGATGTTATCTGTCTAGCCTGGTTACTTTTAAAAGACTCTTGACACTTACATGGTCACTGGTGTCAGTCAGCAAAGCACACTTTGACATTACATTACAAGGTTACATACAATATATACATTGTCTTTCATGAATATTCAGGGGAAAAGTAACAAACACTGATTAGGTGCAATACATAATAGCCACACCACCCTTTACACAATTCACACACGACAACAACCCTCTGATCCCTGACCCCTGTGTGACTGGATCATATAGAATACAAATCACTTTTTATCTTTGCAGTCTGGCTGGACCAATAGGCAGTATGTAGATTCAACCCCATGTATCCGACTCCCATTGACCCATATATTATAAGCTTGTGAGCAGGGCCCTCTTACTGCTTTGTCTGTTTTACCCAGTATTCTTTATTACTGTGTTTGTCCCCAATTCTTGTACTGTGTTTGTCCCCAAAGCGCTACGGAATTTGCTGACGCTACATATAAATTAATGTTGATGATGATGAATAGTAGGGAAAAACAGTCTATGAAATTAAAGATTACCTCCAATGCTCTCTGCAACTGTCATACTCACCTGTGTTGGGATCTCGGCCAAAGTAGAAATCATGCACCACTGGATATTTATTATTTGCTATAGTTCATCTGGGAACCCCATATCTTCCTGGATAAAAACAAAATTATGTTTATTTATATATTGGTCAACATAAGAAAGATGTTGATGTTTACAAGATATAATTATGAAGATTTTAGAATCAATTATCTGCATGTAAAGTAAAAACACAGTTGGGTTCTCACAGCAGCAGTCTATCCAATCCTTTGTGCACTTGGAGAAAGAGACATGGATTTGTGAATGTCACAGTGGAATTACCAGATCTTTATTGAAGCTAACATGAAAGATAAAACTCTCAGCTTGGTTATTTTAGTCATCTTCATAGAGATTTCACATGACATTTTTACGGAGTTTAAAGAAATTAACATATATAATGTAGTAACGAGATTAACTCTTTGCTGCAGGGGAGTGAAAGAGGCTCAGTCCTATATTTTTCCGACCTCTGACAAGTATTCTTAAAAGATAAATCAATATTCAACCTCTCCACATACACTAAATATAGGATCTTCTAATAAAGCAAAAAAAGAAACACTTTCAAAAGATACCGCTGTTCTTCATCTCGAACCCCTTCTTAGAAAACAATTGTCATGTAAAAAAAAGTATAAAAATAATCCATAGATAAACATAAAAAAACACTTAAAATTAAGTTTAAAAAACCATACTGGAGCCCCTTTTACCGCCCTCTCAATGTCCCCAAGACAAATATCAACCTTGTGTAACAGCCTCTGAGTGAAGACAGTCTTTTATATATACATACCTCCAGAGGTGGAACAAACTAGCTGTGGGCCACGGTGCAGGGCCCCCATTATCTCCATGGGCCCCGTACACAGCACCTGCTGCACCAATAGTAGTTCTGCCACTACATACTTCCTAACTGTCCCGATTTACCTGGGATAATGGGTGCCGAGAAGGGGGGAAGGGAGCAAGTACAAAGTATTGGGGACAAAGCTTGACTGTATAGTGGTGGGAGTCACCAACCTGATGTGGTCATACCCCTTTCAGTGGCGATGGATGGGACTCCAAGAAGTTGCTGTACCAGGGCCAGAAATTTCTCTTATTTCCCCTGGTGGGATATTCATGATTTTATGGACCACCAGACAGGACATTAGTACAGTGTGCACCAACTGGTGGCAAGTGCAACAAAGCAAGGGTCTTTGCAGATGAGAGAAAGGTGATTGGGCCTGCCTGCTGCCTTGGAAGAGCTAGGCCTACCTCAAGGGGATGTGGCATGCCCTCACTTAACTCGATTAGGTTTTGTCCTCAAAATGGTAAATCGTTAGTTAAAATAATCCTCAATCCAAGGACATAGACCCAAATTAAACAAATATCTTGCTGCAATGATGTCATTCATGAAAATGCACTGAATGGCACTCCCGGGGCCATAGGTGGGCCAGACAGAGTTCCAAATCCTGTCTGGACCACCCATGGCCCAAAGTCGAGTCCAAATGACTCAGCCCAGGTGTTAGCTAGAGATATGGTAATTTAGTGTGTTGAAAATGGTAAAACTTTAGGTCATTTTCAGAGTAAATGAACTTATTTAGCAGTCTTGTGAGTTCCATTCAATGTTTTCAATCACACAAAACCAATATAATGACAGTTTGAATTGTTTTTTCTGACCATCTAAAAGTATCTAAATATTGTTTGTTGTATTGCAGGAGAAGCTTGTGCAAGCTCATTTGGCTATGTAGCCACAGTGACAGGGTATTTATAGCTGGCTACTCTGTAGACCAATGTCTATCAATCATATTCATTCATTCATTTGTCCATGCCTCTTTTAGCATATTGTAGGATATAGACTGCGGTCTGCTTTTGTAGCAGCAATAAATTGTCCTTGTACTTCATCCAATAGGAAAATGGACCCGTCATCTATATTCAACTACACATTAAACCGAAAACTAAACAAATCATCACCATTTATTTATATAGCGCCACTAATTCCGCAGCGCTGTACAGAGAACTCACTCACATCAGTCCCTGCCCCATTGGGGCTTACATTATAAATTCCCTAACACACACACAGAGACAGACTAGGGTCAATTTGATAGCAGCCAATTAACCTACCAGTATGTTTTTGCAGTGTGGGAGGATACTGGAGCACCCGGAGGAAACCCACGCAAACACGGGGAGAACATACAAACTCCTCACAGATAAGGTCATGGTCGGGAATTGAACTCATGACCCCAGTACTGTGAGGCAGAAGTGCTAGCCACTACGCCACTGTGCTGCCATATTTCATTTACAGTTAGCCATTTCCTGTCCAGTTACAAATAATTAGGAGTATTAGTGTATTGTACTAGCGGGAGCCTGCTTACTGTGTCCTGATAACGTGGCTCTCAGTCCACAGGATAGCCCAATGCAACAGCTAATTTAAATAATGCATAATACATTATAGAAGGAAATAGATTATACAGAGGAAGAGACATCATGGTTGGTGGGCTAATAACTGTATATTGTAATCAGGCTTTTACTTAAGCTATACTCTTAAAGTTGCATTACTACCTAGAACAATATTTTCCTAAGATCCTCTCCTCCTTTCCTGATCCCTCTGCTGTTACATACAGCCATTTTTTCTGCTGCTTTGTCCATTCTGTAACACAGAACCGTTAAATTAATACAACTCACCATATAAATCATCATCATCATCACCATTTATTTATATAGCACCACTGATTCCGCAGCGCTGTACAGAGAACTCACTCACATCAGTCCCTGCCCCATTGGAGCTTACAGTCTAAGTCCCTAACATACACACACACAGACAGACAGAGAGAGACTAGGGTCAATTTTAATAGCAGCCAATTAACCTACCAGTATGTTTTTGGAGTGTGGGAGGAAACCGGAGCAACCGGAGGAAACCCACGCAAACACAGGGAGAACATACAAACTCCTCACAGATAAGGCCATGATCGGGAATTGAAATCATGACCCCAGTGCTGTGAGGCAGAAGTGCTAACCACTGAGCCACCGTGCTGCCCATGATAAATGATGGCGAAACATTTGAACACAATACCTTAAAACAATACAGGTAACAAATACATGTACCTGATGATTTTCACAAAGAGACATTTGGTTTTTAAATATAATGTATAAAAAGCCAGTTGTATTTGTTTCTGTGGATATTTTTCGATTATTTTTATGTTTTCTTGTTTTGGAATGTTACATTACATAAAATACCTAGATAACCTCTGGCACACGTATTCTATCACATCTTCTATCTAATCTTCTATCACATTTTTTTTTTCTCTCTGAAGCAACAATAATTTCTATTTTGTATCAGTTGTTCAACACATCATAAAAGCAAGTCAAGTGTGTATGTACTTCAATAAAAGCAGCATGGAAGTTCTCTGAAGGCTCAGCTCCTATCTTCTAAAGGGCATGTCAGTGGTATTATTTACAGGTCACTGAGCACATCCCGGCATCGGAACATCTTTGGTTACAGCGAACGCTGGTCTTCAGCACACCGGGCATTTTATTGAGTTGAACAACAGTATCAGAATGTGTTTGCTTCGAATATCTATCTCACAGATATGTACTGTGTGGGTATTTCCACTTCACTGACAGTTTCAATATATAGATTTTTCCCCAATTAGAAATATTGCATATGATGTTTCCTACTCTTACTAATGTATATTTAAATGTGTTTTGTGGCTACAGTTGCAGTAGAATTTATTGGAGGAACAGTGAACCATGGCTAGATATTAAAAGGGTTTTCCACCCCTTCTTAACCAAATGCCCCCCCCCCCCCTTCCCACTGTGGAGTTAACAGGGGCTCCCGTCTCTGGGACACTCTCCCTGTCATCTGGACCATTCATCATCATCATCATCATTTATTTATATAGCGCCACTAATTCCGCAGCGCTCTACAGAGAACTCACTCGTATCAGTCCCTGCCCCATTGGAGCTTACAGTCTAAATTCCCTAACACACACACCCGGGTTTCCTCCGGGGGCTCCGGTTTCCTCCCACACTCCAAAAACATACTAGTAGGTTAATTGGCTGCTATCAAAATGGACCCTAGTCTGTGTGTCTGTGTGTCTGTGTATGTTAGGGAGTTTAGACTGTAAGCTTCAATGGGGCAGGGATTGATGTGAGTTCTCTGTACAGCGCTGCGGAAATAGTGGCGCTATATAAATAAATGGTGATGATGATGATGAATGTCAGATTTTTTTCCAGGGCCACTTTAAGTTTCCAATCCTCCCTTGATTGTGCCCTGTTATGTATACTGTTTTCATGTATGTCTTATCTATATGATTATGTCAGGCAGTACGGAATCTGTAGCGCCATATAAATAAACGATGACTATGAAGAGCTGTCCCTCATTCAACAGAACTGTATTGAATCACTATGGACAATGCAGTATACATGTTTTCACTACAGCAAATGTACGGATGAAAAATAGAGATCGGGTTCTCCAATTCAGGTAGCAGGGAATTGTTCCCGGAGGATGCACCCTTTTTGCCTTTTGCACGTGCGGGATTAATTTAGAAGAGGTTGTCCAAAGGTGAAGAATCAACTGTGAATAGTTTAGGATGGGATTTCTATTTGGTGGTGTTCACTGCTATTTGGTGGTCATTGTGATGAATAGATAGGTTGCTGTTCTTGTATGTATCCAAACAAATGTTAGTTCCATCTAGTCTGTAGAACTTCAGACACAATATCCACCCTTAGCAGTTCACTAACTCCAGCCACTGGAATATTTTTGGAGCCCTGTCCACCAATCAGAGAAGCCTGAAGGCTAAAGACAGATTGTGACAGTGAAGGCCAAGAAGGGCTATTATTGCTGTACATCATATTATACTGATGGATACTGTATGTCATCTGCCACAGTTTACGAAAGATTCCTCCTGTGTAAAATCAGCCATTCATCAATAGTCACCACCTGATCCAGGGGGATCTGTATTTGCTGTGTAGTCTATATTTGCAGTAAAGGTGCCAAAAAGCACATTGCAGACTAACCACGTTTCTTGTATGAACTAGGGAAACATTTATAGACGACTAGTCAGGTAATTTGCCATCACAAAACCCATATCATGAATAGACGACTCTATCCAAAGCTGAAAACTCAGATGTGTGTGGTTTAAATAAGATATAATAGATATTGAATGTCACCTGGTAAGTGAGAAGATCACGGGAGAATCACCATCAAAATTACTATTTAATTGAAACATTCGTGTTGCAGTAGAAGCCATGGCGGAATCACTAGATTATTTTAAGCCTTAAGGATCATCTGCTGGACTCCAGATTAAACTCTTCCTAAAACTGTTTTTTTTTCAGTTAGGGGTGGAGTGATCCTTATAACATTGCAGGACATTAATTTGCATGCTGGAATACTTTTTAAAAATAACCTGTTTGGATCTATTGAGAAGTAGAATTAGGCTTTTACATGTGTGTCATTTCTGTTGGAGAGTGCTTAGAAGGATGGGGACATAGTGTTGGAAAAGGAGATGGGACATTGTAGAGCAGTGAACTTAAATGCTTCTACCAAGGTGAGGTGTATGAACTCAGTGGACCTTATCTATAAAGTGCTCTAGTTGCACAGCAAACAATGCCTTGGTTTTGCACCAGTGCACCTAAAAGTTCCATCCAGCGCACTTCACTTTGCATGTCTGCTCTCATCTCTGGAGAGAAAACTGCACTACAAATATAAATGTTGCATTAGCACTTTAGAACTGCCCGTTTATCTCATGGTCTCCCAACAGCAGAATAGTGAGTCTCCTGGTGTGGGAAAATTGTGGTGTAGAAGAGATAATAAACCAGTGGGGGTCTGTGCTTGTGTGTGTGCGTGTGTGTGTGTGTGTGTGTGTGTGTGTGTGTGTGTGTGTGTGTTAAAGTCTTCATTCTTAATTCATAACTCCAACATGATGTCAACCTCGTCCATTTGCACCTCTATTATCTTTGAAGAGCAGAGTGTTGAGGTTGCAGAGCTTGCTCATGCTTGTCGACTTTGAAACTTACCCCTCCAGGGGTTCAAGTGGGAAATACAGTGGGGTGGGGTAGGATGGCACCCCAAATTGCATAATTGTGACCTTCCCCGTACATTGAAATACAAAGGTGACCTAATTGCGTTACAGGACCTAAATGGCTTAATTCCAGGAGAGTAGGCAAGTAGGATTTTGATTTACTCTGAAATAGGAAGGAAAAGGCAGGAAGGTGGGGGGTCCTGTGATTGACTTGCAGTTTGTTCCAAAGTTAAAAAAAAAAAATGTTTTGTCCGAATTGGCTTCATACATGGGACATGTGATGTCACAGCTTTGTCATAATACAAACCATAGCATGAGCTTTTTTTCGTTTTGACCATTTAGAGCTATGGAAAGTGCTAATTCCTTTGCTGTCTTTAACCATACTTGCCAACCTTATGTTGGCCAGGTCAGGGAGATCCTGGAGGGCACGAGGGGTGGATGGGCGGAGTGGGTGGGGCTTCACAGATTGTGTCATTTTGGCCCCGCCCCCGGTGACGTAATGCCTGTTTTGGGTCTTTTTACAGTGATAAAAAGACCCCAAACAAGCATTACATAACTGGAAGCAAGGCCAAAATACAGCGAGTCGCAAAGCCCCGCCCCCTCCGCCCGTAAATGCCAACTGTAATTTAGTAAAGTTGGTAGATGCGGGAGAATCGCCAGCTCTCCCGGGATTCCGGGAGACATACTCAAAATTCGGGAGTCTCCTGGACATTCTGGGAGAGTTGGCATGTATGGCTTTAACACTCTTAATAAAATGACAGAGGAAAGTCAGGATCATAAACACTGCAGCTACTTTTTATTCTTGTGTCTTTTGTTTTATAGATTTGTCATTTCTGTGGGCATCGTACCGAAAGATTATTTTGCTTGCTAAGCATTTTTATTTGCATATTTCTTGCTGAGAAAAACATGTCTGTTAGAAATAGAGAAAAGCATTTCAGCAAAGTTCAGGGTTGTGCGCCAGAGTATGGTAAAGCGGAAACAACTATGTACATACGTACTTTATAAAATATAATGTGGAAGAACAGATTTAATTTAAAAAATCACAACAAATTAATTATATTAAAAAGGACGCCTATAGCACTTTCCAGATGCAATTTATAAGCACAAAAATTCCAGTATAAAAATTATTTTAATGTAAAAATTAACATAAAGACAATAATGTCCTCTTAGTCTCATGAATTTATTGGCATAAATTAAGTTCTAATGAACGGCATTTAGCTTTTTCCATAATCTCACAATCTTGCAAATGATCACACAGAACACAAAGCATTTTCACAAAAACTCTTTCCAAAAGCAGAAACGCTACATGAAGTTATGTATGCGCAATGCAGTGAACTAGGCACATTTGCATACATCCCAACATTTTGTTTTGTCTTGTTGGGAAAAAGTAGGTGCACCACTGAAAAGAGGTAATGTGTCTCTTCA
Source organism: Mixophyes fleayi (assembly GCF_038048845.1). Lineage (NCBI taxonomy): Eukaryota > Metazoa > Chordata > Amphibia > Anura > Limnodynastidae > Mixophyes > Mixophyes fleayi. Next base: position 423,381,193 of record NC_134402.1, on the reverse strand, counting down.
ATCAGGACTGTCCTGACAGGAGCGGTTTGAAATTCAATCATATTCATACTACTTAAAATTTCAATTATATTTGACAGTATGAGGGGGTTGGGAATTGAACTTGTTTAGATTACCATTGTGATTGTTGGGCCAATTTAATTTGGGGTTGAATGTTGTAACCAAACTGGTGGTTCAAGTTCACAGCGCACAGTAAAAAGCAAGACAGAAAACAATTATAAAAAAAGACGTAAATATATACTATAAAACAATGCCTGTTAGAGTGTAAGTTGCTTCATTTTATAGTATTAATATTTTTAATTCACACAGCGAGGAGTACTTTGTTTTAATTTGAAGGACATGTTTGACGTTTGCATAGAAAAAAACGTTAGAAATACTATACAATGTAGCTGTTTGAGCTTCAATATGTTCAAACCTGTTTAACCTGCTCGAATTTAAATATGTTTAATTGATCTAAAGTTTGAGAACTTAGCGCACATTTTCAAACTTTGATTTCAAGAAGGATTTGATGACAAAATTGGTCATAACTAATTTGTAGGTGACCCTTAGGGTATATTTACTAAACTGCGGGTTTGAAAAAGTGGAGATGTTGCCTATAGCAACCAATCAGATTCTAATTAGCATTTATTTAGTACATTTTTCCAAAATGACAGCTAGAATCTGATTGGCTGCTATAGGCAACATCTCCACTTTTTCAAACCCGCAGTTTAGTAAATATACCCCCTTAGTGTCACATGAGTACCATTTACCCAAATCCATACTAAGTACTGTAAATATGTTTGTAGTAGCTCTTAGTGGAGTGAGTAAATCTTTGCAATACGCCTTGGTTTTGTACCCATGCGCCCAGGTGGTCCACTGGCACTGTGACTTGCGTACAACCTTTCCTGACTTAGGAGATGTCTCTGCAAAATAGAAGTGCACGTAAGTTTGCAAAGAGTCACATTGTGCAAAAGTCTACAGTAAATGTCACATCAATAGTTAAACCTCCTACTTCTTTACAATCAATGCAATAAATAGAATTTTCATTTTTCCCCTGATAAAATAGGTTGGTCAAATGTATGGCTTACATGAATCACAAGAGTGAGGAAACTCTTTATTTCATTTTGCACTTTTGTGAATTTAAAGTTGATCTAGCCCTATGAAAGTTTTAATGCCTGACTGCCTACAGGTTGATTCTAACATTATGAGCATTCTAATAAACCAATTTGCTGCTATTCCAGCACCTCTTATTTTAAAGTTGCTTATATAGAGATAAAATCGTATATTTATATATATTTATATATATATTGTGACACGGGCACTTTCTGGTCATGCACACACGAACAACTTGCTTTGTACTTTGCTTTATTTGTCAGGATGGCAAAGTAATTTGTAGCCCAAAGTTCCCTACATTTTCTTGTAACCCTAATGCTAAATTAGCAAAGACCAGCTCCCGAGACACCGGCCAACTTATTTGGCGTCGATCACAGTGAACACTACACAACTCGGTTTTAATTACTTTAGCATCCTTCCAAAACCCTAGCTTGATGGACAGGTGACTCTCCCACCTGGAGTTCTCATCGGGTGCTCTGCTTGATTAGCCTCACTGCAGACACACCCTGACTGTTGCTGTTAGCTGTGGAGAAAGACGCTTTCAAAATTTAAAGCACTTAAGTTAAATCACACTTTATACTATTATATCGTCACACATATGTCCCCCTCCTGTGTCTCTTTGAACTTGGTAAACTGCTGTATAAGTTTGTAATATCTGCAGCCCTGCCCTGCAGACGGTCAGTGTGAATACCTAATTCCTTGCAAACCACTCTCTATGTCAATATATATATATATATATATTATTTGTGAGTTGCCCCTGTCTTGATCAGCTGCATGCAGATTATACTCCTTATCATTTATACATGCTCTTAATGTTCCATTTCCCAAAACCACATCCAAGGCTGTAAGATTACTGCAATTTATTTTAAGACTGCAGCAGAGACTCTTGGATTTTCATTCCTGACCTGGGTGGTTGTTAGAATGCTTTCTTATCTAGTCTTTTGATTATGAAGGCTGGATGTGAAACCTTGACTTGTGTGAAACTTACTGTACTACAAGAGAGTAAAGGCTATCTTTCCAAGATTGTAGTGGTGTGCCCTGGATTTCTGCATGGCTGTATAATGATGAGTACTGTACTTTGATTTTGAAGAAACGTTGCCTTTGTTGTAGCTTATGACTAGTACTCCGTTTTATCCCGGAGCACACAGAAGAATGTGAATATAAAACATTGGCTAATTCTTAATAACAATGCCTGTAGGATGGTAAAACCTAAAGTTTAAGCTGTGATTAAAATAATTACCTTACAGCTATTGTGTCAGAAATGTTATTTTAATGGGATTTAAATATTATTATATTACAGGACCAATAAAGCTATTTAATTTTTCTTCAACGGTTTCTTACCATATCTATATTTTTATTAGTGTGTGACCTATAATAATAATAATAATAATAATAATAATAATAATAATAATAATAATAGGGACATTCCCACAGGTTATACACATTTTCCATTTGTTTAAGATAAATTACCAAATTAGTTTTTTAAAGAAAACAAATTAGTAGCAAAAACTGATTGTGAGAAGACAAAAACTGCTGTTTATTTGAAGTCTGTTTAGTAGAATGTAAAATAATGTAATTTAAAAAATTTAAAATAATCTATATGGGACACATAAATCTGAAAGCAGAATACAGAGTGTATAATGGGTATTATCAACAACAACAGAGTGCAGGAACATTGGAGTTACTATGTTAGATGATATGAAGGTAAGCAAGCAGTGGGAAAGCTATTAGAATACTTGCTTGCATAAGAAGAGGTATTATTAGTATTATAGGAAGGTTATACATACTTGCCAACTCTCCCGGAATGTCTGGGAGACTCCCGCATTTCTTGTGAGTCTCACGGACTCCAGGGAGAATGTGGCAATCTCCCGCATCTGCCTACTTCCTAGTGAAGTGGGCAGAATTAGGTCCAAAACGCAGCGATTCAACTGGAATCGTGGCGTTTGACCCCGCCCCCTACTGTAAAATGAAGCGTTTGTGTCATTACGTCACGGGGGCCGGTCCAAAATGAAAGTTGGAGCCCCACCCCCCATCACGCCCACCTCCCCCGGCAGGCTCCCGGAAGCCAAATTTAGAAAGTTGGCAAGTATGAGGTTAAAGTCATACATGCTGACTCCCCCAGAATGTACAAGAGGGTGTCCAGACTCGCAAAACAAAATTCAGTTCTTCCAAACAGCAGGATAAATGGAGTGAAAGATGTTCAGGAGAATAGGGTGGTCAACTGTATAGAAAGCTTCGGAGAGGTCAGACAGAGAAGTGGATCTTCCAATTAGAATTGAGTAGACCTTTGGTCACTTTAGTGAGACCAGTTCAGTGGAGTGTAGAGCGTGGGTCAAGGACGTAGTAAGTGGATAGAAAGTGGGTTTTGTGGCTATACGCAAGGTGCTCAAGTAACTAGGAAACAAAGGAGAGGAGGGAAATGGGGCGGTAGCTTGTGAGAAAGGTGGATTGAGGGATGGTTTCTTAAGGATAAGAGAGATGGAAGATGCAATGAAAGAAGAGGCGAGCTAGGTGCAAGCAAGCAATGGGGAGTAGGTAGCTGAAAAATTAAAGGGAATGGAGTCAGGATGACAGCAGAGGGGATGAAGGAAGAGAGGAGTGTAAAGACCTCATCCTTAGTAATTGGAGAGAAAGAACTGAGGGTGGATAGGGCAGTAGCGGGTAAGGTGTGTATGGGGTGTTCTATATGGCAAAAAGGAGATTTCTTTACAGATGGTGCAATAACGGTACTAGAGTCCTAGATGCCAGGGCATGCTGGTTCTTGTAGTTCTACAAGCACCGGCATGCTCTGGCATGCATATGTATGCAGACACGTGTAGTTCTGCAAGCGCTAGCATGCCCAAGCAGATTAGGCTTTCCAGGCCTTGCTGGGACCAGCACTGAGCTAGCAAAAAAAAATGCTGATATCCTTAATCATTGAATTATTCCAACACCGACAAGCGATTTAGGAAGGGGCACCAGTGCTTTTAGTACAGGGCTGTATTCTCTTATCATATATCTGGTCTATATCCTGATATTATCATCTCTCCAGTGTATTCCTGGTACCGTCTTCTAACCAGTCTATTCCTGTTGTCATAATCCAGTCAGTATATTCCTGATATCTGTATCTGTTCCTGGTATCTGCTCTGGAATCTATTCCTGGTGTCGGTCCTTTACCTGCCACTCTTGTCTGTTACCTGTACAAGTCACAACCTGCGTGGTGCTAGCAGCGAAGACCACACCTCCTTGCAGGGGGTATCTGGTGAATACCTAAGTCACGTTATAGCCTGCCCACGTTAGAGCCCGCCCACGTTAGAGCCCGCCCACGTTAGAGCCCGCCCCGCTGTTGCAGTTAGCATCAAATCATATAGATCGCATTGAATCCACAATTCCAGTGTCTTCCCTGACAATGACATCAGAACCCATCAATTAGAAGGCAATGACATCAGAACTCATCATTTATACAAGAATTTAAACTTATCTTAGCATGACTTGTGTGATCTATTATGATGATGTCCAGTGGCTTCAATAATGGCTGTGTATTTTGTTTTGTTTTTTTGTTTGCTATGTATAGTACCACTTTAATCAATTGCTAGAGATCTGGCTTGTCCAGTTGCCTCACCAAACACAGATATACTGCTTCTGAATGACTGTATAAACATTCCCTTATAAAACAGGCACAAGAAAATATGTTCCTTATTCTGCTGAAATGTCAATCTTCCCTCTCCGAGCCTTTAATAACTACTTACTGAAAGGATACATTGTCTTATGTTGGTTATTTGTTCTTGAAGATCTCCGTATGTATAAATGTTGGCCAATTGCACAGTATAAGGTCAGTCTTATTCTATATACTGGATACAGTTCTCACTGCTTGTTAATACCCTAGGCTTCGTAACTTCATGTTTATTAAATATAGTAATAAAATGTAAAGGAATATATATATCCGTCCAGTGATCATGTCATGGCGGAGGTTGTAATACACAAGGGCTGCGCTGTATGTGGTCTGATGTAGGGTCCTTGGACATTATTTATAAATGCAGGCAACTCTATTATGAAATATTTAAATATTGTCTTAAAACTGCACATGTCTGTTTCAAGGGTTCCTTATTATTTACCGGCGGTAAAATGACAGAAATCATGGCTTGCATACATGTTACAAAGCATATTTCATCTTAAATAATCACTTGCTTTCCTAAACGTTAATTGTTGTGTTTAGGTTTTTTTTTTTAGACAGTGCCTTTCAACTCCAACAGTTATTTTTACAATCCAAGTAAAGAGATTTGTTTAATCTGGCCTATTTTTAAAGCGATATTGCCATGTGACTTAGGGAATTATTGTTTGAGAACTGGCTAAACACATTACGGTAATTAACCTTCTTGGGAAAAAAACAGCTTTTGAAATTTACTAAAAGGTATTTCCTGTAATCGTAATCCCTTCAAATTAAAAGAGAACCTGGTAATTTAAACTGCTATTACAGATTACAATATAAAAAAGTGTTTTAAAAGATCAATGAAAAATACATAATACCAGATTTTTTTTTGCAGTTGTGTGAATTATGAGAGCTTAACATTATAATGTTGACTGTGGGAATTGCCTATAGTACAGTACCTTTTTAGGAAGTAATCCAGTAGTAATATTTAGTAACTAAAATGTCACATCAGTAGCTTTAGATCCCAGGGGGTAAATTTATTAACTATGGGTTTGAAAAAGTGGAGATGTTGCCGATAGCAACCAATCAGATTTTAGTTATCATTTATTTAGTACATTCTACAAAATGACTGCTAGAATCTGATTGGTTGCTATAGGCAACATCTCTATTTTTTCAAATCCACAGCTTGATAAATTGCAGACCTGAAAGTCAGGCCCTCCATCATCCAGTGACTCTGTGCTCCCACCAGACTGTTTTGACTGATAGCCTTTTTAGGATAGAAGTATTTCACATTGTAAATGATTGAGAGCACTGCCTGGCGTTACTTTACAAACTGAAAATTGCCTATTTTCCTTAAAGAGTTCCTGTCTATAGAGCCAGGAACCAATCAGCTGTGTCACTGAACATCCAGGACATCACTGGCGGAGGAGCGACTATTTGCATTCACACACAGTTCTGGCTATATGCCGCAATGATCTAGGCCTGTAGTCTTTGCACAACTGGGTATTTGTTGAGTATAATATCTATGTTTATCTATATCTATAAATATAGTATCTATAAATATCTGTGATATTTAGTTTGTGACACATCCCAAAGTCAGCAGACATTTAAAAGGTCTATTTAACATTGGTGATCAGTATGTGGCGGTACTTAAGGATCTGTATCGCTGCTGATTGCAGCAATACAGAAAGTTTTACCACTGCTATTTAAGAATAACCCATACTTGCCAACTCTCCCTGAATGTCAGGGAGACTCCCTGAAATAGGGGTGATCTCCCTCACTCCCTGAAGAGTCTGGCATTCTCCCTGATGCTGAGCCAGTACAAGACGTGGTTGGCTTCGCCATCTGTGGCATGATGACGCAGTTCAGAAATTGTGTCCTATGTCCATGCATTGATGCCTATGGAGGAGGCCATTTTCATGGAGACCAAGATTTAAGCAAACACTGACAGGTAAGACAACATGACTTCAGTAATGGAGACAGAAATGTAAAAGACACTTCAGTCTCTAGAGATTCATTAGCTGCTTTTCTTTAACGCATAGTTGCCTACTCTCCCGGAATTTCTGGGAGACTCCCACATTTCTGGGAGACCTCCTGGGCTCCTGGGAGAGCAGGGCAACCTCCTACCTCCTGGTTCTCGCCCCGCAATAGATAAGTGGCGGGGGAGGGCATAATTACGCAAAAATTATGTCATCTTAGCGGGGGTGGGGCAAAATTATGAGATTCGTCAAGCCCCGTCTCCGCATGCCCACCTCCTCTGTGATCTCCCTGAAGCCAACGAGGAAAAGTTGGCAAGTATGGAATAACCTCTCTGTAATGAAACTCTGTTGAAGTAACAGAGTTGATTGACTGAGCATGCACCAATATTTCTTTGCGCAAGCGCAGAAGAGTCAGCTCTGGCTTAAGGAAGAGAGGCGTATGCAGCCAGCAAAGAGGATTCTTTCCTGTGGGACTGCACTCTATTGGGAAGGTAAGTAACGCCATCTAAGGATGGAGTTATGTTTTTAGTGCTAGTGGCGAAAAGCAAAGAGGTCTATGGGGACTGTGCTAAACAGCTGAAGGTTGCTTAAGAGATTTCTTCAGTGTTAAGCCTTTGTTAAATGGGATGAAGCAGGGAAAGAGCCTTGTTCAGGCACTTTTGTGACTTTTTTTTATTTTTTATTTTGTTTATTTTATTTTTTTTGTCACTTTTAGGCTCTTCCCTGCTTCATAAATAGGCTCCTTAGTCTTTAGAACTGAAGCAAGCAGGGGTGACACAGTGCATCGCCAAGCCCCAGATCAAAATTTGCGTAATGGACCGGCAACATCGCTCCACCCTCCTGAGGCGCTCCTCTCTGCTCTCATGCGCCGTATTGCTGTATTACCAGAAGTCTCCGCTCTGTTCTTTCGGCAGCAGAGTAAGGGCATCCTCAGGAGTGTCATGGGCCTCAATGGTGGGGGCGGACAGGCTTCACCTACACCCACAATAGTTACAACACTTTAAGTAAGTTAGATGTAAGAAATACACAGGCTCCACTCTGCACATATCACGTATAAAATCTGCTACCTGGCGAAACATTGGTAGAAAAAAACAAAACATTTTTAAGCCTATTAGAATAAGAATAAATAAAAAAACAACAAAAACAAATTGTTTATATATAGAAAAATAATGGAAACATAATATAAAATTTATGGTATAGTTATGTAAAAGTTATGACATCCCCACAATCCCTCCCCCCCAAGAAAATGTATTTTCTGGATGCAAGGGAATAGCTCCATTAATTTAAATAAGTTTCAGCTGAAAAAGGATAATTTATTGCAGCAATAAATACATTTGTTTCAGATTCTCCACCTCTTAAGCCATCCAAAAAAGTGTCAGAATTAGCAACAGCGCCATTTAAGGGCTCAGTGCAATACGGACAATGGCATCAGTAAGTTACATTAAGAAATATTGCACTTGCCCATATACAAATTGCTTTATCTGTACAGTTCCATTATCCATCTCCATTACCAGCTAGCAACCTTACAAGGAAGACTGCAGAGATCTGAAGTCAAAAGTCACTTGAAAGGTCATATCACCGACCCAACTTCCAGGGTCTGGTTGCATATAACCTAATTATCCTTTCTACTTCCTAAGTAACATGAGGTCCCTATCATCTGCCATTTATGTATAGAGAGTCAATTTCTGTAGATGAAAGTAGGTCAGAATTACATGCCTGATAGGTTTTGAAATGTTTAGCTAATTGTAGCCCTCTTCCCATTGTCTTCTTGTGTTCCATGACCCTAAACCTGAGGCATCTCATTGTCCTAATGTTTTAAATGAACATGCCTGAGTAGGCTCGCCAATGTTGTGTTCTGTAATTCTAGAGAGAAACTCTTTGAATGTAAGGAGCATATGTGGAAGACACCAGTGTCTTGGAAAGTCAATCTTCCGTAGGATCACTGTGAGTGGTGGGTCCCAAATAATAGTTATACAATAACAAATAGTGTCTTGAAATGATCCATGTTTGTGAGTCATAAAAAGTTCAAAGAGCAAGCCGGTCACCCAGAATAGCTGGTGAATCCACCAGTTCATATAAAGAATCACTCTGCAGATGAAGGTTCCACCAACACCATCATATAGATTTGTCGTCCCCCTCTTTATTACCCGATTCCTCTAAAGCCTTACTAAATCTGCAATAAAGAAATATGTTTGTTATTAGAAGTTTAACATATTTATAGTGAACCCCACCAGAGTGAGTATGAAGCATACCAGCACTGTTCAAGGTACTGTCTCTAACAGATGATGTTTGAAACAGGATCCTCTGTTGTTTCTCTGAAGCGATGTAGTGTGCTGCCAAGAGAGTGGCGCGGTACACTGGTTTGGAGATGCAGCGGTGCATTCTGTTTCAAACTTCATATGTGAGCTTCGATCTACTGCTGCTCATGTATTAAGCTGTATTGGTGTTGATTCCAGATCCTGGAATGATGTGACAGGAATTATTCACTTACTAGAAAGCCTGAACACTCTAGACCCCCCCCCCCACTTCCCCTTCACCAGCCCCAACATTTAATACAGAGACCCCACATTGCATTTTTGGCTCCAAAAATATAGTAATATTTAATGGCTCCCACCAACCTCAGATTGCATGATTGACCACACATTTAATAAAAGAAGATTTTATACAACATTAATACCCCCCAACAGCTACTAACATTACATGAGTAGCCACCACCAGTGCCCTGACAACATTTTTTTTTTACAGAGGATAAATCAAAAATAAAATAGAAAATACATAATGGAAATGGGTGACAGAGGTGGGACCCTATTATAATCCTCCACTGGAGCTGAGACTATTTGAAGAAGGGGCTATGCTGCCCATTTTTTTTTTTTTTACAAATCTATTACCCTGTGCAGCATCTTTGGTCTGAGGGGTGGTAACTGTCAGTATCGGTTCATCCATATTTTTTTCTTCAAGTGACTGACAGTTACCTGTGCTCAGACCATGAATGCTACCAATTCATTAATTTTATTGGGGAGCAAACATAGCTGTTTGATTCAGAAAGTACAGTATGCATGTACTGCATACATTTATTTCGTCTCACATGTCTAGTGTGATTAACGGACCAAAAAAAGGGATTTTCAATTTTACGATCGGTGAAGCACACTTGATGCAGTGTAATGTGTTTCCTTAAAGAGTCAGTGTGCATTGCGTGAATGAAGTTGTTTCCTGGTGAATGTGAACTTGCTACATCTGATGATGTGTGTAGGTGAGGTGTGTTTGTTGTAATGTATGTGTATGTGTGGCTGTAGGGGAAGTGTGCTTTCTGATTGGCTGGATGTATTTGGAGGTATTATTTCAATGCTTGATGAAGGAATGTGTCATAGCCATTTGTATAACTGTATTTTAGGCATTTACTATCTGCCTTAGTATTATGTAATAATAACTTTTTGATTACTTAAAAATGTTGTTCACATATGGCGCCGGTGACTGTACGCTGGCTTACAAAATAGTTTCGACATAGGATGATGGGTAGACCTATGTGAATAAGAGATGTTACCAGTGGTGAACCTACCACCACTTCAGGGGGGGCGGTGGCTGTGGGGTCCGGAGGTGAGGATGGGGCTTAGCAAAGCTGGTTTATCTGTCACCGAGGCCCCTGTGTGTTACTTACCGCACAGCCTCTACTGTCTGCCTTTAGCATGCCCGTCATAGATCTGCAGAGAACGGTGCAGAGTGACCGGTCAGGGAATGACTGGTGACCACTGACTGCCATCTGTATATCATTAGTGTATGAGTGACGGGTGGGAATAGAACTACTGAGACACATAGATCTACATGGGACTCTTCCTTTCCTGCTTATTATATACAGATGCAGGAGGAAGCAGTTATTCAGATCTATCACTTTGCGCTTTCTCCTGCAACTCAATGAAGAGCCTGTCTATGACTGGCAATGGTGGGGAGTGGATAAGTCTGCTAGAGAACAGGTCAAAGCTTGGACGCATTCCAAAAGTACAATGGCGGTTTTATTACTTTTTAAAAAAATATATTTAAAACAAATTATATATATATATATATTTCAATTTCAACAGTGGTTCTAGTACCTGTTTGCTATACAGTTTGAAGATGCATCTCAACTATTGTCCGAAAAGATTAAAGTTAAATTCAATTACAATGAACCAGCTCATAAATGTTCCAGCTTAGCGGCTACAATGTGCAGCAATTTTTTTGCCTTTTTCCAATGTGAGCGGTAAAATCTCAAACTTTGAGCACAAACTGTAAACTTCAAGCTCGAGCACAGTAATATTCACTGTTTGAATATTTTTTATTTTTTTAAAAAAAATCACTGTAAAATGTATCAATTTAAGCTTAAACGGGAAACATTTATAATTTCAAATTTCTAAGAACCTCAAAAGCCAACCGTGAGCTCCACACTCAAATGATGGACTGTGAATGTGAGTCGAAAACTGATCTGCAAAATCGAATTGGCTGAAACTCATGATCGTACCATGAACAATTTTGAGGCCCTTGAATCCACCAAATTCTATTGGATAGTCCACCGCCTGAGGCTCGATACTCACTTCACCTGGGTTTGGTTTATCACATGCGTCTATGAGGCATGTCCAGATGTATGCTTACAAGTTATAAGGACTCAAAGTGAGATTATCTTAAACTAATAAGGGGAACTTCGGAGTATTGTTAAAAATATATTTTATTTTAGTTAAAAATGAGCCATGTGGGGGGGTGGATCAGTACATTGTATGGGGGGAATTTAGTTCCCCCAAGGTACCGCTGCGCTAAAACTATTACCGTTTTAGTTTTAGCCCGGCTTTCAGGGAGCTGCGAGCAAAAAGCCGGCGTTAGAACCACCGTAATAACGGTAATTACGCGCACTATTACCGTAATAGCAGTAATAATGCGCAGACGGCGTTACTTTTAACAGTAACGTGCCCAATTGCATACAATATTTATGTATGGATTGGGACATAGCCAAATTTTGTTCAGAGATTAATATATTTTTTAACCCTGGGGATGTATGAGAGATATGTGGTTGTTATTGACTCACAGGGGTCAATAGTGTTGAGATTCAAAATTCTCCAACCACAGATGGAGCATAAATGTATACATATGTGCCAGGGATGTGTACACCTCCTAAACAACAGGCACCCCCAACATCTCATCCTTGCTTATTATATTGTTTATTATTATTATTATTATTATTATTATTATTATTATTATTATTATTATTTATTACACAGTGCAGGACAATATCAGACCTTTTTTTAAAGCACATATTTCCCTGCCCTACTTGATTTTACAGTCTAATTTACTACCGCAGGCACACAATCATTACACGGACAATTATCCTAACATTATGTCCTACAGAGATACCTGGAGGAATCCTACAACCTCCCAGCAAACCGCACTTAGGGTCGGAGCCCAGCTTACGGCCCCAGCACTGCAGATGTGCTGAATATTGTGCTTTCATCCCCATCATCTTTCATTCCATTGGCCTAAGAACAATGCAAACCCTTCCAGCATGCATCTAGTACATTCTGTCTCCCCTGCTGGTTCTTCCTTCGGCTTGTGATGTACAACCTCATCTATCAACATCACCGCACCACATTCTGCTATTTATTATATACTGAGAAAGTAATTATTGCTGTTATCAGAGGCTGACACCAGCATCAAGAAATGATCATTATTGCTAGGATGTGATAACGAGTTTAATTGTAATTGTTCTTTGGAAATAGCCTGGAGGCATCATAATTATCCCCACTATTTTCTTATTACTTCAGTTAAAGTTCCCAACGACTGGGGATGATTCTGTGGTAACTTGTGTCTCATTGCTGGTGTTACAATGTTTCTTGTGGAAAATTCCTGACATTTACTGTATGTCGCAAAACATGGTCCATGTGTCCCTTGTACACCCTGCAGCCAATCAATGGCAAGTGATTGCAGCCTTATTCTTTCAAATATTTGTATTTGTATCTTCATTTTTTCACTGGCCCTAAGCAGAACACATCTTTTGTGTGGTCATTTAAAGGAGTTGTGCGATTTTAGACAATCCCCCTGATTTTGACCTGTCCACTCCATATAGTATATAGCCTACCCCCTCCCTGATACCTGGAGTCACAGGCTGATATGTGCTGTATGCATAAGATTTCCCCATGGGGGGTGCTCCCCATGAGACGACAGAACAAAATTAAGTTGGTTTCTCCAAAGGTAGAAACTTCCATTAAAGGGATTTAAAAAAGTAGAGATGCTCAGGCTCGATTCCCACGAGAACCGAACATACCCGAATTTAGCAGATCCGAGTAGCCGGCTCGGTATTGTCGTGCGCTCTCGGATTTGAAAACGAGGCAAAACATCATTGTTACGTTGTCGGAACTCTGATCTCGGGAGTTTTGGAATCCTTTTTAGGATCCAACATAGCGGCGTGTGGGAGGTTCGGTTGGACCCCCATTTTTCTTTTCTGCCAATGTGTCCTAGATGTGCTAGGAGCTGCCGTGTGTTTGTGTCATTGCTCTGTCGCTTAGCATCCAGCCGGGTCGCTGCAGTATTTGTCCGAAAGTGCATGGAAATTATATTGTGACCTGTGAGTTGGTCAAAATTTACTGCAAATGAATTGAAATTAGTGTTATTGAGGTTAATAATAATGTAGGAACAAAAAAAGAGCAAAATTATGTGATTTTAGCATATTTTAGGATTTTTTCTAAAAAATCCAAAACCAAAACACACAAGGGTGGTTTTGCCTAAACCAAAACACGAAGCTAATACAGATCCAAAACCAAAACCAGTTCACAGGGGTCAGTGAGCATCTCTATAAAAAATATATTACTGGAAGGAGGACAACATAGTTATGTACAAGAGGATTTCTAGAAGATGAGAACACACTCTCATTGGATGAAGGAAAGCTGAACGGTAAGATAGGTTCAGAGAGTAGGTAGATCCATGAAAGTGTTTCCAAGCAGTAAATAATCCAGCAGTGCATGAAAAATGGTAGAAACCGTACTAACGTCACTCTGAAGTCCAGCCTACTAATACTTTAGGACCAGCCCCTTCATTCATTTCGACTTTTTGTGAAATGAATAAAGGGGGATGTTCTAAAATAGAGTGAGGGAACATTACTTGCAACACTAAAGGGCGCAAGATGCGTTCCTTAAATGTATAAGAGCAGGTGTAAAATTCAGGTCCTCTTGCGTTGAGAAAATGACTGTGCATTCCCCAGTGGAAGCGGGAAGCCTCATTTAAATATTTCTGCCTCACAAAACAAAATTAAATTTTTATTCCAAGTTGCCCCCAGTCCATACTTAGCAGAGCGTGCCCCGATTTACTCAACTTGGGAGCATCAGAAAGTGCAAAATATTTGCCCCCGGCCCCTCACACACACACACACACACACTAAGACAATCAAAGATTGTTGCCTAAGGGTTGTGTCACTTGGTTGGAGTGCACGCTAGAGCTCTACTGGCTAGGAAAGTTTACGTATTCATAGGGCCTCAGTTGGACAATACCAGGTTGCACTGTAAGGGATCAAATTTGAAATGTACAAACAGTTGGGGGGGCGCTCCCAGCTCAACTAGAAATCACAGTGTAAAATAAAACTGCCCAATATCTGTGTTACATATAAGTGCAGGCAGTATTTGGTAACATGGTTTATCCAGATGTACATTTAGCTGTATGTTTTCCCTTTTCCTATGCCCGTAGTGAGCCCTTTAAATGCTCTTATGGAACATTCTTTCCCTGTCACACAGGAGCAGTTAAGCTCAGGAATTGTCCAACGTGCCCCCACGGGAGTAAGTGAGCGCTATAAGATGCTAGTTCTTTCCTACATGGAATATCCATGGTGTTCAAAGCACCCATAGTGCACTGCTCTTAGACACACAGCTTTGGTTGCCTCAGCCAATGTCATGATGCTCCAGTGGTGTATAAATCTGGACCTTTATATATGGGCATGTTTCTGGGACTCATCAGAACTGAAAAAATTACAAATAAAGTTCTGAGCTGAGGGAAGATATTCCTATCAGTGATATCATTGATAACATGGCAGGTACCCTCCTTTATCCGATATAGCTGACAGCAATAAAAATAGCTTTTATTGTACCTCAAATGTGAATACAATGTAGAAAAAAATCAAAAACTGAGAACATTCACTTGTACACTTGTGAGTGTTACTTACTTCTAGCTGTTTTTTATATAGGGCTACTTGCATTTTAAGTTTTTTGCTCCTTTAAACATTGCTGCTTTAAGCAAGGATACTGGACTGATAACTAGATACATCATACTTGCCTGGGGGGGGCATGAGTAGAGGGAGGGGGTGGGGTGCGGTCAAACGCATCATTTTTACCCCCCCCTCACACACAAACTTTGAAAAACCGACCCAGATTTCGGGAGTCTCCCAGACTTTCCGGGAGAGTTGGCAAGTATGAGGATATATAGGGATAGAAGGATATATTTAAGCCAGCTAATTTACAAGTAATATTGTTCTTTTTTTATTTGCAAAAAATTTAGGGAAGCATTGTCCAGCTGGGACATTTACAAAGGTGTTTATGATGAAAAGCCTGGATAAGCGTATTTATCTACTCAAGGATGTTTTCTTGTATATTAACAATGTTCTGCAACACTGTAATCCTAGTGGCCGCTGGGGTAGAGGTGAACTTGGAGTTAATGGACGACCTAGAGACACATATAAACCGTGTCTTTATCCAGCTTTAGCCTTATAAAATGCACTTTGAACACTTGCCAACCATGACCTTGCTGTCCTCTTGTCAGATCAATTTATATGCTAGCCTGATCAGGAATCCCCATGCCTCCTACTTGTACACTATATTTACATCTGTCTGCCCACTTACACATTGATCTATTATACATAACATCCATTTTCCTTAGTCACCAGCATTGGCGAAGGTTTTTCTTCGTCATTAAGGGCAAATGTTTTCCTCTGTTCTGAAGTGTATTTGCCTTATCTTCAATGTCATAGGTGTGAATGATATCTCAGCATTAAACTGACACACAGAAATCTTAATACAAATCACATATATAACACAGGAAAACAAATAATATTCATTATGTTAAAAATACAGACCTGCAGACCACATTTATTACCATTTAAATTGTAATTATACTGCAAGTGCCTGTCAGTCAGATATGCAATCAGAAGCACTGGTTTATAGCACAGGTACTGTGTATAGTGGAGTTGGACACATAAGGAACAATTTGCATGGCTCCGCCCATAATGCTTTAAGAGGATTAATCATACTTCCCAACCGTCCTGATTTAGGTGTGACAGTCCCAATCTGAGGGCTTTGTCCCTCCACCTGAACGGGTGCTGTGCGCAGTGGTTGCCACGGCAATGAGGATGTTTGGATGGGAGGAGAGTACGGGGCACCCTAGCACACACCCCTGAAGTGTTGTAGCCACGCCCCCATTGTAACATGGCTACGCCCCCTGTCCCGATGTCAGCTCCCCAAATGTTGGGATGTATGGATGACATTTTTTTATTTTGTAAGGCAATGCTATTAGTATGTAAATACCTTGGTCTCCCCAGCACACTTCAAGGACCATCCCTATGCTCTAGTCTTAGCACCCTATAAGAGCAAAGGGGCACAAAGGGGATAACCTTGGCACACCCACATAAATGTGCACACTACACACCAGCCTCATTTACCTATCTCAGCCTTCAATAAGGAATACGTTTTATGATGCACCTGCCTAGTAGCAGGTGTACACAAGGTGGCAGTATTCCATGTCTGCTGCCCATGTCAAACATATTTGAACACACCTGGACAATTACAAAGTACCCTAAAATTGTGTTGACTATGAGTACTAGGTCCATAGGTCTCTTGGCAGGCTCAAAGTCAAACCAAGGTTAGATACCACATCCCGGAGGATGCATGCTTCTGAAGCCATTCACAGACACCTACAGCAAGGCTACCTATAAATCTGCTTATAAAACCATGAAGTCTTATGTATTATTACATCAGGGCTGTCCTTGTTGATGCCACCGTCCCTGACATCCTCCAAAGGATGGATGGTCCTGTTTGACATCATTGTTTAATAGTATTCAGCCAGAAAGCACAGTGTAGCAACATATATATGTGAACGTCTCCATTAAAATATTTGGACAGCACTGTCCAAATATCACCATAATATATAAAGACTCACACATTTGCTATGGGAAGCACCGATGAAAGACCCTTTGCCGACAAGACATGTTGCAACAAAGAAACCATTCATCAGAGAGTAGACAAGTAGATTGATGCATTAATCAAAAAATGTGCTGTGCACCTTTGTCCTCTAATGCCGTTGACTGGAGAGATGGGGGAGCAAGGCTTCTGTTTTGTGGAAGATGTATCCAGTACATACAGATGGCACCATGGTTCTTACACAATATTCATGTTGTTGAGCTTTCCTTAAATGAACTCAATTTAAATAACATTTAGAAAGTATGTATACATACCTATCAGTGTATTTAAGATCCCTTCTCTTTCATTTTTTGTTGCTTTGTTGTGTCGCTTTGTTTATTTCTTCAATGTCAAATGTTTTTTCTAACTTTCAGTGCAGTAAGAAGTGGCTAATGACATGTTATTAGTTCTACTTTTAGACCATCTCACTGGAGCAATGAGGACATACAATTAAAAGCATATTATTTAAACACTTACTTCCCATTCCAATCACATGTATTATGCATCCAATTAGTGTTTTTGCATTGAGTTGCAATGTATCGTGTATATAGTTAACAACATTCAAATACAATTTCCAGGGAAAATGTACTAATAGGCAGATATTTCTATATAAACACATCAAGTGTGTGCAGTGTAGTTAGAAATATTGGTACTATAATGGCAACATGACCACTAAACAGATGAAATTGTATTTATTACATCATGTGCAGCACAGTGGCTCAGTGGTTAGCACTTCTGCCTCACAGCACTGTTCAATTCCCGACCATGGCCTTATCTATGTGGAGTTTGTATGTTGTCCCTGTGTTTGCGTGGGTTTCCTCTGGGTGCTCCGGTTTCCTCCCACAATCCAAAAACATACTAGTAGGTTAATTGGCTGCTATAAAATTGACCCTAGTCTCTCTCTCTCTGTCTGGCTGTGTGTGTGTATGTTAGAGAATTTAGACTGTAAGCTCCAATGGGGCAGGAACGATCCATGTCCCACGGCGCATATGTATTGCATGTAACAACTGGAAACTTATTTTATGGTGTAAACACTCACTATTTGATGTAGTACAAAACAAACCCCTTTAATATAAACCATTTCAATTGAGCAGTAATATATAAAAAAATATTTAGTGGATCAAAGAATGAGGTGTTACGATGAATAATATATAGAGCATGGTCTCGTCAAAATGGTGCCTTTTGTTAAGTAAAAATAAATCATTAGTTCAATACCTAAAAGTCTATATCCAATGGTCCAGGTTAGACTTCTAGAGTTAATCCCAATCCGCACTCCCACTCTTTGGTGGTGTGTGGAAATGCCAAACGCAAAGTATAGTCCACAAATACAGTCTGATGTGTACATGCACAAAAAACGAAAATCACAAGTACTCACATAAGTGATGATGCTCACAACATAGTCTCTAGTAGTGGTTTCGGTAGAGCAGGATCATTCCAAACATCCAGGGACTCCGTGTAGTGAGTTTTGCCCCTGGCTTGTGCGGGGCACCGCCGGCTAGTGGCAGTTCGATAGACTTCCTATGGCTTCCTGTTTGGAACGCACCCTGAATATGAAAGTGTAGTATTTAAGATAAAGTTGGTAAGGGACTGCAATGAGGAAATAAGTGCTTAAATATAATGATCTCTAGGAAAGAGGGATTGGATACTTTTTACTATACCTCAAAACTGAAAGGCAACTGCAAATATTAAGCACAACATAAACTATTAAGCTGTTCATCGCTCATCTCTAAGCCTTATTGCTAATTGGGAACTATGAAGAATCTTATGAATGTTTACTGTTAATATGTTTAAAATTGTATGCGGCGGCGATAGCGTCACAACCTTTAGTATAAGTTGAACGATCACAGCGCATTTTTGTAAATACTTGAAAACCAGGTAGAAGCTTTATTAAACCAACTACAGCTGATGATTATTTAATATATGTGAAAACAAGAATTTTAATAATATATTGGAAGCTGGGTTCAAGCTTCACATTCTTTATTAGGCCAATTGAACTTTCAAGATAATGTCTTGTGGGGTAAAAATCAAAAAGTAAATTATTTATTATTTCCAACAACGTAAGATATTGCAGTGGAGATGAACCTGTCTGTGCTGGTTAGATAACATAGAGTTGACATTCTGATTTCCTGTGGGAAGAGATCTGTTACCATGTACTTGTACACAGTCAAAAAATTGCAGTTCTAACAATTGTATGTGATCATGTGAGTACAGTTAGAAATGGTATTATGTATCTAGGATTCTGCAGCTGTGCAGAACCTCATCAGCTATTGGAGTCTATAGTCTGTTGGATATTACTCTCTATTTAGAAGGTATTGTTGTAACACTAACAATGTCCTGAGTTTTGTGCACAGCTGCAGAGTGTCAGCCTATGATCAAAGTGATGTGTTAATAAAATGACTTACTTAGGCTCCCATTAATAAATATACATAAATAATCAGGAACTAGAGATGCCTCTTACCATTATAGGAATGGATATTGAATTTCCTTGGAAAATAAACAAATATCTCATCAGATAAGCCTTTAGGAAGCAACGCTTTTAGTGGACACACTTTATTTGAATGATATGTTATGTCCCGGGTTATAATAATTCTTGCTGCATAGCTATGGGTTCTATGGCATGCTGGTGCTTGTGGTTCTCCAAGTGCTGGCATGCCCTGGCAGTCATGGGTATGCTGTCACTTATAACAAGTACAACAAGCACAGCATGCCCGACCATGTACGGTAGCTTAGACATGCTGAGTGTCACAAGAAAAATGATTATTTACAACAATCCTAGGGGGGGGGGGGGACACTGCTCCACTTGGGCAGTTCAACCCTATACTGCCCAGTCTAGGAGATGTTGTCACTTTGGCAGCGGTACCACAAGTTGTGGGTTATCCTACTCTAGTGACACAAGCAATGGTATAGCCTAGTGCTGCTATTGGCAATTTTGGCAGAATACCACCTTTTTTAGGGAGGTGGGGATTATGCCTTTTTTTTTATTTTTACTATGTTTGTCCTGTAGGTTACGATGCCTTTATCTTGTATCCAATGCTTTTAACGTAGAGTATGCTATAAGCTGTCATGCTCAAATGTACGTATTTTACCTACTATTCAGAGTTACGCCTATCTTAAGATACATTCAGCTCTGAATACAGAGTGAACTACGTCATTTAAAACAAAGCAATTTATGTTTAGGTTTTGAGGCATTAATTGCAACCAACTCTGCATAAGGGCCTTAACCCCTAAAACAAAAGTCCACAATGGTGGGTTTATCCTTTAACGTCTTTATTCATACTAATTTATACATGTTTTTGGCTTGCTGACAAGGATGTTAGCAATCTCCAGCATATTTTTTGATTCATTTTAAGAAACAGTGCAGAGATGTTTGCTTTTATTCTGTTATTGATCTCTGACAAATATGTGTGACCAGGGATCATTAGTTAATGGGGCAGCACGGTGGATAAGTGGTTAGCACTTCTGCCTTACAGCACGGGGGTCATGAGTTAAATTCCCGACCATGGCCTTATCTGTGAGGAGTTTGTATGTTCTCCCTGTGTTTGCGTGGGTTTCCTCTGGGTGCTTCAGTTTCCTCCCACACTCCAAAAAAAACATACTGGTAGGTTAATTGGCTGCTGTCAAATTGACCCTAGTCTGTGTGTCTGTCTGTCTGTGTATGTGTGTGTGTTAGGGAATTTAGACTGTAAGCTCCAATGGGGCAGGGACTGATGTGAATGAGTTCTCTGTACAGCGCTGTGGAATTAGTGGCGCTATATAAATAAATGGTGGTAATAATAATAATAGTGAATGCAGTGAGATAAGGTGATTGACAGGATATTTATAGAGCAGAACAATCCAATTGGTTCTGAAATGGTCTTTTCCCTATTACACATACCAATTAGTGACCAATTTTATGAAAAATTATTGTGCAGACTTATCCTCTATATTTGGGTGTACCTAACTTTTGCAGGTACTGAATCGAAGGGGGGGGGGGGGGAGGGCAGGTATAATTACTAGCAAAGTGCTGTTACTATAGCAACTGATCAGCAATTAGCTTGGATGGACCTGGTACAAGTTGGACAATGAAGGCAAAGCTATGACTGCTTATATATATATATATATATATATATATATATATATATATATATATATATATATATATATATATATATATAAATCACATTGTGTGCTTGTTGTCATCCTTTGTAGTGTATCACTGTCTTGTACATGGTGTCTTTAAGTCAATATTTCTGTGGCTAGTGATGTCAGTTGCTGAATGGACTATAGCAATTTTATGTCAAACATACAGGTAACTAAGCATAGCAAAGATGCAGCCATAATTATACAAAAGTATCTTTGGCTATCTCCATGTACCACTAAATGCACTGTTTGCGTTAATAAATCTCATGTGATTAAGTGCATAAGAAAACACAGCGCAACTAAATGTAACTGTATGTGATTAATCACATGAGATTAATCAAATCCTTATATATTCACTCTCCCCTCTCATTGATGTAACTTCACTTTGGTATAATTAAATTAACTCTTACTTCATCTGTAATTATTAGTTGAACATGGCCCCCAAACATTAATCAGTCTGACACAGACTTATATTCACATTTCAAGAGTGTTTAGTTACTAATAATAAAGAAGAGGATTGATGATTATGCCTCTCTAGATCCATTTCCACCCCTCCGATGTCACAGCCTCTAGCACTCTGGACCAACATGGCTGATCATGCATCTCTAGATCCTCCTATGCCCCTCCGATGTCACAGCCTCTAGCACTCTGGACCAACATAGCTGATCATGCATCTCTAGATCCTCCTCCACCCCTCCGATGTCACAGCCTCTAGCACTCTGTTCCAACATAGCTGATCATGCATCTCTAGATCCTCATATGCCCCTCCGATGTCACAGCCTCTAGCACTCTGGACCAACATAGCTGATCATGCATATCTAGATCCTCCTCTGCCCCTCAAATGTCACAGCCTCTGGCACTCTGGACCAGCATGGCTGATTATGCCTCTCTAGATCCTCCTCCACCTCTCTGATGTCCCAGCCTCTAGATCTCTGGACCAGCATGGCTAATATGCCTCTCTAGATCCTCCTCTACCCCTACAATGTCACAGCCTCTGGCACTCTGGACCAGCATGACTGATTATGCCTCTCTAGATCCTCCTCTACCCCTCCTATGTACCAGCCTCTAGATCTCTGGACCAGCATGGCTAATATGCCTCTCTAGATCCTCCTCTGCCCCTCCGATGTCACAGCCTCTAGATCTCTGGATCAGCATGGCTAATTATGCCTCTCTAGATCCTCCTCCACCCCTCCAATATCACAGCCTCTGGCACTCTGGACCAGCATGGCTGATTATGTCTCTCTAGATCCTCCTCTGCCCCTCTGATGTCACAGCCTCTAGATCTCTGCACCAGCATGGCTGATTATGCCTCTCTAGATCCTCCTCCACCCCTCCAATATCACAGCCTTTAGACCTCTGGATCAGCATGGCTGATTATGCCTCTCTAGACCTTCCTCTACCCCTCCAATGTCACATCCTCTAGATCTTTGAACCACTATGGCTGATTATGCCTCTCTAGATCCTCCTCCACCCCTCCGATGTCACAGCCTCTAGACCTCTGGATCAGCATGGCTAATTATGCCTCTCTAGATCCTCCTCTGCCCCTCCGATGTCACAGCCTCTAGCACTCTGGACCAGAATGGCTGATTATGCCTCTCTAGAGCCTCCTCTACCCCTCCTATGTCACAGCCTCTGGCACTATGGACCACCATGGAGCACTGCCAGGTGACATGCAGCAGAGGTGATAATGATAAAGCGACAGCTCTGACTGAAAAGAAAGAGTTATGTTGAGTCTCTCTCACTTCATGTAGGCCTCCATGCTGGGATCAGGGATAGGTTGGAGGGAACTCAGACTGGTAGAGGTATGAGCCCTTTTAGCAGTAAGCATACTCTCCAGGCAGTTAAAAAGGAAGGTCCAAAGAGCAAGCCAAGGAGTCGAGTCGGGCAGCAGACTAGGAGAATCCAGGAACAAGCAGGATCAGGCAACAGATAGACAAGTAGTAGAATAGGATATCAGCAATATAGCAGGCAGGCGAAATGCTGGAAAAAACACTATTAAAACACTATAACTGTCAGGGAGATTAAGCCCTCCCTGCTATTTAAACTTATAGGGTCCAATAGGAATGCTCTGGAGCGAGTCCCCCACACAGAGATTGGTGATTGCAGTCACAGAACAGCGCAGGACAGAAGAGGAAGCCCATAAAGTACCGCATCCAGGTTACTAGGCAACAGCCAGGTCAGGAACAGTGCGCTTGCGGCGGCTCAGAAGCAACGTTAGCATCCTGAGTGCTAGGCAACAGCCGGGACCGGAAGACAGTAAGAGCGAGTCTTGCGATTAGAAGAAAAATAAAAAAAATGAATGATCACTGAGCCCCTACTTTATTATGACTAGCCGTCTGACGCTCTGGGAGAAGCCCTTTTTAATAAAGCATATATAGTACTTAATTGCTGTATTTACCGCAGACCTTATAACATTTATTTTGCAGCACATTGAACCCATCATTTGGCTTTATAGTAATGGGACCCAGATCAGAGAAGGTTCTTAAAAAGCTTCTCTAGGAAAATAAGAGACCTCTCGGTTAAAATTGAAGCGCATCTTCTTTCAAACACTGTTACTATGCTTGCCCACATTTCCTGTGAGAAATAAAACCAGAATACTAAACTCAACCCGTTGTTATTTTATTGCATATTTTAATCCACTTATGGTTTGGTGTATTTGCTGTGGGAAAACTGGTTGTGACAAATCTTCAGATATTAAAGCAGCAATCCCAGGAAAAAGTAGCTGTGTTTTTGTGAGGGTTTTTTTTTAACATAAATC
This sequence comes from Mixophyes fleayi, assembly GCF_038048845.1. Lineage (NCBI taxonomy): Eukaryota > Metazoa > Chordata > Amphibia > Anura > Limnodynastidae > Mixophyes > Mixophyes fleayi. The sequence goes on along the minus strand of NC_134402.1, from coordinate 423,357,451 downwards.
AGTAGGCTATAAGAAGCAGCTTGGTGATCACAGTAGCTTTACTGCTTGGTTTGTTGTTTCACAGCGCTATTAATGATTGATAATTCTTCAGATTTTACATAGTGTTATGTGACTACCCGGGCAACCACAGTCACATGGCACATGATGTAATGAGCTGTGAGGCTTTGGAATGCCCCCCTGAGCTCTGTTTTCAACATGACATGCTCCCCCTCTTTCTCCTCAGTCTGCCTTCACAAGATACGAGACCTGTGTGTCTGTGTTAAGCTAGGTACACACTACAGAAATTTCAACCAACTTTTTATGCCGATTTTACATGCGATCGATGGTCCGATCACTCGGTCCATGGACTGCATACACACTAGCCTTGTTTAGGACGATAAAGGGAAGAGCGGACGTCCCTTTAGCCACTTTCTACAGCAATGAGCAATGACTGTAATTTCGTACTCACTGTTGTGGATCGGTCGGAAGTTTATACACACTACACAACGGAAACGAGATTGGAACGAAAATATTAAACGGTACGACCAACCAAATGAGGCGACAATCTTCCATTTGGGAAGACTTTTGACCATCATGTCACTGCACTCGCTGACCCCACTTTTGAACGAGCGGTCATATGTCGGCTGATTGAGCCGATTATTGGACGAAAACCTTGTAGTGTGTACATAGCTTAACTCTGTCTGTGTTTTGCAGCCAAACAAAGTGGTACATTTATCAAACATTCTAAAAAGGAAAGGTGTAGGTGTTGCCCATAGTAACCAATCAGAATCTAGCTACTATTTATCTAGTACATTCTAGAAAATGATAGCTTGTCGATAGTTAGTTTCCTTGCTCAGCCTTCTTAGAGCGCACTTGAAATAAAAAACAAAATAGCCTAACAATGGTGGGCTACATTTATGTTTATGTTTGTTATCTATTTTATAAAACTAAAATAATGAAGCTAAAAAGTCACTACAATAATACAAAATATTAAATCCAGGGACACTTTGCTGCTGAAGAGTTGTTTCTGTACACATTAACCTGATGTACTGTCTAGACAGAAATGGTTTTGCAGCAGCAATTTATATTTTAATGTGAAATTTTCTTTATGCTCCAAAATATTTAAGTGTATCAAAAATAATAGCTGTTCCTTTTAAGTGAATTCTATGATTGTGTGCTTCCTTATGCTAACCTCTGTTGTTCTAGCTGTGCAGCATGGCAGCTAAAGGCTTCATGGATTTCATAGTGTGCAAGAACAGTTTAAGGGCTAGATTTACTAACCTGCGGGTTTGAAAAAGTGGAGATGTTGCCTATAGCAACCAGTCAGATTCTAGTCATTTATTTAGTACATTCTACAAAATCACAGCTAGGGGTAAATATAACAAGGTCCGATTTTTTCAGTGTTTTAAAATCACGGCAAATCCCCAAGTCGACAGATGTATCAAACTGCGATTCTACGATGTCAAACACTCCCGTATTTAGCTAACTCTCCCGTGTTTAGCTAACTCTTCTGTGTTTCCTAACTGCGAGATTAGTAAACACATCACTGTTACACTGCCTGTCTATACAGCCGGAAGTCCGGCAGCTGTCAAAAGTTCCTGTCTATACAGCCGGAGGTCCTGCAGCTGTCAAAAGTTTAAAAATTTATTTTGGACATTTCAAGCAGGGACATTTGGAATTGCAAATTTATTTTGGGACATAGTTTACAAGCACTTTTAGATTAAAAGCTGCTGACAATAGATGAAGAAATCTGATTGGTAAGTATATTGGGTTTTCTTTATTTTAATAAATATATGTGGTATGAATGAGGGTGTTTAGTGTATTTATTGAGTTTTGTTTTGTTTTTTTAAATGTTGTGGTTTGAAACACGGAGTTGTGGCTTATTTAACATTTTGTTTTGTAGTACTACAGGTCTCAGCCAGCTATGGGTGTCAGGACATGTTGGTACTTGTGGTTCTCCAAGTGCCAGCATGCCCTGGTTGCCATGGATATGCTGGTGCTTGTAGTTATACAAGCCTCAGTATGCCCACACTGTTTATGGCCCTTGACTGGCTTGGACTTGTAGTTCCACAAAACAAAATAGTGTCCAATTTTTTTTTTACTTTATTTTCGCCGATATTACCCTACACCCACCGCCCAGGGGTATAGGAAGAGCCCTAGTGCTTTCAACACTGGGCTGGTTATTCCTAGAAGGGGGCCCGCTTGTCTTTTTCGGCGGACCCCACTCCCTATGGAATCCGGCCGAGTGCTGGACAGTCTGCGGTTGGTTGTCATTATGGCAGGGGGACCCCTGCCACGTGTCCCTCTGCTATAGTGCCACCCACCCCGGCTGGTTTGCCTAATGCTGGTTGCATGAGAATTAGGGAGACCGCACGCAAAGTTTTCCCCGATTTTCACGCAACCAGCAGTAGGCTGGCAGCACTAGGGTTAATAGTGCTCGGCTGGGGGGACCCCACGCTTTTTCAGAATATTTATCTATTTTTTAACTTCTGACAGCTACCGGACCTCCAGCTCTATAGACAGACAGCGTAACAGTGATGCATACTTGCCAACTCTCCCGGAATGTCCGGGAGACTCCCGCATTTTGTGAGAATCTCACGGACTCCCGGGAGAGTGTGGCAATCTCTCGGATCTGCCCACTTCACTAGGAAGTGACCCACTCCCTAGTGAAGTGGGCAGAATTAGGTCCCAAACGCAATTGCGGAGTTTGGCCCCGCCCCCCGCTGTAAAATGACGCGTTTGCGTCATTAGGTCACGGGGGCAGGTCAAAAATGATGCACATTTTGGAGCCCCGCCCCATCACGCCCACCTCCCCCGAAGGCTCCTGGAAACCAACATTTTAAAGTTGGTAAGTATGCAGTGATGTGTTTAGTAATCATGCAGCTAGGATACAGCGTGTTGTATCTAGCGATTTTTAAACAAACTCAGGAGAGTTTGATTAATAGCAGCTTCATACATTTGAAACTTGTATAGCTAGAGCGGCAAACAGTCGGGAGTTTGATCTCTATCGATTTTGTAAATAACGATTTTGACAGAAACACATCTCTAGTGATTTTACCAAAAATCTCACTTTAATACATCTGCGAGATGAAACACCCCCAAGAAAGTCGCAGAATTTTCAAAATTGGAGCTTGATACATTTACCCCCTAGAATCTGATTGGTTGCTATAGGCAACATCTCCACTTCTTCAAACCCGCAGTTTAGTAAATTTACCACAAAGACTCCTTCCAGAGGATGTCAGAACCACAAATGCAGATAGGACACCAAAATGTGCATCTATTAAGCCAATGTGGTTGGTGCTTGTCCGTATACCTATTGGGTCGCAATGAATGGATTTGTAGATCACAGTACAAAAATATTAACAATATTATTATAATTATCAACCTTGTGAGTGCAGCTATTTTTATAGTATCACAATCTGTGCATTCCATGGAGTTATAAGTATGCAATTGGGTTCTGCTCTAGGGAAATCATACCTGCCAGTCTAATAGGCACGTTTATCTGCTCTGCTTCTGGGTTAACTCATGGACGAGAGAGAAAAACAAATCCACATTTTTATTTTTTTATTTTTTTTTATTTTAAAGAGATGCCACAGTTGATTATTGCAATAAAACTGATTATATTTAAGAATTGTAAAGTGCTATAGAATATGTTGGTGCTATATAAATAAATGATGATGATGATGATGACGATGATGAATGTATGCTATTATTTCTCCCATGTGAAATGCCTGCCATAGTATCCTGTGTTGAACTTGGCGGCTGGGAGGCAGACACTAAAAACGTCTACTTTTGCATGGTTCTGTGGTCTGTGCCCTGTAACATAAACTACATATTGCATGCTGCTTTGTCACGGACACAGTCAGGGAAGCTAAATGGTATGTTGCTTTCTATTAAAAAAACTTTACCCGCAACATGCTGGAGAGAAGAGTGGACTTATAAGGCAATGTCATGCAGGCGTCAATCAACTGCAATGCAAGCACAGGGGATAGGTGAGACAATAGATCTACTCTGGGGGAAGGAAATGATAAGTAATCTTACATCAAGTTCCTTGGACCAACCATCAGAGGTCAATTCCACCATCGTAAACTCAAGATGGACATGTATGTTTATCACACACTAAGCTCTAATTATAAACCTACCAGACTGTAAAATGAGAAACCTGGGTCTTGATGCACTCAATTTAGCAAGTACGAACGTGTAAGGCCAGTCATACCCCAAACTGGTAGTCTATGTCCCTTTTGCCTCCTGGAATTTGGGTGTGTCTAGTTTGTGTGTGTTGATACTCCTTCCATTGTATGCTGCCACAGCAGAATGTTTAATTATGTAATTATTAGATACAAGTTAACCCGTGCATGATACACATGCATTCTAGTCAAATCAAGCTACTTAAGGTGTTAAAAAGGTTCTTGTCATGCATTTGGGCCTAGCCCAGGCCTCCTCAGGGGAAGAGCGTTACTTCCCGACGCAAGCGCCCTTTTTTAACGTGGTTTTGTCCACATGTCACCACCTCATCATTTTTCTCCATCACCTCATCCTTCATCTTCATCGCCACATCATTCATCAAGCTACTTAAGGTGTTAAAAACTCCCCACTGTCACCCCCGGCAATCACCAACCACTCCCAACTGTCACTTCTCCTTCAAGAAATATATAGGTCAGTGTATAACTCTGCCCAGCAGGTGGCGCTGCAGCTTGTTTTGTTTTTTTACACACACGCCACTAGGCATTTATATAGTAGATTACAGAGAACAATGCCATGGGCCAGGTCAGGTATTACCCCCTTCAGGCTCATCATGTCCCAGCAGTTGCCTCCTAGTACAGTAGAGCAGTAGTTATAATCGGGCTCCCTTACCCCTGCCCTAAAGACACATTACATATTATTGACCACAATGAGCAACATATTATGCAGCCATAATGACCCTTATATTATGCACTCATATTATCTAGTCATAATAGTCACAATAGTTCCCTATATTAAGCTGCCACAGTAGACTACACATTGTACAGTAGCAGCAGTCCTTATATTGTGGACAATAGTAATATGTCCAATGATAACCCAGCTCTATATGCCAGGTGATCTGGTTATAGAAACATAACGGGCCTGATTCAGTAAGGAAAGTAAAGCAATAAAAAAGGAGTAACTTTGCCATACTTGCCAACTATGGCAAGAGGTACTCCAGGAAACTGGGGGAGGTGGGTGTTTTGGGGGTAGGGCCCGATGGGCGCGTCATTTGGCCCAGCCCCCTAAACGTCCATTACAGTTTCTGTCCAATTACAGCAGGGGGCGGTGCCACAATGATGCACAATTTGCGTCATAAGCCCCGCCCCCGTCACTTTCATATAGAATTATTTAATAACCGGGAGGTTGCCTTGCACTCCGGGGACTGCCAGAAATTCGGGGGAGTAGGCAACTATGAACTTTGCACCTGGACAAAACCATGTTGTATTGGAGGGGGATGTAATTTTGAAATATGGGGACAGATTTATAGTTGGGGTAAGGCATGTCCTAGATCAACTTTACATTTCAGTGTACAAATAAAGCTATCAAGTATCTGTGTGCTAGATGAAAAAACATCCAGTATTTAACTTATGTACAAAATAATAAAGTAATTTGCACCTCTTGCATTGTAACATGGTTTGTCCAGGAGCAAATTAACTCCTTTTTTTTTGCTTTGCTCTCCCCAATGACTCAGACCCAATGTGTCTAGTTAGATCACCCATAGTATAAATATACCCACCACCCGTTTTATGTTGTGTGGATGAGCAAAACTATGACCAGTAATAAATGCCCATAAAGCAAAATATGTGCAGTTAGGTAAATATACAACTTCCACACATAATGACTATATGAGGTATAAGATACCAACTACTGAGACAACACAACTTTACCCGTTATTTTTGAGTTGGTATCACATATAACAGCATTGTGGCTTTGTACCTCTGCTCCTTGGTGACTCTACATTGCTTAGAATTTATTACTGCTAAAATGCAGCTCTGAACTTAGTATTTCTCGATTTCCTAGGAATAAGAATATATTACGTTGTCATCTAAGCACTTTATTCTGTATACATGATAGTGAAAGGGTTAAAGTCATTGGGGTAAGTCCTCTGCAGCCATCGATCTACATATATTCATTCTCAATGGGATATCAATGCCATTGATGTGCGCTGCTTGCACCGGTCTGAGGAGATCTGAAACGCGTGCTCGCTGTCTTTTGTGTGACCTTTACAAGCAGCGTGAGTCAATGATTACTTGCAATGTTTTCCTGAGTTAAATTACAATTCTTAGCTTGTGTTCTATGTCACTGGTCACTGTAACTTTAGGACACATTTGTATATTTATATAGATGCGAATGTCACCAGAATCTCATCAGACAAACATGGGAGACATTATACCGGGCAGGATTCAGTTCTGGTTTCAATTATGTGAATAAAAGTTTCTCTATCATGTTTTACCCACATGCCTTCTCTGTATGTAACACAGGTATAAGCATTGCCATTTTTAAGAGACAAGAACAGGGTACAAGGAATGATCTCATCTAAAGTCCTATTCAGAAATTTGTATAGCTGGATACAAGTGGCAACAGATCCGTGTGTCATAGAGATCATTGCTCCTATTTCTGAATGCATGTTAAATTCCACCAAGAAAACAACTGCCAAGTACAATTATAAAATAAAACATAAATTTATCCCAAATTAATTATTACAAGATGCATCTTAAGTTGCACGGACCAGCGTGGGAGCTAATAACACAAGTTGCAGGTTTCCACGTTGTAATGATAATCACCTACACATTTTTTTAAAATATTTAATTTATTGATTGTATTAATGGAACTGGTCATGCTTTTGAAGCAAGACCAGCACATTTTTAAAAATGTTATTTTACCATGCTGTGGTATGGTAAAATAATATATTTCAGGATAGAAAAGGGGACATATCAGGGTTTTTCTTTAGCATGAGCTGCACATTGCTGAACATGCCAGAGTTGAACCTGCTCCTGTTCACTTCTTGTTGCTTGACCACTGCTCTTTAATGAACAATCGGTAGCGTGAAGTGATAGCGGTTACTAGCGCTACCTAGTAAAGACATACCCAGGTGCAATTTAGCATTGCATTCATATATTTCAGTGTGATAGTATGATCTCAGGCCAATTATATTGTTGCACTATATGAATGAGACTTCCCAGGGTGGTGTTTGTTTCTGTTAAATGTCTCTGGTTTGCAATATTGACCACTTGCCCAATGCTAAATCTTGTGTTTGGAGGCATAGTTGTATGTAGTAGAAATTAAGTCAACCAAGGGGGTCTAGTTATCATAACTCTGCAGTTCTGAAGATTTCCTACCATTCACCATTGCAGAGATAGAAAATCTATGGCAGCACAACTTATCAATAAAAGGTCATGGAGAGGAGCCTTACTGCTCGCCAGGCCGGTCTGGGGTTAATTTGAGCATGTGTGAGCCGACTAGCTGCCTTGGGCATGCGCACTGGAAGTTCGAACATTGACTTCCAGTTCCAGATTCAATGCAAAAATAATAAAAATAATAACAATAGTACAAATAAAAATAAAATAAAATATGTTTTATTTTAATAATATAGCATTTGTTCTTGTCCCCAGCATCTACTATCACCATCCTGAGATGGCAATAAGGAGTACAGCTGTACATGGTAATTAGGCTTTCCCAGGCGTCCCTGGAGGCCCCCAGGGCCTTTAATAAAAAGGGAGAAACCCTAAGTCTGGCAAAAATTCCTCTGGTCAATGCTTATTATAACATAGGCAGATAGTCACACAAATTATTCCTAAACTGTAGACAATGTGCTATAGTTTATTTAATGATACCAAAAAGTTCCTAGAGTCAGATCATGTGATTGGAGCGCGCCGCTAGACCGGATAGGTGAGCTTAGAATGCTTAGTGGAGTTGTAATGTAAGACCAACGATAATATATATATATATGCTTCAGATCACATAATAATATCTGGCGAGATCAGCAAATCAGAAAATCCACCCATACAGGCTCTAAAGAAAACACCAAAATTATTGAGCGATGGGGTCTGACAGCTATTTGGAAAATCCTCTTTCAAAGTAGTTAAAAGCTGCAGAGTGATGTGTAAGAGCTTAACATGGTGGCTTAACTATGGTATTATCACCATTCATTTGGAAGTCAGACAAAGCCCCATATGATCTTAGTGTTGAATGCAAACAAGGCAGAGAAATCAAAGGTTGGATTAGAGTAAGACAGATATTACTGGTCAATAACGTGAGCAGAAGTTTTAACAATATCACTTGTACTTTTTTTTTTATCGGGTAAGAGAATTGAACAGCTACTGTGACTATGGGCTGGCAACACGCCAACCTCAGGGCGAGATGTGCCAGCTTTACTGCTTTGCTGGTTTAAATCTGCCTGAAGGTTACTGTATGTGAGCCTCTGCTGTAAGCTGAACTTGTAACCTCTTGTAATGAATGCATTCTGATGTTTACCACACACCACAGTGACCAAACACATCTGCTCCTGTCCAAGGACTCCAGACAATGTAACAAAATCAAGAATTGAATAGAGATTGCGGGGCTGTGTTCCAAATTCATACGGTACAAATTCTTATGATTGAGTCTAATAATATGTAACATTGAAATTCTCCTGCCCAGGCACAAATATAGAGGTGCGTTTGGTAGGAAGTAGCATGGAAGAGATGCTCTGTTTTTGCAGATGAATGAAAACATGGGTGTAAATGTATCAAGCTGAGCGTTTTCCGGCGGGTTTGAAAAGTGGAGATGTTGCCTATAGCAACCAATCAGATTCTAGCTGTCATTTTGTAGAATGTACTAAATAAATGATAGTTAGAATCTGATTGGTTTTTCATACCCGCCGGAAAACTCTCATCTTGATACATTTACCCCATGATGTCAATAATAGTATGATTGATATTAGGGTGGCAGAGAGCGGGACAGTGCAGCCTATGTAATTGGAGGAGTCACCAACTTGGTGTGGCCCCAAACCATTCAGTGGGGGCCCCAAGAAGTTGCTGTACCGGGGCCTGAAATTTCTCTTGGTGGCTCTAATTAATACTTATTGTAGACCAGTACATCCATTTACAAAGCTTGCAATTGTTTCGTGTAAAGTGACATCAATTGAATTGTCACATATTTTTGCACGCTAAATGGCATCTATGAACCTATGACTATTTAAGATTGGACTTTTGAAAGTGCCAGTGCTATTGTGCCTGATAGCCATTCACTGAGTTATGTATATGTTCTGTTTACTATGACAGATGTGTGAGTCTTCTGTATTATGTACGGTGGACCTTTCATAATGGAATGACTTTTAAGCCTTATTACTTGTTAAGTATACATACTTCTGTTTAAATAGATATAAATCAATGGGGAATCCAGTCATAACAATTAAAATAAGGTATAATACGATCGCCCAGAGAGCTTGTATGTATCGTAATAAGAACTTACTGCATGGCCCCAAACAACAGTAATTCAGGTTTCTCTATCTGTACTCATAGTCAGTCATTTACGAAGCATAGGTGGTGCCCACCACAAAACAGTTTGATTGAAATGGGATAAATGACTGTACATTACTTACCTGTACATATATAACATACTTGCCAACTCTCCCGGAAAGTCCGGGAGCCTCCCGAAATTCGGGTCAGTCTCCCGGGCACCGGCGAGAGTTGGCATTTCTCCCGCATCCCTGCATTCCCTTTTTAAAATGGCGCGATTCACACGCGATTCTTGGTGAATCACGCCATTTTGCCCCCGCCCCCCCCGCGAAAACATTATTTCCGTCGCGGGGGCGGTGCGAAATTGACGCGTTTGGCCGCAGCCCGCCCCCCTTCCCCCCTAGTCACGCCCCTCTCCCGGAAACAAGTTTCTGAGAGTAGGTAAGTATGATATATAAAATGGGATAAATTACTGTTTAATCAATGATCAAAAAGGAGATTGCAAGGTAGTTTGTCATCAGTTCAAATATGTGAGCTGAAGGTTACTGTATGTGAGCCTTCTGTATTCAAAAATATTGGTACAATTAGTAGAGATTATAGAGGCCTTAGACCCATGTATATGCTCTCCAGCAGTGCAAGTACTTACAGAAACAGAATGAACCTGTGTGGGACCAGAACACGGTGACTCACAATATGTCAATCTGTCAGTAGTTGACAAGACAGAATAAAATAGGTGTCAGTGTTGAGGGGGATCCATTACTAGACTACCAAAAAGATTCCAACATGGTCATAACATTATTAGAAAAAGTATTTGTAAGGACCATGGACCTATTGTATACTACAAGTAAACCCAGGCCAAAAGCAATGATTTTATATATGACAAAATATGAAAGGATATATATTACATAATGCACCAAGCAGAACATTTATTTCTTGATGATTTAATGCATAAATGTCAGTACCCCTTTGAAAGCATTTAGTGCACCCTTAAGGCGGTGGTGGTCAGTTTCCTGATGACTGCAATAACGACAAGAAGGAAACCGATGAGCATGAATGCGACAGTGAATAAATATCTACTTACCATTATTTAGATGAACTGTCTCTCCGTCAGCAGTTATACCCGTCAGCTGTAAACTGCGAATAGAGAAAATTCGGCCACTGCTAACGTCGTCATTCACAGTGGTCACAGTGTTATTGGCGCTTTTAAGGCAGCAATAGGTGAACCCGGCGCAAGAATACATTATAGAGGCGTCGGGTCCACCCATTGCCGCCTTAAAAGCGCCAATCGCACTGTGACCACTGTGAATGGCGAGGTTAGCAGTGGCCGCATTCTTCTGTTTTATTATCTTTGTCGCTCACCACAGTAAAACACACATCTAGGGGAGGGTCACTATAGGGGCATAACTTTACTTCATAATTTTCGTCGCAGAAGGAAGGGGACAAGTCCTCCTTTAGCTGCTTTTTCTACAAATTTCTCTACTCAGATGCTGGACAGGGTGTGAACAAATATCTCAATGGGTCCAGTCGTAATTCCCTCATCACAGTAGACATCACATGCAGGATATAAACATTCTAGGCCCAGTTAAACCCAACCTTATTATTGAAAAGGGAACAAATCTCAATAATATTATTAATTAGACACTCCAAGGGGTATATTTACTAAACTGCGGAGGAAAAAGTGGAGATGTTGCCTATAGCAACCAATCAGATTCTAGGGGCCTGATTCATTAAGGATCTTAACTTGAGAAACTTCTTATTTCAGTCTCCTGGACAAAACCATGTTACAATGCAAGGGGTGCAAATTAGTATTGCACATAAGTTAAATACTGACTGTTTTTTCATGCAGCACACAAATAGCAACTTTAAATTTCAGTGTACAAATAAGCTATCAAGTATTTGTGTGCTACATGAAAAAACAGTCAGTATTTAACTTATGTGCAAAACAGAATACTAATTTGCACCCCTTGCATTGTAACATGGTTTTGTCCAGGAGACTGAAATAAGAAGTTTCTCAAGTTAAGATCCTTAATGAATCAGGCCCCTAGTTATCATTCATTTAGTACATTCTACAAAATGACAGCTAGAGTCTGATTGGTTGCTATAGGCAACATCTCCCCTTTTTCAAACCCGCAGGTTAGTAAATATACCCCTGGGTCTCAACTCTATCTCTTTTTATTTATTGATATGTTGAGAACCTGAGATTGAGAGTGTACATCTTGGAAAATAATAATACAGTTACAATCTGTTAGAATGCTGTTTATTCATCTTAAACTGTGACCATACTGTATGTGTTATGTTAAGTTAAAAAAGGTTATAAAAGAATGTTAGAGAACAGGATATTATAATCTGACAGTTGACTGAGATATGTGTAGCTGCAATGTAAGAATAATTTATGCATTTTGCTCTATAATAAAAATATATATGTTTAACTTTATTGTTCCTGGATAATATCTGCTGCTTATAAGATATGAGCCCAGGACAACGGTTAAAGTCCCAGGCTTAAGAGAAATTAAGAGAAAAGTAAAGGTATATGTAAATATACAGAAGAGAACCAGGTCCAGTCCAGTCAGAGAAGAATGGATTGAGAAAGAGCAAAAAGTCCAAAGTACCATTTTATTTGAATAAATGACAATCAAATTATGTACAGCTATATCATGAATGTATTTAATTGGGAAATGATATGAAACTAAGCTAATTAAGGTCCAGCATATGCAGGACTACAATGGGAGTAACTGGTAGAGCACCTACGTGGTAATGTAGAAGAGAGAGAAAGGACTTCAGTCTAGCAGAGATGCTTCTCAGTGGCCTTCCAAACACAGAGAGCACTATAGTCAGCAATGTGAATGTTTTGTATACAACAAACCTGATCACCTAAATGTGTGTTGGATTTTAAAAGATAGAATGAATCAGCTGAAGAAGCGGCGTTATCAAGAACGTGCTACCAAAGAGATGATAGCACGTCAGTCATGGTGGCTGCCTTTAACACCGATGGGGATATGTCATCAGAACATACATGGTGTATTGACTCCAAAGCCATAAGTCAGTCATAAGACTAATGATAAAAGCTTCTCTCACCTTGATCAAAGTAAGACAGAAAGAATTACCATAGCCGATGGAGAACATAGGACTTCAGAAGGAATAGGGGAAGGTTGCTTTTACTGTTCACTATCTCATACACTTAGTAGAAAGATAACACCAATAATATACTATGTGTGTTTTGAAAGCAACCTATTGTCAGTAAAGAAACTTACAAAGTTAGTCAAGTTGTGACATTCAATGATGACAGCTGCATCACCTTAACAGGACACACTCCTGAAGAAAAGAAAAAGTCATTGATGATTGTACCAGTGGACATGCAAGGAAGCTAGCTAAAGAACTTATGATCTGCTAAAGGTATTAAGATCGATCAATGCAACCAGAAGATCACAAGCACTAGCTGATTAAAAGGGAATATAACTAAAAATCTAACATGAACAGCTCTACGTTTGATACACATGGATGTGTGTAGACTGATAACCCTAGGAAAGTAGAAGCATTTTCTCATGTTGATCAAGTATTAGTCAAGATACACAATAGTTTGTCTACCTGCTTCAACAAGGATGAAGTACTAGAGAAACTGAAAGTGAATCTTGGCCAGGTAAGCGGCAAGTTTGCCAGGATGCCAGACATACTTCAGTTCTGCAGATAATCATCATCATCTTTTATAGCGCCACTGATTCCGCAGCGCTGTACAGAGAACTCTCTCACATCAGTCCCTGCCCCATTGGGGCTTACAGTCTAAATTCCCTAACACACACAGACAGACAGACTAGGGTCAATTTGTTAGCAGCCAATTAACCTACCAGTATGTTTTTTTGAGTGTGGGAGGAAACCGGAGCACCCAGAGGAAACCCACGCAATCACGGGGAGAGCATGCAAACTCCTCACAGATAAGGCCATGGTTGGGAATTGAACTCATGACCCCAGTGCTGTAAGGCAGAAGTGCTAACCACTTAGCCACCGTGCTGCCCATGATAAATGGGACTGAATACACAAATGGTAAAGCATAAACCATCTTGAAAAAGAATAGAATTGTGTTTCAGATCATACTCCCATACAAATTCAGACAAAATAGAATCAACTGCAGCATATCAGAATACTTAGAAGCAAGGTTCAAAAGTGGGAAACTCATGCAAATAAAGTAATACTGGTAGGGAACAGTGAGAGCCAAAATGGATAATGAATTCTGCAACCAAGACATCAACAAGATAACTAAGCAAGGTGAATGATGAAGATTGTATCACTCAAATTTTTTTAAAATAATCACAAATAGTTCAGACAGAAAACAAGCGACAGTTAAGTTGAATTAGGCGATCGAGCTAACAAAGAAGAGGGTTTAGCATTACTTCTGCCATGAGTTAGAAGATCCACAAGATGGGTCAAGACCATTCCAGCCAAACGCCTTTCCTCCATGGTTCCAGCAGCACAACAACCCAAATCAGAGAACTGTAGAATAAGCAGAAGCGGATTAAAGCTGCTCAAAAACAGTGACAAAATCTCTTAACCACACATGATAAGTAGTTGTTGAGTGGGCGTGTTAGAATAATGTTTATTAGTATAGTTATTGTAACAACTTCGGTATTGGGATGTCTGTTGCTATAATGTAAGATGCAACTGATAGGATTTGCTTTTTAATGAAAACATCTTTTTTTATCTTAACCATGCCTGGACAAAACCCTGCATCATCTGCTGCTAACACAGACTCCTGAGTGTTAATCCGTTCTTCACCTGGTGATCAGAGGAGTTAAGTACTAGCTTCAGAGCAGACATATACTCTAGAGATCTGTGACACATTGATATTCGTTTAATTAGCTTTATTAATGCGTCTCCATGATGCACACATTTTTAAATTGTCTTTGTTGACAACAACATTGTATAGTCAATTGTTGTTATTTTGTCACCTCTTGAGAAATAATGAATGAACTTTACAGACATATTAGCTAGTCATATTGTGACCTAGATTTATTAAGAGGTGTGAAAAATAACACCAGAAATTGCCTGAGTGCAGACATCATCATGTTCGTTAGTTCTGTGACTTGTTTGACGACTGCAGATTTAATATACCACAATTATAAATGTTGAGATGCATATAACATATAGCTTGTGATTGCTTCTGTATTTGCACATTAATTCATTCTAATGGTAATTTTCAATGGTACATTCGCTTGTTAATACATTAAAATATTCTTGAACAGTAGTATTGTACAATATGACCAACCCCTCTGCAGGTTTTGGCTCAGTGAGTTACCTCCATATGTACGTAAGCTAATTTTCTCATATAAAATTATTCTAAACATTAGGGGCAAATTTGGACAAACCACATTACAATGTGAGGGGTGCAAATGCCGTTTCAATTTTGCATGCAGGGAAATACTGCCTGCTTTGCATGATGCATTCAAATAATGGGCAGAATTATCTTAACACTGTGATTTAGAGCTGGACTAAGATGCACCCAGTAACGAAATGTAAATATCTCTGAACATTTTAATATTACCACCCCCCTCCAGCAACTCAACATGGCCTTAGTAAGGTGCACAATTGCACAGTGTAAATCATAATGATATTAGCATTTACTAAAGAGTTTCATGACAATTTAAAGGCAGGGTTCTGAAGGCCGAATTCTTTAACACAGACATAAGACTCCAAAACGGCTAATGTCACTAATAATTTAAAAGTTTTAAAAACCTCAATTAGTGACATAACAATCTGACACAAATTAATGTAGAATAATAGATATAAAATGAAGCAGACACCACAGATACTTTCTGACACACACTCATACGGGTTTTATTTCATTTTTTTTAAATTTTTTAATTTCATTTCTCAATAACTTTGTGCTCCAGGAGGCAGCCGGAGAGCGCTTAGATTTATGTTTTAATCTGAGTTCACCCATCTGACCATCAGAGACTGGATCACACCCAGGACAGAGCTTTTAAAGCGTATCTCCTTGCTGCAGCATGGTAGCTGTTGTAGCCATTGTTGATCATGTGCAGGGGCAAACGCAGGATTTGTAGAGAGGGGTTTCCACACCACGCCGCCAGTGGGCGTGACCAGCATGCATGGGAGCGTGGCTATAATATTAGACAGTGCTTGACTGCTCTCCAACTCTTCCTATCCCAATAATATATACGGGCAATGCTGTGTGCTCTGCTGTTCGGTGCACACAGCTCTCCCTTTTCAAGCAGAGCTGTGTGAAGTGGGAGCAGGGTCCAGCCACCTCAATTATACAGTGCCTCAGGCTTGGAGGGGGGGGGAGTTCCAGGCACTAGGAACCCCCCCTCCCCCCCCTCGGTTTGCCTATGATGTGACCCGCATTTGGGAGGTGTGATCCTCGTTGCACTGGAACTTTTCTTCTCCTTGTGCTGCTATTTGTAGTGAATTTCTTTCCCAAGGCAAAGCACTGGGGTATAATCCCCATTTATTCAAATATTGTTTATAAAAACATCAATGGACATAGACCTGATATATGAATTATAAACTTCACATCTGAAAAACTACAGTAGGATAATTCATGTGTTACGTTAAAATGCATCCCACACAGTAAGTAATGTTTTGCTTTGTCATGCGCCTACTTTTATGTTACTGAGCCTGTTTATACCATACTTGCCTACTGCCAAATTTCGGGAAATCCCCCTGGACTCCCAGGAAAGTAGACTATTATTATTATTATCACCATTTATTTATATAGCGCCACTAATTTCACAGTGCTGTACAGAGAACTCACTCACATCAGTCCCTGCCCCATTGGAGCTTACAGTCTAAATTCCCTAACATACACACACATAGACTGACAGGGACTAGGATCAATTTGTTAGCAGCCAATTAACCTACCAGCATGTTTTTTGGAGTGTGGGGGAAACCGGAGCACCCGGAGGAAACCCACGCAAACATGGAGAGAACATACAAACTCCTCACAGATGAGGCCATGGTCGGGAATTGAACTCATGACCCCAGTGCTGTGAGGCAGAAGTGCTAACCACTGAGCCAACCCTCCCAGATCCCGCCTCTGCTCTTGCAGGGAAGGCGGGAGGGCCTTGTTGACATGAAATACATGATCAGGGCTCGTTGAGTGGGTTCCACTGATGTTATTTGCGTTGTCATGTTCCCCCTGATACATAACAGTGTCATTGTACAGCAGGGGAAGGGGCCCACATGATGCTAATCACGTTATCATGCCCCAAGCATTTGCTCTTAGGAACTTCAATGTTGGCAGCTAAGGTTTATACAGCTCAGTACATGCATCACCGGGTTAAAACGGAGGCGCCTGCAGGACTTCAACATTTTTCAGAGGTACTTCCTTACAGCTAGGCATGGGATGATATTTGGACCTTACTGTTGTACTTTATATGGGAAAGGTGCAATTTTATGTATGTAATAAAATCATTTAAATGTATGATAGTGACATGTAATAAAGACAGTCCTGTTTATATGTACACAGCTTATTTAATACATAAATACATTGGATGTCACAGAAAATTGAGACATTCAAATGCAATAAAAAATGAGACCTTACAACGAAGAGCTTACATTCTAATTAGGTAGCTGGAGACACATCCAGATGGCTAGTTAATAGTGTGAAGGTGCGATAAGTGCAGGCATAGTCTGTTGTATGCTCATACCACCATAGTTGCTTTTTGACATACAGAATCTTGTTCACACATATCTCAGCTTCCCAACATAATACCACCACACAATGCCACAATCTCTGCAGAGCAGAGTGACACATTCATCCTCACTTATCAGTTCCATGTTTAGCAGGCAAGTCTTTCAATTATTAAAGAGACTTGGCAGTCCGCTCTGATGCTATAAATCTCTTTCAGGACAACTGTATGAGAAACTGGGGCATGTATAGACATTATAAACACAAGCAAGGGAAGCAGCGATCCTCCCTACTAGTAGGTAGGATAAAAGCACATCTCATACAGTTACTGTGTCATAGATCTGTAGATAGATGATATGGCAAAGATTTAAACTGGGAATGACAGCGGATCACAAACAGGTATAAGCTGAAGCTTATGTTGAGAACACCGCTGCGTTAGAAATAGCAAGACGGTTATTTTACTTTTCCCTACGTTTCATGTAGTTGGCTACACTCCGTGAGGGGCTCATGTAGACTTGGACGTAAGACCAAAACAGAAGCGCAAATTGCTCTTTTCTGTACTGTGTATGCACAGTAAAATTACATACATCCCAGTTTGCATACAGACTGAAAGGACCCCCTGACTTGTAACAATTCTCTCAGAAAAACTCTTATGTACATGCAAAGTGGGTGGGGACAAGTGGTGATAGCACAAACCAATAGGCACTGATGGCAGGGGTGTGATGATGAAATTATTGTCATCATACGCCTTGAAGACCCCCCAATTGGGTCCGCAAATGGCTCATCTCTAGTTAATCTTTGGGAGCTTCTGCATTCTTTTTACTGTAGCAGAAGTATTCACTTTTTGTTAGGAACCCCTCCAGCCGGCACAACACAACCCGGAGTCTACTCTGCCAGTCAGGTGTTCACTGGAGCCCCTGATGGTGGGGACAGACTGGGCTGCAGACTGACAGAGGGTCGTGAAGTGTGTACCGGCTGGGGAGAACCCAGGCAAGAAGAGTCAGGTCCACACAGAGGTCAAAGGTCGGCAGCAGGTAACAGTAACAATGAACAAGCTGAGGTCAGAGGTCACAGGCAAAGTAGCAGAACGGGTAAACGAGCCAAGGATCAGGGTCACAGGAAACACAAGCGAAGTCAAATACGAAGCCAAGGGTCATACACGGGAAGTCAAAACGTAGATACAGGAAACAGGAACTGGAATAAGCAGGTCAGCAGACTGGAGCACAGAAGCTATAACCGGCAATGAGGCAGCAGACCTCATTGCCTTAAATACAACCCACAACCAATCAGAACCTGCCCCTAGACATGGCCACACTTGTAGGCTAATTGCCAGCACCTAGCAAGACCAATCAGGGCTTAGCCCTGAAATCCACACCTGCAGGCTAATGCCTGCTAATTCAGCCACAGGCTAAATCTGCCTGATTGTCCCTAGAGCGCATGCGCGCCTGGCTGCCAGGACACGGCGCTGAGGAAGCGTCCGACCGTTGCCTTGGCAACGGTCGGGAGTTGGAAGGAAATGACGTCCCGGTCGTCATGGTGACGGCCGGGACGTTGGGACCGACAGGAAGCGAGCCGCGGCGGCTGTGAGTACCGCCGCGGCTCGTGACACTTTTATGGCACAATAAATGAAAGCTTTTTTCAATACTATGTATGTCAGGTATGGCTCGCTATTCCCTAAATATATCATATTTTATGGTATTGTGTTTTAAGTTACCTCTTCCATGCTATAGGAAATTGTCCAAAGGATCACACAGTGAAAAAGACTTTTGAAAACTGTATCTAAATGTATAACACAGTGGTTTGCCTGTTAAAATTCACATCTCCGCTTTCTACAGTATATTTTTTCTTTTTTCCAATACAGAACGCTGCATTTTTCAGCCATTAACAATTATTTTTTTTCCAGTCATTCAGCTGAATCAGGACTCATTCAACGCGTCAAACACACATGTGCTTTTTGATGCATATTAGATGTCTCAGCTTGAAAGTGCTTAACATATAAATATGCACATTGTGATACTCTGCAAGCAGCAATTGTGAGTGTTGACTGGTGATGACTGAAATCCGTTGGCAATGTAGTGGCACCTCCCATAAGATATTTGTACAACATCTAAATTGTATGATTCATAAATATAAATCACTAAGTATTTGACTTTGAAGTGGATGGCGTTAGAACAACCTGTAGCCAATTATATCTTCAGAAAGCTCACATCAGCACAGAGTATTTCAGAAGATGAGTGTGCTGAACTTGTAGGGGCAGTGACCTGTGCACTTGTGTCATTATGTTAGTGAGGACAGGGCTGCATGTATCTTGTGATGTGAAGAAGGGAATGAAGCCAGGTGTCTAGGCTCAGACTAAAGGAGCCCATACATGCTGCAATTTTGCTGGCCAATTAGGCAGTTTTAGATATAATTTGCCAAAATTTCAACTTGGCCCAAGAAAGACCATCAGCATGCCGTCATGGTCGTTGCTTTCAGAGGTCATTCAGAACAGACGTCAAACCCGGTTAGAAAGTAACCATATGTGATAGTGATATCAGTGCAGTCTGATCCCATCTTTAGACCCAAATGCCAACTGGCCATATATCATTCAGATTCAGTGGCGGATCCAGGGGGGGGGGGCGATCGAGGCGATCGCCCCCCTAGCAGGGGCTTGCTGTCGGCGGCTGCACACTATGTGCAGGTCCGTTTGCAGTGACAGGCAGGGACAGTGTGCTGCCCGGCTGCTCTGATTGTGTTTTAAAACACAATCAGAGCATCCGGGGAGCACACTGTCCCTGCCTGTCACTGCTGAACGGACCTGCACATAGTGTGCAGCCGCCGGCAGCCTCAGATGTCAAAAATGGGGCAGGGCCTAAATCGCCCCCCCCTACATCGCCCCGGGTACAAATATTCTCTAGATCCGCCCCTGTTCAGATTTGCCACGTGTGTGCATGGCCAAACCTGACAAAGATCCAGGCTACTAGGCAGTCAGATGAAGCATCCTGGTTGCCCCATTTATAACACCTTAAACCTTTGATAGTGGATGGAGCAGGGTCCTACAACAGCAGAGATCTTGCTTGTTTGTTTCATACACAATTTCATGCAGAATCATTAACTCATCCATGTTCCTAAACAAAAGGGTCTGAAATGTTGTTAACACAATAGCTTTTTGTCTTTAACAACATATCAATGTTATTCACATATGTATAAGCGCACATTGTAGTGTACTTTCCAGACCTTCACTTGAAAACTCAAGTCAATTCTGCAACTTGTTCATCCTATTAACAAGGCGCAATGATTTATTCGTTGACACTGCCTTTTGACCAATTTTTTCCTGCTTGCATTTTCACTGCTCAACCTAGGCGAAACCCATTACATTCTATGGGATTTTGAACAAAACGATCTCTTTCATTAAAGCCATTACTTTCAACAGGCCAACTACTTTCAATAGTATGTTCTCCCTGTGTTTGCGGGGGTTTCCTCCGGGTGCTCCGGTTTCCTCCCACATTTCAAAAACATACTAGTAGGTTAATTGGCTACTATCAAATTGACCCTAGTCTCTGTCTGTCTGTCTGTCTCTGTCTGTGTGTCTGTGTGTGTATGTTAGGGAATTTAGACTGTAAGCTCCTATGGGGCAGGGACTGATGTGAGTGAGTTCTCTGTACAGCGCTGCGGAATTAGTGGTGCTATATAAATAGCTGCTGCTGATGATGATGATAGGACATATGGATTCAGTGGGTGGTGTCGCTTAGAATTAATGTATTCATTAAATATTTTATAGCAAATTTGTTTCCTCTCCATGTCAAATCACTTGTTGATTATACAGTGAGGAAGCAGGTTGTGTCCCTATCATTGGCACCCAAGGAGTTTTCTGTTGGCCAAAACACAATACTGGAAATAAGGAAATAAGAAATGCTCTGGTTGCAGTCTTAACCCATGTAGCAGCTTCGATCATAGCGCTCACAAGGAGGAGGCGAATGGCACAGTCCCCAGCTCAGGGTCAGACATTAGGTCAGGATCAGATTGTTCCAGCTGTAACAAAGTCGAACAGTTTTACTCAGAACTCCACCGAGGAGTTCTGTGTCGATTACATGGAAAAGACTTTCATTGCTTTTTTAGAAGCCTAAAGGAGTTTTAAGGTGCATAAATGGCAAATACGATCCGAAGCATAAGCCCCATTACGTGATATTTTTTTTAAAAAACAACTATTTCACTAAGACAGTCTAAGCGGAATTAGTCAGAGCTTACAGGAGATTGCCAACCAAATAGATTTTTAAATAATAACTCTCTTCTTCCTCAAGTATCAGGAGGAAGTTGTTCAGTACCTACCGACCACCATACTGGTGCCTCTGTAATGACTAATTCTCATGCCGAGGATGCCATAAAAATGATGAATTTCAGTGCTTCTACTTATGTGTTGAGAGTACTGACTACTCGCTAGGGAGGGCATTGAATATTATAATTCTTCTGACATCCGCGGCAGGAAAGATAGCTGATAGAGAGACCCATCGGGACATGCGATATGGCAAGGTCTCAGGCGCCGGACTGCTGCTGTTCTGATAACTGTTCTCCTGCCTTAACCTATTTTCTGCTGGTTACTGCAGTCCCCATAGACCTCTATGGAGACTACCAACTGACCCAAATTCAACAACCGGCGAAAAACACCGCCAAGATGGTGTTATCTTACCTTTTTAATGGAGTCCAGCACTGCCGGATTGGCTGCTCTGGATTCCTCAACACCTGTCACTCAGCAAGTTGATTTCACTTTTTTTACATATTAATGTTCATTCCAAACTTGTGTTTTTTTTCATTGACTGTTGTGAAGCCAAATATGTGTTTTCTAGAATGTTGTGGTTCCTAGATGTTCTTCAATAAGAATATTATTTTTTAAATATATTTACATTGAAAGCATTCCTGAGATCACCAGCAAACATCTTTGTTCATTTTTCTAATGCCTTGTGTTTGAAAAATAATAATACAATCTATTGTTATGAATTAATTTGGGTAGCACGGTGGCTTAGTGGTTAGCACTTGTGCCTCACAGCATTGAGGTCATGAGTTCTATTCCCGACCATGGTCTTATCTGTGTTGAGTTTGTATGTTCTCCCCATGTTTGCGTGGGTTTCTCCGGGCACTCCGGTTTCATCCCACAATCTAAAAACATACTAGTAGGTTAATTGGCTGCTATTAAAATTGACCCTAGTCTGTCTGTGTGTTAGGGAGTTTAGACTGTAAGCTCTAGTGGGGCAGGGACTGATGTGAGTTCTCTGTACAGCGCTGCGGAATTAGTGGCGCTATATAAATGAATTGATGATGATGATTTTCTATACTCTGGAAAAGTAAGCATGTGTTAAATGTGCCTCTAGCCTACCTACTTGTGAGCTGTAGATGTAGATGTACTGGGGCAGGATTCAGATATACCATGCTTGTGTCTTATATATGCTATGCATCATCACAAAAATGTCATTTGTAATTTGATAGGAAGTGAGAGTGGAAAAGCATCTGTGCAAGTCTTGTAATTGTAATTCTTCCAATGCCGTTTACATTGGGAAGCCCTCCACCTTCCTGCTCTTGCACCTGAGCTTGTGGATTTAAAATAGCAATAGAGAAAGAATTAAAAAAAACAGAAGCGTTTAACATGTATTTGTGTCTACAATTATGTTTTATTATGTCATGTTAATGGAACGATTTACCCATTATCAAGATATCTATGGGAATATATACAGTATTTACTATAACGAAATGAAAGATTATATGACCAAATACATCTTTGGTAATTGATATCACTGTTACGGCTGTGACTGATCATTGGTTATTGTTAACTGGCATCCGGTATTACTTTATATAAAAACATCTAAGTTTTATAAAACTTGTGCTGAAATGTCCTCTTCAAATGTGACTGTCCGAAAAAATATATAAATGTGACTTTCTGCTTGTTCTGCAGAGAGATCAAGATTATATCACTAACCAGTGTATTAAATATTTACATTTTCAGTTGTGTGAGATAATGCTGGTTGTTATAAAGCAACTATGAGAATTTAAATCATACTTACCTCCTACTTGCCAACTCTCCCAGAATGTCCGGGAGACTCCCGAAATTCACGGACTCCCGGGAGAGCTGGCAATTCTCCCACATCTGACCCATATGCCCACTTCAATAAAATTAGAGCCGGAATGTACAGGCGGAGGAGGTGGGGCTTCGTGATGCGCTCATTTTGGCCCCGCCCCTGTTGAAGTAATGCTTGTTTGGAGTCTTTTTACACTGTAAAAAGACCCAAAACAGGCATTACATCACCAGGGGCGGGGCCAAAATGGCGCAAATTGTGAAACCCCGCCCCCTCCGCCCATACACCCCTCCTGCCCTCCAGGATCTCCCGGACCCGGCCAACATAAGGTTGGCAAGTATGACTTACCTACTCTTTTGATTTCCCCTCCGGGAGAACCTCTGGGTGTAGGGGCGAAAGTCTAATCGAACCATCTAGTAGCTGGTTCCCTCCAAAGGTTCCCTCAGGTTCCCTTGGATCTCCCCTCCATTCGTGTAATCATCATTTCTCAGCCACCCACTGCAGGTCACAGCATCACGCAGCAGAACAGGGCTATGAAGTCCCCTTCCACTTCAGTGGGCGGGAGGGTGTCCTGCTTTCCAGGGAGTCCAGGAGGATTCCCTGAATTTGAGGAACTCCCAGATGTTCTGAGAGTGTACACATATATGATGTAAATACCTTTTGTTATAAAAAGGTTTGTGCTTACACTGATCAGATCTAATAGGCTTGAAACAGTTGTATGCAATTTGTATTGATGGCTCAGCTTCTTGGACTGTAACAATGTCAGAAAGCCATCATTTCTGAATGTATGGTTGATTTACAGGTGTAACTAAGGAAAGATTTGCACCTGTCTACCCAGAATTCCTAGGGGTATATTTACTATACTGCGGGTTTGAAAAAGTGGAGATGTTGCCTATAACAACCAATCAGATTCTAGCTGTCATTTTGTAGAATGTACTAAATAAATGATATCTAGAATCTGACTGGTTGCTATAGGCAACATCTCCACTTTTTCAAACCTGCAATTTAGTAAATATACCCCCTAGAGTGACTTTTAATCCTTCACTCTTAGGTTCTATGGGATAATGCTGGTTGTTATAATGTAACTATGACAACGTAAATACCTTTTGTTATAATATTGTTACTGCATTTTTTACTTGAATCAGTATAATTTCAGACAAATTAATTTGCTAATGTCAAGCACTCATGTGCAGATATCAATGTTTTGATTGATTGGTACAATACCAATTGTTTTATTTGACATCACCTAATGTTATAAAATTATCATTCATCCTTTCATAGACTTTTATTCATCACGTCAGTGAACAGGGAGTATTGCAAAATATTATTCTTAAAAAAAATACAAAGCATGGTAATTAAATAGTATTACAAAATGAGGTTGCAATACAATTCAGTTGAAACTCCTTGCACAGTAATTCAGTGGTTTCATTGTTCCGAAAATCAGTTTTTGACATAAAATCATTTTGGTCCACAGACCATGTATTGATTTCATAGCACAATATCAATTTGAAAAAATAATGTGAGTGTTTGGAACTTCCTTGAATAGAATGACTAACAAAATAGTTGAACCAGATATAATTTTATTCCTCAGTTATTATTATTTTCTAGGCTACTGATCCTCCAGGCGTGATATTTAGAATTTGCAAAGGTTGCTGTTTTACGGGTTCACCATAATTTCATTCCAGGTCACCTGCTCTGAGGCATTGTTGGCAAATAATATGAAATATGTATTAAGGAAAACAATTACTCATTTTTATGTGCCATTTCAAGCAACCTATCACAGAGGGCATGCACCTGTCCACCTTACAGCCACTATAGCATTAGTAAGCACACATTAGGACTATCACAATTATCCAGCTTCGGTGAACCTTCTGGTTGCTTCTTGTAGTTTGATGTCCGTGAGGCAAGTGCTATTCTCATCTGTCCATACATATTGTCGGCTAAATTGAAATTCATGAGTGAGCAGCCAATCAATTTACTGGAAACCAGCGATATCGCACATTGGCGGCAATCACTATGTTCCTTAGTAATGTTCGTAGTGAATTAATCAGCTGCTTGAATTAATATTGGTTGAGCCGGGGCCAGATTTGTAGAAAGGTCCTACAGACCCAGCCTAGGGTATCAGGTGGCTGGGTCTATACTTCATTAGTTTTATACTTTCATTATATTAGTAATTCCATATTGGAAGCATTTGAACATGAGCTGAAATAGGTCTGCTTAGCCCATATCTTATATGTCAGTTAGAAGATGCAGCGGAGAGTAGGTGGAGGTTTGGGCAGCACAGGAAACATGACACCCCCTCCCCCCCACAAACCCCAACTTTTCCTCCTCCTTTCTCCCATTCGGATCTCTACTTCAAACCCTCCCTTTTGGAGTTTACTCTCTCACAAGCAGGTCTATTCCTTCCTCTTGTCTCCCCCAACTCATGTTCATCCTGTTTCCTCCATGTTACTCTCACTTTGTTTTCCAGTTTTGCTATATCTTTTCTCATTCATGTACTCCGCTATATCTATACCCAACAATGCTACCTGCACTCTGCTACCCATGTTATGCTTCTAACGCACTTCTAGTCATATTACCCTCCATTGTTTCCCTCTTTCTGTATTACTACTTGTATTATGTTAACTTTGTTTCTTATTTGTCACTTGTACTATGTAATATCACTTGAATTCAGTGGCGGATCCGGAAGGGGGGATCGGGTCAGGCACATTCCCCCTAGCAGCAATCTCCATTCCTTTGAATTCAGCCGACAGTTTTGATCAAAGAGAAGGAGGGGACGGGGTCTACAGGGGATAACCCAGCGGTTCCCAAAGTGTGTATCACAGGGGTGCCGTGGCCAGGAAGAGAAAACAAAAACAACAAAAAAAACTTACCAATCCGGCGGTACCCGGGACCCAGCATCCTCCCTCCTCGCTTCTCACTGAATGTCGTTCGTGACATCATCATGCCTGAACAAGCGGCAGGAGAGAGGAGGATGCTAGGTCCTGGGCGCAGCCAGATTGGTAAGTTTTTTTTTGTGTTATTTTTTCTCTTCCTGGCTCCCGGAATGCAGAGAGGGCAGAGTGAGGATGCAAGGGGGCAGAGTAAGGGAATGCAGAAGGGGCAGATTGAAGGAGGGCACAGAGTGTGTGGAGATGAAGGAGGGCACAGAGTGTGTGTGTAGATGAAGGAGGGCACAGAGTGTGTGGAGATGAAGGAGGGCACAGAGTGTGTGGAGATGAAGGAGGGCACAGAGTGTGTGGATGCAGGGGCACAGAGTGTGTAGATGCAGGGCACAGAGTGTGTGGATGCAGGGGCACAGAGTGTGTGGATGCAGGGGCACAGAGTGTGTAGATGCAGGGCACAGAATGTGTGGATGCAGGGGCACAGAGTGGTGGATGCAGGGGCACAGAGTGTGTGGATGCAGGGGCACAGAGTGTGTAGATGCAGGGCACAGAATGTGTGGATGCAGGGGCACAGAGTGGTGGATGCAGGGGCACAGAGTATGTAGATGCAGGGGCACAGAGTGTGTGGATGCAGGGGCACAGAGTGTGTGGATGCAGGGCACAGAGTGTGTGGATGCAGGGGCACAGAGTGTGTGGATACAGGGCGCATAGTGTGTGGATGCAGGGGCACAGAGTGTGTGGATGCAGGGGTGGCAGTGTGTGTGGATGCAGGGGCACAGAGTGTGCGGATGCAGGGGTGGCAGAGTGTGTGGATGCAGGGGCAAAGAGTGTGTGGATGCAGGGCACAGAGTGTGTGGATGCAGGGGCACAGAGTGTGTGGATGCAGGGGCACAGAGTATGTGGATGCAGGGGCACAGAGTGTGTGGATGCAGGGCACAGAGTGTGTGGATGCAGGGGCACAGAGTGTGTGGATGCAGGGGTGGCAGAGTGTGTGGATGCAGGGGCACAGAGTGTGTGGAAGCAGGGGCGGCAGAGTGTGTGGATGCAGGGGTGGCAGAGTGTGTGGATGCAGGGGTGTCAGAGTGTGTGGATGCAGGGGCACAGAGTGTGTGGATGCAGGGGTGACAGAGTGTGTGGATGCAGGGGTGGCAGAGTGTGTGGATGCAGGGGTGGCAGAGTGTGTGGATGCAGAGGGGGCAGAGTGAGTGGATGCAGAGGGTGCAGAGTGTGTGGATGCAGGGGCACAGAGTGTGTGGAGATGAAGGAGGGCACAGAGTGTGTGGAGATGAAGGAGGGCACAGAGTGTGTGGAGATGAAGGAGGGCACAGAGTGTGTGGATGCAGGGGCACAGAGTGTGTAGATGCAGGGCACAGAGTGTGTGGATGCAGGGGCACAGAGTGTGTGGATGCAAGGGGGCAGAGTAAGGGAATGCAGAAGGGGCAGATTGAAGGAGGGCACAGAGTGTGTGGAGATGAAGGAGGGCACAGAGTGTGTGTAGATGAAGGAGGGCACAGAGTGTGTGGAGATGAAGGAGGGCACAGAGTGTGTGGAGATGAAGGAGGGCACAGAGTGTGTGGATGCAGGGGCACAGAGTGTGTGGATGCAGGGGCACAGAGTGTGTAGATGCAGGGCACAGAATGTGTAGATGCAGGGCACAGAGTGGTGAATGCAGGGGCACAGAGTATGTGGATGCAGGGGCACAGAGTGTGTGGATGCAGGGGCACAGAGTGTGTGGATGCAGGGCACAGAGTGTGTGGATGCAGGGGCACAGAGTGTGTGGATACAGGGCACATAGTGTGTGGATGCAGGGGCACAGAGTGTGTGGATGCAGGGGTGGCAGTGTGTGTGGATGCAGGGGCACAGAGTGTGCGGATGCAGGGGTGGCAGAGTGTGTGGATGCAGGGGCAAAGAGTGTGTGGATGCAGGGCACAGAGTGTGTGGATGCAGGGGCACAGAGTGTGTGGATGCAGGGGCACAGAGTGTGTGGATGCAGGGGCACAGAGTGTGTAGATGCAGGGCACAGAATGTGTAGATGCAGGGCACAGAGTGGTGGATGCAGGGGCACAGAGTATGTGGATGCAGGGGCACAGAGTGTGTGGATGCAGGGGCACAGAGTGTGTGGATGCAGGGCACAGAGTGTGTGGATGCAGGGGCACAGAGTGTGTGGATACAGGGCACATAGTGTGTGGATGCAGGGGCACAGAGTGTGTGGATGCAGGGGTGGCAGTGTGTGTGGATGCAGGGGCACAGAGTGTGCGGATGCAGGGGTGGCAGAGTGTGTGGATGCAGGGGCAAAGAGTGTGTGGATGCAGGGCACAGAGTGTGTGGAT
The DNA here is from genome assembly GCF_038048845.1 of Mixophyes fleayi. NCBI lineage: Eukaryota > Metazoa > Chordata > Amphibia > Anura > Limnodynastidae > Mixophyes > Mixophyes fleayi. Next base: position 423,329,131 of record NC_134402.1, on the reverse strand, counting down.
GCAGGGGCACAGAGTGGTGGATGCAGGGGCACAGAGTGTGTGGATGCAGGGGCACAGAGTGTGTAGATGCAGGGCACAGAATGTGTGGATGCAGGGGCACAGAGTGGTGGATGCAGGGGCACAGAGTATGTAGATGCAGGGGCACAGAGTGTGTGGATGCAGGGGCACAGAGTGTGTGGATGCAGGGCACAGAGTGTGTGGATGCAGGGGCACAGAGTGTGTGGATACAGGGCGCATAGTGTGTGGATGCAGGGGCACAGAGTGTGTGGATGCAGGGGTGGCAGTGTGTGTGGATGCAGGGGCACAGAGTGTGCGGATGCAGGGGTGGCAGAGTGTGTGGATGCAGGGGCAAAGAGTGTGTGGATGCAGGGCACAGAGTGTGTGGATGCAGGGGCACAGAGTGTGTGGATGCAGGGGCACAGAGTATGTGGATGCAGGGGCACAGAGTGTGTGGATGCAGGGCACAGAGTGTGTGGATGCAGGGGCACAGAGTGTGTGGATGCAGGGGTGGCAGAGTGTGTGGATGCAGGGGCACAGAGTGTGTGGAAGCAGGGGCGGCAGAGTGTGTGGATGCAGGGGTGGCAGAGTGTGTGGATGCAGGGGTGGCAGAGTGTGTGGATGCAGGGGCACAGAGTGTTTGGATGCAGGGGCGGCAGAGTGTGTGGATGCAGGGGTGGCAGAGTGTGTGGATGCAGGGGTGGCAGAGTGTGTGGATGCAGAGGGGGCAGAGTGAGTGGATGCAGAGGGTGCAGAGTGTGTGGATGCAGGGGCACAGAGTGTGTGGAGATGAAGGAGGGCACAGAGTGTGTGGAGATGAAGGAGGGCACAGAGTGTGTGGAGATGAAGGAGGGCACAGAGTGTGTGGATACAGGGCACATAGTGTGTGGATGCAGGGGCACAGAGTGTGTGGATGCAGGGGTGGCAGTGTGTGTGGATGCAGGGGCACAGAGTGTGCGGATGCAGGGGTGGCAGAGTGTGCGGATGCAGGGGTGGCAGAGTGTGTGGATGCAGGGGCAAAGAGTGTGTGGATGCAGGGCACAGAGTGTGTGGATGCAGGGGCACAGAGTGTGTGGATGCAGGGGCACAGAGTATGTGGATGCAGGGGCACAGAGTGTGTGGATGCAGGGCACAGAGTGTGTGGATGCAGGGGCACAGAGTGTGTGGATGCAGGGGTGGCAGAGTGTGTGGATGCAGGGGCACAGAGTGTGTGGATGCAGGGGTGGCAGAGTGTGTGGATGCAGGGGTGGCAGAGTGTGTGGATGCAGGGGTGGCAGAGTGTGTGGATGCATGGGCACAGAGTGTGTGGATGCAGGGGCGGCAGAGTGTGTGGATGCAGGGGTGGCAGAGTGTGTGGATGCAGGGGTGGCAGAGTGTGTGGATGCAGAGGGGGCAGAGTGAGTGGATGCAGGGGCACAGAGTGTGTGAAGATGAAGGAGGGCACAGAGTTTGTGGAGATGAAGGAGGGCAAAGAGTGTGTGGAGATGAAGGAGGGCACAGAGTGTGTGGAGATGAAGGAGGGCACAGAGTGTGTGGAGATGAAGGAGGGCACAGGGGGTGTGGAGATGAAAGAGGGCACAGAGTGTGTGGATATGAAGGAGGGCACAGAGTGTGTGGAGATGAAGGAGGGCACAGAGTGTGTGGAGATGAAGGAGGGCACAGTGTGTGTGGAGATGAAGGGGGGCACAGTGTGTGTGGAGATGAAGGAGGGCACAGTGTTTGGATGAAGGGGCGCAGTTTGAGTTAGCTGTAAATTATTCTTTGACAGAAATATAACTGCAAAAAATATATAAAAATATTATTTTCCCTTGGATTTATGTGTATTATTTTTGCATACAACTAAATAAGTATTTCTGTCCTGACCTAAATACTTATTACGTTTTTTTGACCCAACTACTTATAAAACGGGACTGCTCTGTAGATATTTTGGAGGGGTGCCTTGAAAAAATTATGGAGACTCTAAGGGTGCCGCAAACTGCAAAAGTTTGGGAACCACTGGGTTAACCCATCAGATTGAGAGAGGGGTGTGACTATGCTAAATCCCCCCCCCCCCCTAAAAAAAACTTGGTCTGCACCTGCTTGTATTGTGACTAACCATTTTGTACTTCTTCTCGGTACAGCGCTGCTGAATCTTGTGGCCTCCTATAAATAAGGATTAATAATAACTAGTTTCTGCATTTAGTATACTCTGGCTGCACAATGCACCTGTGTGCCAGGACTCTTACATTCATTTGCTTGACTTAACAATAAGCTAAAACTAGGTCACAATGTACAAACCTGTTGAACAAAACAACAAATCGATACAAGTAAATACAGTTTGGTAACTAAAAAATGGTTGTGCGGATTTGTAACCCTCAATAATTTTCTATGTGGATGTCTAGACTTAATAACTTACACACAAATATAACATATAGGATTAATAAATGTCTCTCAGGTACAAGACTGGAGCATCAGTAATCTAAAGTTATAAAAATAGAAACACTTCATTCAGGTGAAATGCTCATGATTGCACAGTTGTTGTATATATATATATATATATATATATATATATATATATATATATATATATATATATATATATATATTACTGTATTATTATGTGTTCTACTGCAAATAGTGCTGGTATCAGGAACACAAAGAACTAGTTGCAGGTAGGACATTATCTGGTACATATCATGCTGCCTCCGTAAGGTGCAATTATAAATGATATATAAAAAGTTTGAGAGGTTAATGTATCAGTTTATCAGTGTGTCACAGATAGAAGCACAGGGTACAGTTCCAATCTATTATGTGGATCACCAGTAAGCTGATGTGAATAGTCTAGTCAGTGTAACACAGTTAAGCTGGGCAAACACAGATGAAATCATACTTCAGATGCAATGTTTCTAACGATTTCACAGACAATTGAAAGTCCAGATGACCATGCCGATTCATGTGTACACACCTACACAATCTACCTTCAGATCTGTGATCTTCATCTATCATAACCATCTGCTGAAAAGATCGTACACTCTACAGATATCTACCTACACTGCTGGTCGTGAGTGCATACACACTTCCAGATTTGCCTGACATCGTTCCATCGTTGTTTGTGATTTTTAGGAAGTCTATAAAATCAAATAAACAGATGCAATGTGATTTGGTAAAAAAAAACTACAATCTCTTCATGCTTGAAATTGGTTGTATCAAGAGATTGCAATGGAATCTTTACTGGAGAGAACTAATAAAATCAGGGATAATTTTTACCACTTTGATGGGAAAGAATACAGTGGGGACAGGACAGCGATGTGTTAGCCCTGATGTAAACATTGGACCAATTATTCTAAGTGAACTAGTCACAATGCTGTGGGAAGCCGTGATACATCATTAGTAATCTCTTACACTATTCATAGAGCTTCCTCTTCCCAAACAGATAGCGAGGTCTCCATACAGGAACCAATGACACCTGCATGGTCCTTCCCATCCTCTGTACCAATGGGGGAGGGAGTGAGAACAGGGAATTGTGGAAAGCCACAAATGTCCAGGCCAAAGATAAGGATTGCAGGATGGCAGGATCTGGACTGAAATTTCTGGTTTGCAAATCTTTCATACTTTATATGTATATGAGCTTCTGCTAGAGTTTTGGGGTGGGGGAGGGGGGTGGCATTGAGACACACCTCTGCCAGCATGAAAGAACCAGATATTGTTTTGTTCGACAATATTCAAATTAACGTGTAAAGTTGGAGCAACAACTGTTCCCAGTTGTTCCCAGTTTTGTGGAGTATTTTTTGTATGAACAAAGATGACACGAATGCGATCATGGCTGAGCGGATAGGGATGTGGACTGAGTGGATGTGTCATCATGGGAAGTGGCCACATCATGATGGAGGTGTGGTCATGAACCAGAGGAGTGTCTAGCACTTCTGAAGATCTATGCCACCCCCATCCCCACTCCCCTGAAAATATTATTGCAATGTCGTTATAGATATTATTATTATTATTATTATTATTATTATTATTATTAATAATAATAATAATAATAATAATAACTTTTATTTATATGGCACAACATAATGTCCGCAGCACCATACAGAGGGCAAACAACAAGACAATATAAAATATAACAGTACAATACAGTAATCAAATAACACTACAACTATCAACACAGCTGTTGGGGTGCAAGGAGTATATTCAGCACAGGCTGAATCCCGTGTCCTATAACATGGGCGCAACTAACAGGATTAGAGCCACTGAAAGAGGTGCAAACACAATGGAGGAGCGGAGTCAATGGGCAGAGAACCCAAGGAGGTGGTGCGCAGTGTACCTGGTGAGCAATAGTGATAGGTAATGAGAGCTGGAAGGAAGAGGGCCCTGCTCACTAGAGCTTACACTCTAAAGGGAAAGGGGCAAACAAACGGTTGACACATGGGGAGAGCCAATGTAAGCGGATCTGAGGGCAAGAAGCAAGATTGGGAGAGACGGAGGATGGAAGTGGGTAAGGAATACTATGTGGTGAAGTGGAGCATTTGCTAAACTGTGTTGCAAGCTGAGAGTAATCTGAAGTCCTACATTGAGATCAGACCCCGGAATGTTGGGGCATCTATTAAACATCAGTTAGGAACATGTAATTTGGAAGGAAACAGGTAAAATAACACACTGAGTCTTGCACTACTTTGGTGGGTTTGTAATAACAAATCTCCTACAATATAAGCTGTGAGTCACAGTAAATGTGATGCTGCTATTATTCCGTGCACTCGACGCCTCACTACGTTTGATGAAAACAAATGTATTTTTAGAAAGAAAATTCTTTATCCCGCTTGTCAATAGAGAATTGTGTGTTATGCACATGATCCATGCCCCACAGCAGATCACGCTGATTTCAGCATAAATTCTGTGGCACAGACTTAAATCAGCTGAAAATGTCACTGATCTGTAAAAGCTCATTAAAGGTGGGACATAAATATATTGCCACTGTCTGTTACATGATGTATGATTTGCCAATACTAGTACAGTACAAGGTTTAAATGCCTTCAGAGATGGGAAATGGGGGTTATTTACGATTGTGAAACATTGTAAGACGAGGTGTATTCTAGTTTTCACCAATACACCTTATTTCTGTATGTCTATTGGCAGTGTTCCAATATTCTGCTTTATAATTGGTTGTACATAGACTTCAGCCAGTAATTTGCACATCATAGCTAAGCATTGATTAACCAGCATTTCCAAGGTCATGTAAAATGTGTGAATATTCCTGCCCTTCATTTGGCGTGGATAAAAAGGATCTGCAATCTCCCACTAATTCAGGAACACCTCTTTAGGGTCATTAAAATATATTGTCCCGCTAATCGAGATCTAAGTTATGCACTTGTGCACATTAGACCCAGTCTATACCCATTGTTTAGACCGTAAGGTTCTCTTCAATGTCTGACACTACATTTGTATGTATCTCCCAGTTTTGGTATCAATGTATAGTTATTGTATGTTGTATTTTGTATTGATGTATTTTGTACGATTGTATGTTCTATTTAGTATTAATGCACCTTTGCTGTAAGGCACAGAGCAATCAGTGACGCCATATAAATAAATAAATAATGATGATGATCATTGCTCCCTCTGCTGTATTCTTTTAAAAACTTTAAGCACTGTGTACTATTTAGCACTATATAAATACACCTTTACATAGGAGAACATTTTCTCCTCTAGCAGTCGATATGTCCCTGGTAATCATTATACATGTCTTTAAAAATACATGCAACAGCGCATGATGTATGAAGTAACGCAGCTGGCAGTAATAACTTTAGTGCTCCAGCTTGTTTATATACGTCCGCCAATGTTACAGTTATAAACAGGAACAGTACGGTGACATTATGATAATCATTTGTTTAAAATGTACCTGTTCCTATTTTCTGCTACTTCCATGAAGCAATCTAAAGAATTCTGCAGACTAGCCCAGGACAGGAGTTATCATAAATTAACTGGCACACGGCACTAGTATGCTGTGGCATGTGTCACTGTCTTCCTTCACACTTTTATTTCTCCTCTGTCCAGTGTCTCATCATCTCATCTGCTCTATCTCCCCTTGTGTTAATACTAATGCCAGCCAAGTGCTTCCATTTAGTTAGTACTCCTGCTAGCCAAGTGCTTTCTTTGTGTTACTACTACTCCTGCCAACCAAGTGCTTCCCTTGTGTTACTACTCCTGCCAACCAAGTGCTAACCTTGTGTTATTACTCCAGCCAGCCAAGTGATCCCTTGTGTTTCTATTTCAGCCAGTCAAGTGCTTCCTTTGTGTTACTACTGCTCCTTGCAACTAAGTGCTTCCCTTGTGTTTCTATTTCAGCCAGTCAAGTGCTGTCTTTGTGTTACTACTACTCTTTGCAACTAAGTGCTTCCTATGTGTTATTACTACTCCTACCAGTCAAGTACTTCCCTTGAGCTTCTATTGCCAGCCAAGTGCTCTGTTAAATAATTGTTTTACGGGACATATTTCGTGTTGATGCCATCAACCTTATGTTTTGTGATTTTTAACTTGATTTCTTTGTGCACACTCTAGGCGCATAACATAGCTGATGAATACTAATCAATGAGGACATGCCTATGTTGTTGGTTGACGTGTTTTGTTTTATAAATCTTGTCGTCCTTGTTCCCGTCCTCCTGAATTCGTTTGTTCTTTTTTTCTACGTTGTAAAATGTTTATGTTGTTTATGTTGTGATTAAAAAAAAGCAACATAATTTAATTTTCAGCGGCATGCCCTTTCCTTTGGTTAATTACTCAAAAGTCTGTGTGCTTGGTTGATTTTGGGTGTCAATATATACACAAGTCATGGAAGTGGACAAAGGGGCTGTTTGTTAATTAGGTATGTCATGTGTTAATTATTACAGCACCTATCTTCCTATAGACAGTATTCTGAACAGGAGTAAGATTCCAACATGTTTGCTTTTGAGATAAGTTCGGTGGCCTGTTACAAACAAAGGGTAGGTCACCGAGTTAGCACAGTTATCTACCCATTATTTGCCTTGCATAAAAAACATTTTGTGTTAATACTTTTACACAACACCAGGGGGTAAATTTATCAAGTGGATTTGCACCTATAGCCTGGTCTGTCCTCACCACTGTCCAGTGCATGATGAAGACCCCGTGAGACCCTAGGCAAGATACTAGTTTCGGTCCCCATCCCCCCCTCTACCAATCCTGCTTGTAAAAATAAATGGGTTAAAGTAATCAGGCATGAGCTTAGGTTGCCGCCCACTTTTCTAGTGAAGTAGGCAGAGGCGGGGCTTGATGATGCAATTTACATCATCGCGGACCCACACCCCACTGCATAATGCCACGAATTGCGGCATTGCACGTGTGGGGTGTGGTCAGGGAGGGATGCGCTGGGTCATGATGACGTGGCACCATGTCCCCCCACCCTTGCCACGTGTTCTACCCTTCTACACATTCTAGAATAAACAGATATAAATAAAATATATGCATTACTATTCATAGGAAAGACAATAGAAATATATATATATATATATATATATATATATATGATCCATAGTTGTTCATCAAACAAACAGACCAGCAATACAAAAAGTACAGGGCATACTACTGTGATGTATCTTTATATTTTATTTTACTAAATGTTGTATTTTTCTTATTGCTGGTGCTGGTCTGTTCGTTTGTTGAACAACTATGGATCCTGTTTTTTGAATTATGGACTATGCACAGCTTTTTAAGTTTTGATTCACTTATTGTGAATTGAGTGCATCCTCATGTATATATGTATATATAAATATATATATATATATATATATATATACATACACCCGACAGCTGGGGCGGTTGAGAGGTATGTAGCCCGTTGTGCTGCTCTTCACTGCAGGAAAGCACAAAGGGCAAGCTGTATGCAGTATTCGGGTTGCACGCAGCATTACAAGGGATAATGCAGCAGGCTGGCGTAGAACTAGCTTGTGTGAAGTGCTAGTCACACCGCCTGAATGTGCTGACCACGCCCCCTCTGCATTAAAACATTTGGAAAGCCCCCTCTACAAATCCTGCGTTTGCCTCTGAGACTGTGGGTGTAACAATTGTATTGAGAGTAAGCTCTGTGGACGGTTATTGTCAGGTATGTACACAGTACAAGTGCAGTCATAGTAAATAAATGTTTTTCTTTTTTGTGTGCACTGGTAAGATCTACCTTTGTGTTTTGGTGGCTGAGAGTTCTCTGTTTGCTAACATAGCAAGAAATAATAGCAGACATTGTGGGTATTCTACAGTAGTAATTGCTGTAATGTAATCCAAGATTCGTTAAACTGTTGTACAGTACAATTCTTTGAGCGCAGCGGTGGAGGTTTTCCAATTAGAGTTATGGAATCGCTACATACTGCACAAGTTACTTCTTCTGTTATGTGCATTTAGTTAAATATTGGCAAACATGACCCAACCCTTGTAAGTAATAAATTATGACATAGATTTGTTGTAATGTCTGTTTGTTTGTTAGTGGATTAACATTACATTATAATTTTATTACTCTAACTAGTCAACACCTTTTAGAATATATCTTGTTCATTTGCATGTTATTGTGAGAACCGATTTCTACTTTATTCATTCAAGTACAAGTAAAACAAATAGAGACAGAGGGCTAGATTTACTAAGCTGCGGGGTTGAAAAAGTGGGGATGTTGCCTATAGCAACCAATCAGATTCTAGCTATCATTTTGTAGAAGATACTAAATAAATGAAAGCTAGAATCTGATTGGTTGCTATAGGCAACATCCCCACTTTTTCAAACCCGCAGCTTAGTAAATCTAGCCCAGAGTGTGGTGCTGATATACTGTATGTCAGAAAATTAGTTGAAGATAAACGGAAGGATTTTCAGACCCAATTAATTACACAGTATGCTTAGTGGTCGATTTACTGAAACTTCTGAAAAGGAGAAGTGGAGGTGTTGCCCATAGCAACCAGTCAGATTCTATCTATCACGTTAGTACTAGCAAATGATAGCAAAATCTGATTGGTTGCTGTGGACAACTCCTCCATTTTTCTTTTTTTAGAAGTTTTAGTAAATCTACCCTTTTAGTCTCATTTGGGGCTATGTATTATCTCCCCATCCATTTATATTGACTATACTGTAGAATGGCCTTATTAAAACAATAAGAAGAGTTAGGACAACTTCCAGACTACAATCCATAAAGACAATATGCAAAACATCTACTCCAAAAGGAGAATAATGTTCTGAATCAAGTCCCGAAGACCCGGGTTGAGGCTGAAAGGGTCTATGTTGGATGACCCGGAATTAGACACAGGTCTTGTGGAGGGTTATTCCTGGGTCCGACCCCAGTAGCCTCCAGTGTGAATGGTCAGATTTTTTAACCCGGGTCTCACTGAAAGAGTTAAAAGGAAAAAAAAATGAATGGAAAATGTCTACTTACCAGTAGAGAAGTAGTATTTTCTGTTGTCTGGCATCTTTCAAATTCGAAAAAAAAATTATGCCTTTAAAGCGGCAATAGGTGGACCACGCCAGTATAATGTAATCCAGGCGTAGGGTCCGCCTATTGCCGCTTTAAAAGCATAATTTTCAGCTGGCCAGTAGAAGTGATGTCCTTTCTTTCTATACACATGTCTGAAAATCGGATTTGAGAGCTGCCGGACATCAGAGGACAGAAACTACTACTTGTATAAAATTACTTCCCTACTATCTCGGAATGATTATCAGGTCTTCTGTACCCCCAATAGAGTAGGCCACATGTGGGACAGGGCCACGAGGATGAAATTCGCTGTGAACTGCCACACAATGTCCCCCGCTGCATGATAATGCGAATCGCAGCATTGTGCAGCAGGAGTGGGGCTGTGATGACACAAAACGCATCTTCACGCCCCACTGCACTTGCTCCTTGGACCTCCCAGAAGGGATGTCCCAAAAGTAGGCAAACATGGCAATAAGAGTCATCTTCATTGAAACGAAAATGTATAAGTATGAGGAGATATCTAAGTTATACTCCCTCCAGATGATATTCATGCAAAGCATACTAAAAGGATTGTAGGCTCCTGTACAATGCCATTGTAGCAGCTCTGTAAGTCATTGCTAGATAATTAGATAACTAGATAGCAACAACAGTGTGTTTCTCAGCTTTCAACAGACAACTTCAGGCATAAATCCTATTACAGGTTACAGAAGTTATTTCACTAAACTGTAATACTTAGCATAGTGATTTTAATTAGACAATATCATTTTTGGGTGGGTTACCATTTATGGCTATTCTGTTTTTAAGAAGAACCCCCATCTAGACCCCTTACATGACCATTTACAGACTCACAGGTTCTGTGTATGCCAGCAAAAGTAAACTTCTGAGTTCCGCAGGCTGTTACTTGTGCATCACCCCAGCTTAATGTCATGTGTCACATTTGTACATTTTATTATTTTAATAACATTAGTTTACATATGTAAAAGGAAGCTATTTCCCTTTAACATTAATGGCCAACAGCTGATCATCGGAACTAAAAGGATGTGTTAAAATGTAATTATTTTGCAACAGGAGAAAGGCTCTGCGGCTTCTCAATGAACTGGCTAAGCCCCCTTAAATGTGCAGCCCATTTGAAGTGTCTGTCAGTATCTCACACCGCAAATTGAGAGCTTGTTTCTGGTTTTGGGAGTAGTATCTGGAGTCTGTGTCAGAAAGGGGCATGAAGGGCCCACCAGGGGAATACAGTGGCAGGGGCCCACCAGGAGAATACAGTGGGAGGAGCCCACCAGGGGAATACAGTGGTAGGGGCCCACCAGGGGAATACAGTGGTAGGGGCCCACCAGAGGGAATAGAGTGGTAGGGGCCCACCAGGGGAATACAGTGGCAGGGGCCCACCAGGAGAATACAGTGGGAGGAGCCCACCAGGGGAATACAGTGGCAGGGGCCCACCAGGGGAATTCAGTGGCAGGGGCCCACCAGGGGAATACAGTGGTAGGGGCCCACTAGGGGAATACAGTGGTAGGGGCCCACCAGGGGAATACAGTGGTCGGAACCCACCAGGGGAATACAGTGGCAGGGGCCCACCAGGGGAATACAGTGGTGGGGGCCCACCAGGGGAATACAGTGGTAGGGGCCCACCAGGGGAATACAGTGGTAGGGGCCCACCAGAGGGCGTGGGGTCCTTATTTCTATCATAAAATGTGCACGTTTGTATCCAACTAACCATATATGGTAAAACCTTGATAATCTTTTTTAAGCTGTGTTTTTTGTTTAGCGAAGCAACAATCAATAACCCCTGCTCTAAAAATTAATCAATGACTTGGAAATCCATTCCTGGGTGTTGAGTATTCGTTTACAATTGTATTATTCACATCATAAAAACATTCAGTAAGTAAAGTAATATATACAGGTCTACCAACTGAATATGCTATTTACAATGATCTATATTATTGTAATTGATATAAAAAGAAGATGTGAAATCATTATGTAAATTAAAAACAATTCATCCCTACACCGTCCTTAAGAAGTTAGTATGACCATTGTTTTTGCATGGATCGCAGGACTTTGCAATCATTGAATTAAAATCATTTGTTACAGTTCTTTCCACAGGATGTATACGCATCTCATAAAGTTAATGTTGGATAATGTTGACATTATCCAGAAGATATTGATTTCATGTTGGAATTAGAGGCTAGTTTTCAAGTACACCAGTAGGCAAGCCTTGATTTCTGGAAAGTAGAGGTGGTTCTTGAAAATGTGCAATAAATTCTCAAACTTTCAGGTTATAATATATTTGTTCCGGTTCAAGCTCGTTCAATCTTTAAGGGTCACGCTATGTAGTATTTTTAATGATTTGCTATGGGAACAGAAAACTCAAAATTTGAACTCAAATTTATAAATCAAGCACTACAATGTTTACTGTTCAAATACAATAAAACAGTTTTGTAGCTATTTAAGCTCAAAAAAGCAACATCTTATAGTGTATGTAAACATCTTTTATTTTACCTGCAGGCTGAAAACTCCAACCTCAAACTGCAAAATCAACTCTAGGGAGTATATTTACTAAACTACATGTTTGAAAAAGTGGAAATGTTGCCTATAGCAACCAATCAGATTCGAGCTGTCATTTTGTAGAATGTACTAAATTAATGATAACTAGAATCTGATTGGTTGTTATAGGCAACATCTCTACTTTTTCAAACTTGCAGTTTAGTAAATATACCCCTAGCAGTTAGATTACCTAATCTATAGTGGTGGATGTTCAACACTAATAAGACTTGCTTTCATAACATATTGGAATATACAATAGATATATACTGTATATACCGGCGGTTCCCAAACTGTGCGCCGCGGCTCCCTGGGGTGCCGCGGCACTGTCACTGGGGTGCCGCGATCGCCCTAGAAAAAAAAACAAAAAAAACTTACCCATCATCCAGCGCCGGATCCTCCGCCTCACTGACTGCCGGGCGTCACGTCATCATGTCCGGAGTCTCAGTGAGGAGCAGCAGCAGAGAAGACTTCAGGGAAGAAGGTAAGTAAAGGACGTGAAGTGGGCACTGAGAGACGCTGAAGGGAGACACAGACAGGCTGAAGGGAGACACAGACAGGCTGAAGGGAGACACAGACAGGGTGAAGGGAGACACAGACAGGGTGAAGGGAGGCATTGAAGGGGGACACAGAGGCACTGAAGGGGGACAGAGAGACGCTGATGGGGGACAGAGAGAGGCTGATGGGGGATAGAGAGAGGCTGATGGGGGGCAGAGAGAGGCTGATGGGGGACAGAGAGAGGCTGATGGGGGGCAGAGAGAGGCTGAAGGGGGCAGAGAGAGGCTGATGGGGGACAGAGAGAGGCTGATGGGGGACAGAGAGAGGCTGATGGGGGGCAGAGAGAGGCTGATGGGGGACAGAGAGAGGCTGATGGGGGGCAGAGAGAGGCTGAAGGGGGCAGAGAGAGGCTGATGGGGGACAGAGAGAGGCTGATGGGGACAGAGAGAGGCTGATGGGGGCAGAGAGAGGCTGTTGGGGGACAGAGAGAGGCTGATGGGGGGCAGAGAGAGGCTGATGGGGGACAGAGAGAGGCTGATGGGGGGCAGAGAGAGGCTGAAGGGGGCAGAGAGAGGCTGATGGGGGACAGAGAGAGGCTGATGGGGGGCAGAGAGAGGCTGAAGGGGGCAGAGAGACGCTGAAGGGGACAGAGAGACGCTGAAGGGGACAGAGAGACACTGAAGGGGGACAGAGGCTGAAGGGGGACACTGAGAGACACTGAAGGGGACAGAGAGACACTGAAGGGGACAGAGAGACACTGAAGGGGGACACAGAGAGGGTGTGAGATGGCGAAGAGATGGACACAGGGTATGAGATGGCGAAGAGGGGGACACATGGTGTGAGATGGCGAAGAGGGGGACACAGGGTGTGAGATGGCGAAGAGGGGGACACAGGGTGTGAGATGGCGAAGGGGATACAGAGTGATATGATAAAGGGGCACAATGTGATGGTGAAGGGGTCTAAATACATCTTACGTCATTTTGACCCAACTACTTAAAAATAATTTTTGCTTAGGGGTGCCTTGGAAAAATTATGGTGACCCTAAGGGTGCCTCGAGCTGAGAACGTTTGGGAACCACTGGTATATACATATATCTATTATATATAAGCCTAGCGGCGTGTGTTAGTGTGTGTGTGTGTGTGGAAAAAACTATTTTCTCAGAAAGGGCTCATCCAATTGACCTGAAATTTGTTATACTGACATTATTTGACAAAAAAATTATAATAGTGAAGTCAGTTAACTTCCATCATCCCCCCTTCCCCCCGTGGGAGGGGTATAAGAAATTATAACAATTCTTTTGCTTTTGCATCAATGGGAGCTGCTATAACTACACCATCCAAAACAGGACTGCCGTTTAAGCTAAGACGGCGGCAGTTCCCTTTGAAGGCGGCATTTGCTATGACCATTAACAAGTCACAGGATCAAACACTTGACCGCGTGGGTATTTATTTACCAGAGCCTGTGTTTGGTCATGGACAATTGTATGTCGCATTTTCACGAGTACAGAGAAGCAGTGATGTGAAGGTGCAGGTTATGAATACTGCCCTTCAAGGAAGACTGATTGAGCACAGCGATAAGGTGTTTAGCAGAAACGTTGTGTATCGAGAGGTTTTAGAACAGTAAGACGATGGAGATGAAGGATGTGGTGATGAAGATGAAGGATGAGGTGATGGAGAAGAATGATGAGGTGGTGACATGTGAACAAAACCACGTTAAAAAAGGGCGCTTGCGTTGGGAAGTAACGCTCTTCCCCTGAGGAGGCCTGGCCTAGCCCCAAATGCATGACAAGAACCTTTTTAACACCTTAAGTAGCTTGATTTGACTAGAATGCATGAGTATCATGCACGGATTAACTTGTATGTATGTATATATATGTATATATATATATATATATATATATATATATATATATATATATATATATATATTGTGGCAAGAGCCCGCTACTGCAGAAGCACACGCGAACAACAACTTCCTTTTTATGGTGCTTTATTGTCAGGATGGTAAATGTTTGACACCGTATACTTGTACAGCAATCATGGAGACCCTAGACACTAGCTATACATAGTCCAGCTCTCTCTCAGGACCAGCCAGCTCACCCAGCATTGGTCTCCCTGAACAAGTGATATAAACAAGCTTTTATACCTGATACTCCTCCCCCAGCCTTAGCTTGATGGACAGGTGACACACCCACCTTCTCTTTAAAAGGAAACGCCCATCACAGCTCTGTTTGCACTAACAGACAGACACACCCTGTCTGTTTGCAGAGAGGAAGGATTTCAAATCATGTAAGTTAACCAAACTTAAACTATTGCTTTTCATACATAAGTCTTTACATTGAATCTAGGTGCATTACTGCACAAATGTTTTACTCTATTTCCCTGCTTTCTCTGCATATTGCCAGCTAAATGCCTTTTGTTACAATATATATATATATATATATATATGTGTGTGTGTGTGTATATATATATATATATATATATATATATATATATATCTTGTATTTCATAGGATATAAGGAGGGTGCGTAGGTGTTTGGGAAGAAACCTATAAAGTAAATTACAGTTGAGAAATATTTTCATGCAAATAATAGCTACAATTTTGTTTTTTAACCCTTGTTTACTGTGCTTCAATGTAATTACATAACAGCAGGTACAGCGATTCTGCCACCATCAACCACCAGAACTGGGGCAACTTAATGATCATTTCCATCGTGTACCAATCATACAGAATTCTGAGCATTTATGAGCCAACACATTTTCTGTTTTACCAGCTTCTGTATATTTTACATAGATGTACATATATCTTTGTCAGGATCCATTAAGCCCCCTAATGTAGTCTTAGTGTAACAAGTAAAGAAACAAAATTATCATCTATTATTTCAGCGTAATTTGAATAGAAAGTCACTTTGTTGATTATTATGTGCATATATAATGTAATAAATACAGGATATAAAGCACTCAGGGTCATTTCTTAGCAGATCCCGAGCACCCCCAATAAACGTGTAGCACATATATTACAGATGACTCTGCTCTTATGTACAAGGCTCTTATTCAAGCCCATTTAGTCCCAGTGTAAGTGCCTAATTATGGCAGCGAGATGAGTCACTTTGGACTGAATTTACTAATGTGCTAATACCCAAAGTGCTATATCACAGCCGTCCAGAGGTAGCAGCCGCTCCTGTGTCCCCGGTGCCGTTTTATGCCTACAAGACATCTGAGACAATGTGGTAATTCAGTCAATTAAAAAATTACTTAAGTGGCTATTTTACCAAGAAATCTTCTTGCTGCATGTAATGAGGTTATCCCCATGTCTCAGAAATGTTTTGTAAAATTATTACTTGGTAATGACATATAACCAATATACTATGTGTCAACTGCTGAATGGAATATTAATCCAACCCATAAGAATAGAGAAATGCAGATCAATAAGGTGTCTTGTCTTATTTCTCCTGGATATTGTTATGTGAAACTCATCCTCCACCGTTATTGGTGTCCTACAAAAGATGGCTAGGTCTTAGTTACATAGGGGCACATTTATCATTTAACGTTAAAATTAGAGATGGGCGGGTCCGGTTCTCCGAGAACCGAACCCACCCGAACTTTGGGTATCCGAGTACCGAGCTGAGCAGCTCGGTACTCTCCCGCCCATTCCGAATCCAAATCGAGGCCGAACGTCATTGTGACGTCGTCGGATCTCGGGGCTCGGTTCTCGCGATACTTCAACTTTATAAATACACGCCTCCACAGCAATCCATCGCCATTTGACAGAGGGAGAGAGCAGGGTGTAGTCATAGGCTAATTAGAGCAGGGACAGAGAATACAATATTGTTCTTGCAATTGCTCTAACCAAAATCGCTAGTGCAGAGAGGAGGATAGAGGTTTATTATTTTTTCTTCATATTTGGCACTCCCCAGCGCTTTTGGGGTGTCCTCCCTAATTGTGCATTAATATTTCTGGCTGTCAAAAGTCATAACTGTCAGCAGTATCTACTAAATAATTTTTAGCACTCCTTAGTGCTTTTGGGGTGTCCTCCTTAATTGTGCATTAATATTTCTGGCTGTCAAAAGTCATATCTGTCAGCAGTATCTACTAAATAATTTTTAGCACTCCTCAGTGCTTTTGGGGTGTCCTCCCTAATTGTGCATTAATATTTCTGGCTGTCAAAAGTCATATCTGTCAGCAGTATCTACTAAATAATTTTTAGCACTCCTCAGTGCTTTTGGGGTGTCCTCCCTAATTGTGCATTAATATTTCTGGCTGTCAAAAGTCATAACTGTCAGCAGTATCTACTAAATAATTTTTAGCACTACTTAGTGCTTTTGGGGTGTCCTCCTTAATTGTGCATTAATATTTCTGGCTGTCAAAAGTCATATCTGTCAGCAGTATCTACTAAATAATTTTTAGATCTCCTCAGTGCTTTTGGGGTGTCCTCCCTAATTGTGCATTAATATTTCTGGCTGTCAAAAGTCATATCTGTCAGCAGTATCTACTAAATAATTTTTAGCACTCCTCAGTGCTTTTGAGGTGTCCTCCCTAATTGTGCATTAATATTTCTGGCTGTCAAAAGTCATATCTGTCAGCAGTATCTACTAAATAATTTTTAGCACTCCCCAGTGGTTTGCGCTCAGAATGGATTCAAAGCAGTCCACATATGATCTGAATGAGCAACCAGGTTCTGTCACCAGTCCTGATGTTAGTGTTCCCAGTACGTCATCTGGCCAAGGCGATGTCAAACAACAGAGTGTTTTCAAATTAGTGCAAAAACCAAAAACCAAAAAAAAATTTACTGTATTGAAGCGAAAAAGAAGTGTAACTGAGCAAAAGTTAAGTGACGATAAAAAAAAAATTGCAAGCATGCCATTCTACACACGCAGTGGCAAAGAGAGAATGAGGCCTTCACCTTTGGCTATTAGTGGCAGATCCCAAAAAGTTACCCAGCCTACAATTGGTGCACAACTACTGTTACGCGTCAAAGCCGAGCTGCAAGATAACAGTGAGGCATTACAGGAGAATATTTGCTCTGATTCACAAATGACAACAATCCCTGTGGAGAGTCCATCCAACAGTGGGATGTCTAGCATTCTGCTGATGTGTGCCTTAATAGCCCGAGTGTAGCCGGTGATACCCAAATTGAGGATGCCACTTTGGAATTAGAAGAGGATGAGGGGGAGATTTGTGTAGGCGACGAGGGCGCTAATGATGATGTTGATTATGATGCAGACAGATACCAAATTGCCTTTCTCAATTTCTATTTATATTCTAGATTATATAACGGCTGAATAGTTTTCTATTTTACTCCTAGTGGAGAGAGGATCTGATGCAGACAGATACCAAACTGCCTTTGTCCATTTCAATTAATATTGTACAGTCTATAACGGCTGAATTTTTTAGTATTTTATACAAGTGGAGGGGGGCCTAGAGAGACAGAAACCAAACTGGCTTTCTCCATGTCAATTAATATTGTACAGTCTATAATGGCTGAATTTTTTGGTATTTTATACAAGTGGAGGGGGGCCTTGAGAGACAGAAACCAAACTGGCTTTTTCCATTTCTTTACATATTTAACTATAAGTGTAGGGTGTAATATACATTCAAAGACGATGGCTGCATTGCCAATATGCATAGATGGAGAGGAAGACAATCTGTTTTGTGTGTAGAATAGGCCTACCAACGAAGAATTAAACTGTTTTTTTGGATGATTTATTACCTCAACATTTAGATTACTTGTCTCTAAAACAGTTGGAGCACTAAATTGGGTTAATTTAGGCCCAAAAACATGGATTTTCCAAAAAAATAGCAAAACAAAACCAAACAAAACCAAAACCAAAACCAAAACACGCAATGGCAGTTTTGCAAAACCAAAACCAAAACACGACGGTAATCCAGATCCAAAACCGAATCCAAAACCAAAACACGGGGGTCAGTGACCATCTCTAGTTAAAATAGAGAAATGGTTATCAATCCTTATCGGACGGATAAGTATTGATTCATTTCTCAAATTTATCAAAACCGGAGTACAGAAACAGCAGTCCCGATAATCTGCTGTTTCTGTGAAAAAAAAAAATCATACTTACCTGCCTCTTCGGAAGCGCTGTATTCGGGTCTTCTCCTTACTCTTCAATTGCGCATGCGCACACAGATCCTCTCTCTGTCTCTGCAACGATAGTTGCAGAGAGAGAGCTGTGAGTGACAGGGAGGGATCATGTGATCCCTCCACACATGCGCTGTCCAGCTCTGCTCTCCGGAGCAGAGCTGACAGCATTAGATTTCCTCATGTACGCCAGCTGCAGCTGGCGTACATTAACATGACAAGTTCCCGAAAAAAATGTTTTTTTGGGACTTGTTAGATTGCGGCCAGGAGCAGTCACCATTCTGTTGAATGGTGACTGCTCCCAAAAACGAAGAGGAGTGCAAAGCAGCAGATATCCATGATATCTGCTGCGATGCCCCCTTAATAAATTTGCGGAGGACACTGTGGGACCTTAATTATCCGTTAAAAGCACTATCGTGCTTTATTAAATATGCCACTAACACTGAGAAGAACATGATTAGTCAGACCAGCGCATGGTTCCTCTGTGCATGCGAGAGCCTTCAGGAGAAAAGTCTTCATGTTTAAAATGACGTTTTTTACTTTTTGGCCAAGTGCATTTAGAGACGGACGTCACTCCGAGCACCTATGTGCAGATTGGAGACATGATAACTTTACCTTTAGAGCTCTAAGCCAGTATCGTCGGGGCATCTGAGTGTTGCACTTTAAATTACTTCTCCGCTCTTCTTCAGTGACTTTATATACTATAAAACAAAGTATTGATTAATAACCTTGAACTAAAACTAGACCAGAGCAGATGATGACATTAGTTGATTTTTATGTAGCAATAATTTACATTTATAATACTTTAATACATTACAGATGTTCCATAAAACTCGAGTCATTTGAGATAAAAGGCATTAGGAAGATTTAGCAGCAGCTGCCACTGATGAATGTCTTTATCTTGGCGGTATCACGGGTGTTTGAGATATTTATAAAACTAACCAAAGAAACTAAGGGTTAATTAGGATGCTGGAAAATGCGCCCATGTATAGAGTGAATGCATGGCTTAGCCAAGGTAGCGGATAATTCAGGGGCGCACTAATTTGCTCCTCCTGAAGGAACTTTCCTTGCTGAAGCACTCTGTGCTTTGTATGGAGACACGTGCAAGAAAATGACATTTCATGTTGGGAACACAAGTTTATGGAAGCATTTCTCAGGCTAGGGGGTGGTGTGATATTTATATGTCCTCGGAGGTGCCGGTAATTGAGAGTCTTCCTGCACTTTAATGGGAAGACTTTTGCTCCCACCAGTTGTCTGCATTTCTTATTTTCAGAAATTCCAGTGTCATAAAAACATTGAAATGTAACATGAGGGTAGTCCAAAAAGTGAATGTAGGCAGGACTGTGACATTAGATACCTGCGTTGATAAATATGGGTGTAGGTCTGCTGTGCTCCACTACAGAGGACACTGCAGTATACGTCCATATATGGTATATATATATATATATATATATATATATATATATATATATGGTATATATATTCGCAAAAGAACGCACAGAAAAATAAAATCAGTTAATGTCACCTGTTAATTATATAAGGATTAATTATAAAACAGTTTTTTCTCCCATGAAATACATTTAATAGAATGTTCCTAATGTCTACTGAACATATAATACATATTTACGGTTGCTCCAATTTGCAAACACATGTTCTAGCCTGCAAACACGACAGCCATCTCTAGTCAGGACTATCCCTGTAGGTGGATCATGAGATACAGCAGAAAATCACGTACCTTTGAGATGCCAAAAGCTTGAATGGGACATGGCTGAGTGCGCTCGAGTTAGGCACAGTCTTGCTGTACATTGACCACAAATGAGCGCACCTTCACTGCCCCATTCCCCACCAGAAACTGTAAGCTGTGATAAGTGTCCTTTGTGCTCTAAGACATTGGTGCATTTAATTGTGTATGGTCCAGTTCTGGGCATGGAGAGATCAATTTGCGGATTATACGAACAAAATCAGCATTTTATATTCCTTGGTGGTTCAGGCCCTATGTTTTTATTTATTTCAACATCCGCCTTTCTCATTGCTTTGTTACATTGCTTATCTGCCTTTAAGTCACCTGATATAGTGACTCCTAGATCCCTTTACTCCTCGGTAGTTTCCATTATAGTGCCATTATTACTGTATTTAGCCTTTAGGTGTTTGAAACCCAAGTGCATGAATTTGCATTTTTGGGTTTTAAACTGTAGTAGCCACTCTCTTAACCATTCCTCTAGTCTACCCAGATCATTGATCATTTGTTTTACTCCTCCTGGAGTGTCTATCCTGTTGTATATATTTGTGTCATCTGTAAAAGGCATACTTTCCCTCCAATACCATTTGCAATGTCTTCAATAAAGATATTACAAAGCACTGATCCAAGTACAGACCCTTGGGGTACTCCACTGGTAACATTTCCCTCCTGTGTACACCATTTACTATAACTCTTTGTTTTCTATCCTGCAACCAAAATGTTTTCCATTCAACCATCTTAGAATCCAATCCCAAGCTTTCAAGTTTATTTAGCAGTCTGCAATGTGGGACAGTGTCAAAAGCCTTATGAAAATGTAGATAAGCTACATCTATGCCCCCCTGATCTATTACTTTAGTCACCCAGTCAAAAAAGTCAATAAGATTTGTTTGATATGATCTCCCCCCAGTAAATCCAGGCTGTTTGGGATCCTGTAAGTTACTGGATTTGAGATATTCTACAACTCTTTCTTTTAAGAGTGTTTCCATCCATTTCCCTACTACTGATGTAAGGCTCACTGGTCTGGAGTTGCTGCCTCTTCCTTGCTTCCACTTTTGTGCAGTGGGACTAATTCACTCTTCTCTCAGTCCTCTGGAATTACTCCTGTAGCTAGTGACTGGTTGAATAATTCTGTTAATGGTGTTACCAGCACCCCTTTAAGCTCTTTTTCTATCATTGGATGTATCCCATCTGCAGGGCCGGATTAACGGAATGGAGGCCCCTGGGCTAATGGGGCCCCCATTCCCCCATGAGCCCCCCCCCATTAGCAGTCTGGCCCCCCTGTTAGCCGACCGCCCCCCCCCTCCCTCCCAGCGCTTACCTTCTCCTCTCCTGTCACTGCAGTCCTCCTTCCGCGGCGCGCTGTAAGCTCCTTACTGAGGAGATCTCGTGACACTCTCGCGAGATCTCCTCAGTAAGGAGATTACTGAGCGCCGGAGAAGGAGGACTGCAGTGACAGAGCTCAGCATTGATCGGGCTGGGGGGGCCCCCGCCCCCGTCCCGATCAATACCTCTGCTGAACTCTGTCAAGTGCCCCCTGGATGCCCGAGGCCCCTGGGCTGTAGCCCAGTTAGACCTCGGGTTAATCCGGCCCTGCCCATCTGGCCTTGATTTATCCACTTTCAGTTTTGAGAGCTCTGTTATGACCTTCTCCTCTATAAATGTACTTGTATCTGCCTCATTTTTATGAGTATACTTTCAACTTAACTGTGGCCCCTCCCCCTCTCTTTTTGTAGTGAACACTGAGCAAAACTAATTATTAATCTGCTATTACCTTGTCTCCTCCTAATAAGACTCTCACTCTGTCTTTAGTCTTATTATACCACCTTTTGTTTTTCTCCTTTCACTTAAATACCTAAAATAAGTTTTGCCCCCTTTTTGCCATTTTCTCTTCAACTTGTGCCTTTGCACATCTGATTATCTTCTTAGCCTCCTTGTGTCTAACAAGATACACCTCTTTGTCTTCATTATTCTGAGTCTGAAAATATTTCTTAAAGGTCTTTCATCTTTTTTTGCTGCTTTCACAATACTTGCTGCTTCTTTTGCAAACCACACTGGCTTCCTTTTCCTTGGGCTTTTCCTAACCCTTTGATAGAAAGGTCTGTTGCTTTTAGGTTTGCACTTTTGAATATTTCCCCAGGTTCCTCAACTCTGCCAAAGAGGCACTTACACAATTTTCCATCTCTACAAAGTCAGCCTTCCTGAAATCTAACACCTTTGTGTCTGTGCGGTACGAGTGGGTCTCTGTTTTTATACTAAACCATACTGCTTGATGATCACTGGATCCTAGGTTCTCAACCACATTTACATTAGACCCTCTTCCTGACCCGGTGATCTATAGATCACCTCAGTACCAAGAATAGCTTTGTGTTTTTTCTATGGTCACCCAGAGGGCCTTAGATTTTCTTCAATACTTTGTATTAAAGCAGTATTTATGATTTTTTCATATACATTGCTACCCCTCCTCTGATTCTTCCCACTTTGTCCTTCCTAAATAATCATATTCTGGTATGGCTATTGTGAGAATACCACCCTACCACTCTTAGCTAGGATGGGAGTTACCCTCTGTGGAATTCAGCTCACTCTGGTAGACCAGAATATATCCAAAATTAGGCTTTATTACGACAGCACAACACCACAAGACGTTCACAAGATACAGAGTAAATGGTAGAGGGTATCCTCCAGCAGCCTCTTGCAGTCATCACTCCAAAGTAATAATCTCAGTCTCTATCAGCATCTTATCCTCCCGCAATATTACCACTACCGTTTAGCTAGACAGTTACTATGTCGCCCAGCTTGGGATACTGGCTCACACAGACCATGTCCTGGTAGGGTTTCCTCCAGAGGCACTACAATGCCTGCCCAGCGTCCTTTTCGCTGATGTCCTGTACACCAGGATCCTCCGGGCTATAATAGCCTCTCTCGGCATTCTGCTCTCCTTATATTCTTGTTGTATACACAGGGAGTAGGGTCAAATGTCTCAATCCCCCCCCCCCCCCCTTATAGCAGGGGTCTATCAGTGGATACTTTAACTGTTAAACATACTGTCTCTGTTACTTTGATTATACAATGGGATGGGTTGACTCAATTGGCTATTTGGCTGAATACACTAAACAAAGGGTTACAATATAACATCAAGGAATGACACTTCACACTTGCGTGAAACAACAAGACAATTGACACATTGTATCTGCCACATTACACAATCTGAGTCTGCGATATATTTTGATACAATAACATTTATATTGATACATATTAATACATTTCCCAATGCTATTTCAGCCAGTATATTGCTGTGGAGGCACATTGCATATAATATAGAAGTTCTGACCCGGTTACCTCTCAGATTACCTGTTGACCTAACTAATTAACGTGGGCTGCCAACTAGCTATGTTAAGTCACTCAGACATTGTTCTGATTACAAACCAGATCTAAGCCACACCTCATAACAATGGACATATGAGACAAGTGGTAATGACCTTAGCTTACACAAGCAAAATGACTTCTGCTGTCCTGTTATTTTCACACAATATGGCAATATTCTTTCTATTTCTAATACATACAATATTGCAGGTAATAGCAAGGACAAAATATACCTAATAACATGAAATAATAAAACACATAATACACTGATGCTCTGGTGTATATACTTAGACTGGGCCAAGGATTAAAAAGTACATTAAACTGTGAGAAACGGGTGATGAATAAAAAGTTCTATGTCCTAGTCATAGTATTATTGCACCATGACTCCGTGATAGCCACAATATCCAGATCATCCCTTGTCATTGTCGTTCTTAGATCTGGGATTTTGTTTTCTAAACTTCTAGCATTTGCACACATAGCCCTAAGAGTCTCCCATTCCTAGCGATGTTCAACTCTCTGACAATGCTTATTTTGTTTTGATCTGCATTTTCCTGCAAGACATCTTGCAGAGTGTTTGCATGGCGGCAGTTCAATAAGCCCTGCAGTGTTCTAGAGTTGACCAAGATGTAATACGTTGTCAGAGCAGACAAGCATCTGTGAAATGATAATGTTAAAACACCAGCGTCCTGAGGCCAGAACCCCCGCTGTGCGCTTGAAGATCAGGGAGATGGAGTCTGTATAGGCATCTTATTGAGCTCTATGGCAGCGGGATCCATGGACACTCTCTACCAGCTATGTGAGCACACAATATGTTAGGCTGGCATTCGGTACTCGGCATCGGGTAACGCAGGGATGCTTGGTGTTACCCTCCGTATTTTCTCCATGTGAGAAGTCGAATTAGAAAGTTGAGAGCTTCTACAAAACAGAACATCCCCTAAATGTACTTCTCTCTGCTTTATTTATTTGGATTGATTGTCTGCAGGTCCTTGCACAGCAGACATGTCGCACCTGGTGATATCTCTTACATGTACTATATTAGCCTAGTCCAGGCCGCTGTCATCAGGCTATATAACATGCTACAAGCTTACTAGATATAGAGCTCTGGTGTAACTTGGGGAAAGTTACACATTCTTGAGTCCAGAAAAAAACCTTCAGTGTTGATAGTTGCTGCTAATAAAACAGTGATCACTGAAACTTTGATGCAAAATTGTGTCCATGCACCATAAATAACTACGTTCTCATATGCTGTGCTTAAACATAACTATACATTACACGCAGGGGCAGCACGGTGATTAAGTGGTTAGCACTTCTGCCTTACAGCACTGGGGTCATGAGTTCAATTCCCGACCATGGCCTTATCTGTATGGAGTTTGTATGTTCTCCTGTGTTTTCATGGGTTTCCTCCGGGTGCTCCGGTTTCCTCCCACACTCCAAAAACATACTGGTATGTTAATTGGCTGCTAACAAATAGACCCTAGTCTGTGTGTGTGTATGTGTATGTGTGTGTGTGTGTGTGTGTGTGTATGTGTGTGTGTGTTAGGGACTGATGTGAGTGAGTTCTCTGTACAGCTCTGCGGAATTAGTGGCGCTATATAAATAAATGGTGATGATGATGGAAATGATGTTCATTTCCATTTAAATAATAATACATATATTGGTAAGTATATTTATACTAATCCCTTTCTTCGGCATATAGCGTTCAGTTTCAGTGATGTGGGTAGCGGTGGGGTAACCAGAAATAGTTCATAGCCCCATTACTACGCTCCCTCCAGGCTGTAATTGAAAATTGTGGCGCAGCAATGGCGGTACATGTGACCATCATTACTACCTGCGATGAACCATGTTTTGTCAGTGGTGCGTGCACACAACACTGATGTAAGTAGATAGATACACGGCAGGTAGTCACCAGGATGTTTTCCATCAGATAGGAAAGTAAACACATTAATTAGGTCAACTGGTTGTTTTCTGTCATTCAAGTGTAACCCTATGTATTTTGCTGGTTGTCTTTAAAAATGTTCTGCATTAAAAAAGTGTATCCTATGTGGCCGTGTACGGTTCCTAGTCCTACCCCAATGTTTTATTTTTGTATGTATGTCATCAATATATTATTTGCGCTTGTAGAATTTCCATGTCTATTTGTTTCAGTGTCATACTATTCTTGCTTGCTTCAAAATAATGAATAATTGTTAATTAACAGTAAAAGCAATGCATTTTCATTAATTTAGAATCTTTGTTCATAGTAAATATAATACCATACCACCCACTTAGAGAGCGATCAAACAGACAACTGCCACTTCATTGTTTTCCTTTAGTTCCACTTCCAAGTCTACAACTTAATAAGACTAGTTAATAAGTCTACAACTTAATAAGACTACCGTGTCTTAATGACATTTGTGAGAGAGACATGAAAGCAGGAATGTCTTGTAGTGGTGAGATTGGTAAATGTTTAGAATGGAGCGTAGGATACAGGAAGACCTAGAGCATCGTTGTCCACATTTTAAAAGACTTTCCAGAGATACTAGATAGATGCCTGTAAGCACCTTACACGCGATACTGTTCAGGCCAGTGATGGGCGACCTGATACATTTCAAGGGCCACGTGTCCGGTTCTATAACCTTCAAAAGGGCCCCACATTACTCTGAACCTCAGTAATAAGTTAAAATGATACATTTACTCCAATAAAGAGATCCCTATCTGTAATAACATATCAGCAGCTTTTTTTAATGCAAGATAAACAAGTGTTAAGAGCTACAACAAGCAAATCTGCCAATAAAGCTGGAAGGAGCCGAGGGCCGCAGGTGAAGGCTGGGTGTGGCCGGGTGTGGCCCTTAGGGCTGCCTGTTACCCATCACTGGTCTAGACGGACCTCAGGGCCCTACAACCCCCATCATGATATATTAATGAATATATTATTATATGACATCATACTTGCCTACTTTTGGCAAATTGTATCCAGGAGATGGGTGTGTCTAGAGGGCGGGAGGGGGCGGGGCACGGCCAAACGCATCATTTTGGCCCCGCCCCCGCGACATAACAACATATTTGTCACGGGGGCGGAGCCAAAATGACACGATTCACTGCGAATTGCTTCATTTTAGCCCCGCAATTGCGGGATGCGGGAGACTTGTCAGCTCTCCCGGGAGTCTGTGAGACCGATCCGAATTTCGGGAGTCTCCCGGACATTCCAGCAGAGTTGGCAAGTATGTATGACATATGGTTTTAAGATAATTTTTTTAGATTTGAAATAATCATCAGTAATAAATATGAACATATAAAGTTACATGTAAACATTACATCTAGTAAACAGAATATTAGAAATTGTATTCCTGGTCAGTATGGTAAAATAGGATGAATTGGGGGGGGGGGTTTCCAGGAAGAAATCTTTGGACCCTGGCACTATCCCTGGAACTGAGGAAAGCTGGATGGCTTTCTAGGTTATATACAGCAATAGTATCAATATAAACATTGCAAATTGCAGGCCATTATTTTAGCAATAATTTATAATAACCTTTACATCCATCTCCAAGTGTGATGTCATAGTTATTCATAGGCCCCAAAGCCTAAGTAGCTCCCCTGGCATATCTGAAACGGTAAAACATGGAAAAGTGACTTTAATTTATAATACAAACACAACACCATTCCCCCTACACCTCTATATTACGTCCTTGCCAACTCTCCTGGAATGTCCGGGAGACTCCCGAAATTCTGGGCATCTCACGGACTACCGGGAAAGCTGGCAAATCTCCCGCATCCCGCTACTGGCACCCCAAAATGACGTGATTTGCGGTGAATCGCGCCATTTTGGCCCTGCACCCCGTGACAAAATGGCATTTACATTGCCGGGTGGGGCCAAAATTACGCGTTTGGCCGCGCCGTGCCCCCTCCCGCCCTCCAGTCACGCCCCTCTCCTGGAAAGAGCTATTAGAAAGTAGGTAAGTATGCTATATTATATTATATTATAATATATTATATGTGATTGTATACATTTCCTGGTGGTCTCTACTTATTGTTATTATGAGATTGATAGGGTCCATTTAAATGGCGGGCAGACGGGTGGTTTTCAAGGGAGTCATGCAGAGTGCACGACCCTTCTCCTTTTTATGCAATTATTCCCAAAAAACTGTAAGAACCCAGGTTCCACATGACACCAATAATTTATCTTACTTTCTCTCTCACAGATTTTCCACATGACCTATGACCTTGCCAGTGCCGTGGTCAGAATCTTTAACCTCATTGGTATGATGCTGCTTCTATGCCACTGGGACGGCTGCCTCCAGTTCCTGGTTCCTCTTCTCCAGGAATTCCCAAGTGACTGCTGGGTGTCCTTAAATAATATGGTCGTAAGTATTGTCTAAGTTCCTTCACTGATCATATCAATGAAATACCTGAGACTGAACATGATGGACTTTTGTCATTTTTATTCTCGTCGGAGTGTCATCTTTGTTTTAGATTTGAAAAAAAAGTCATAGAGCTGTTTTCAATCCCAATATTCATGCCCACATTTGAGTTAGTCACAGGTCAGTGGTTTCTGTAGACTGCAATTGCAACAGCGACATCTGTAGGCTAAAAGACAGTACTTCACCCCCATTTAAATATACCAAGGACAAACAATACAAGTCATGTAACTAACATGATGCACCGTAGTCTAATGGTGCTGAGTGAAAAGTTCAATTATATTTAATTTAAAGAAAAGATAATGAAAATAATTATTTTGATATCATTCCATTAAAAACTGTGGCACATGAAATTGATGTATCGTAAAAATGAAATACCCATGTTTGAAGTCATAGCTTCAAGCTAAAACTATGTAAATGACATTAAAATATAAACCATTGCTGAGCATCTCAATTTAGTATGTAGGAGGTTTTATTAGTATAGAAATTAGATTTTAAATAGCTAGTGGATTTTTATTGGAAAAACCAGTCAACATTATCGTTTAGCACTAGGGTTTGTGCACAGTTATAGTATAGAATGCCGATATCTGCACTTTAGTCAGAGAATATCACATTATATGCGTATGTACCTGTCGGGCTGACTCATTTTCATATAATACCCTGTGTTCAGACTTGATAAAATGTTTTATTTCATTACTGGAGCTATATAAATATCTGCTGCTGATGTCTAACATTTCAGTGAGACACAGACCACCTTTTTATATATTGTTATTGCACAAGGGGGCTAAATGTTACACATTTTAATTATTAGGCTCTAAAATTGTCCAGCTCACCATTTTAATGAACAATCTCCTAAAAGGGACGTGCACCTTCATTCAACTTGATCTTCTAGGCAAATGATTATTATTTTTTTACCTCAGATATGACAACACAGGTCACTTCCTTAGCATGAGAGTGGCCACAAGTAATATGTATCTGCATACTTTTCTCACTGTCACTCCTGTGTTGCATATGGCATTGCTGTGGACAGTATATCATCATCATCAGCTATTTATATAGCGACACTAATTCTGCAGCGCTGTACAGAGAACTCACTTACATCAGTCCCTGCCCCATTGGAGCTTACAGTCTAAATTCCCTAACATACACACACAGAACGAGAGAGACAGAGAGACTAGGGTCAATTTAATAGTAGTTCCATAATCTACTAACATATTTTTGGAATGTGGGAGGAAATCGGAGCATACCCATGTAAGCACAGGAAGAACATACAAACTCCACACAGATAAGGCCATGTTGGGGAATTCAAACTCATGACCCCAGTGCTATGAGGCAGAAGTGCTAACCACTAAGCCACATGTGGCATGATAGAGGGCATACTTGCCAACATTTTGGCGTTGGCGTCCAGGAGCCTCCCTGGGGAGGTGGGCGTGTGGGGGGCTGGGCTCCGTGACGTAATGACGCAAACGCGTCATTTTACAGCAGGGGCGGGGCCAAGTGCCGCGATTTCCGGAGAATCGCGGCATTTTGGCCCTAATTCTGGCCACTTCACTAGGAAGTGGACAGATGCGGGAGATTGCCATACTCTCCCAGGAATCCTTGAGACTCACCCGAAATGCGGGAGTCTCCCGGACATTCCGGGAGAGGTGGCAAGTATGATATACGGCTTAACAGATTCCAGCGTGAAAAGGCAGTCTTCTGGGCAAGCCCTTAATGTGTTCCTTTATTGTATTTTTCTAGTATTATTATTATTATTATTATTACTACTATTGTGAGGAGATCTGATCATCTTGCCAATGTAGAAAAGTCTAACTTTACTATATAAATTGATTTCTTTAGTAACAGAAGAGTTTAGTGAGGAAAAAGCCCTTTCTGATGGAAACATGTGGGTAAGATTTGTTATGACTGAGCCCTCAGTTTTCTGTAATCTAAGACAGCTTTGTGTTTGAGTTTTGATTACCTTTAGATACAGATAAGGATCTTGTACTGGTAGAGTCGGATTCAATCTGACAATATTCACTTTCTGAAAGGCTCCTTTGTGCCAGGGAGACACGTTTTGTTCACTGGCAGACTGTTCTTTGACACTTGACAGTTAATTATGTGTTTTTCCTTAGCATTTGTCACTTCCATTATGCGAAATAACATATTTTTTCCATTTTGCTAACTTTTTTAAGACTGAGTTTCAAATCCTCTTAGTCAAAATTTAGATAGATGACAGAGTATCAGATATTTAGAATAAACAGCATGTGGAAGATTGTAGGGAACAGATATATCACAGTTTTTTTTTTTTTTATTAAGTACCTGCAGGGCACTACATCTGTAAGCAGAACCCTCCTTAAGCTGGGTACACACTGATGCAATTATCCTGCAGATCACACGATTCACGACCATTTGATCAGACATTGCAACGGTGTGTACGCTCCCACGATCGTGTTGTATTGTACCAGAACACATCGCATCTGTTGATTTGGTTTTCTAAACTTCCTAAAAATTACGATCAACGATGGAACAATGTCTGGTACATGTGGAAGTGTGTACGCACTCACAACCAGCAGTGTAGGCAGATATCTGTAGAGTGTGCAGAGTCACAATATTTTCAGCAGATGGTTATGACAGATGAAGATCACAGATCTGAAGGTAAATTATGTAGGTGTAAAAGCCATACTTGCCAACCTTTGGCAAGCTAATTTTGGGAGATCCCAGGCAGGGGGGCGGAAGGGGTGGGGCACGGTAATTTGTGTCATTTTGGCTCCGCCCCACGACAAAATGCCGGGTTTTTTCGCGGGGACCGGGCCGCAATGAAGCGATTCACCGTGAATCGCATCATTTTGAGGAGCATGTTGCCATATGCGGGATATTTGCCTGCTGTCCCGGGAGACCTACCCGAATTTTGGGAGTCTCCCGGACATTCCGGGAGAGTTGGCAAGTATGGTATAAGCATGAATCTGCAAGCTCATCAGGACTTTCAATATTTGATTGCATAAGTGTGTATGTACCCAGCTTTACACCTAGTTGAATCATGGAGTCCCTGACAAGAGACTTCTACCATTACTTAGCCTTTCCTACTTTCCTGTCTAGACCTCCGAGCATGGAGAATGTTGAAGATGACGGTGGTTTGCCCAACCAACTGAAATCTGAGGAACAAGTGACACGTGTCGGGTCTCAGCTGATTGGACATGCAGTGGTCGGCTAAGATCCAACACATAAAGTAACCCGTGTTTACTTTGAATCTTCTCTAGGATTAGAGAGCCAGGTACTACCCAGAGATAAGTGGGGTCAATGGTTGCCAGGGATGTGGTAAATGGCAGTGGTCTTTGCGGAGGGAACTAGCTGTTGCATAAAGGCTGGAGTCTTACTTTAAAAGACAGATAAATTCATATGTTTGAGTTATGAGTTAAATGTATGATGAATTATAATGTCACTTGACAAATAGCAGCGATAGTGTTATGTCATACAGAAGTCCTAGCTTCTGGTATCCTAGTATGCAGACAGGAGTGCTTTCCAAAGCAGACAGTGGAAGTACTGCTTGTTATGTGCTTATTGCAAAGTAAGTGGATCTGCGGCAAAAAGATTAAATCATTCACTGCGCGTCTTCATTTTTTACAGCTTCATAAAGTACCCTCATTAAAAGGTGCAAACAGTCTGCAGACTTGAAAGGGTTAATCTTCAGTTATACGATTAGAACTGCAGTAAATATTCCTACAGCAGAAAAACATCAACTCCTTTCATACACTTATTAATCTTTATAAATAAAAAGATTAGTAAGTAGCTGATCCCTGTAGCAAATGAGGCTCTGTAAGGGCCATTTATAAAGCATAACATGGTAGTATTGTGCTTTTTGTGCACTGGTTTTACAATTGTAGAAGTACATAGATTACCATATGTGAGTTCAGAGCAATTTCTTTTACATGTTATACTTTCATGGGTAAAATAAATAAATGAAATGTATTTGCACTGAACTGCGTGCTTACTTTATTTTATGCACCCTTTAGAATGGACACTCGCAGGCTCATGTTAAGTTGATCATAAATTGCGTTCTTGGAGTATAATGCGCTTTTTTACTTCTGGGCAACACACAAAGCTCTAGTTCAGAAACTAGGGGTTTATGAACATATGCTTAAATGTGAAAGAAGGGTATTAAATGCCAAGAATGCAGTTTGCATTCGACTTAACATGAGCCCATCTGTAATAAATTAACCTCAGTCCATGATCCTTTCCTCTCAAACAACCTCAGCCTTCTGGCAGTAACATGACTTACACAATCAGACACTACCTCACCTGCAGCCCTTTCACATGGTGGTCTCCACCTCACCCACCCCCCAGGCCTGGAAGCAGAGAAGGAGGTGGTGCAGGACTGATCTGTTCTCTGTGCTTCTCATTCACAGTTTCACCAACTTCATATACTTCCTATCAACTCCTTCACCCTACTTGTTACTGTGATCTATCTCGCCCCAACAAATGCTTGAACATTTCTCTGCCTGTCTCCCCCATTTCTTATTATCTGACATCCACACCATCATCTAGGGCCGCCTGTTGTCCATTAGTGATTTATGGTGGTGTCATCACCCAAATTGATTATCAAAATTCTCCTTGTGCCTCTGAACTATAGTCATGACACAAGTATTGGCTTTCACAAAGTTTGCTGCTTCAGTGTTTTTTGGACCTTTTTGTCAGATGTTGCTATGGTATACTGAAGTCAAATTACAAGCATTTCATAAGTGTGAAAGGCTTTTATTGACAATTACATTAAGGAGCATATTCAATTGTTGGCGAAGACGCCAAAAATCTTGCGGCGCTCGCACTATTACCGTTATTACGCTATTACGTCATAACGGTATTACGGTAATAGCGCGCGTAAATACTGTTATTATGGTAGTTTTCTCGCTGGATTTTAGCTCCCAGCTCCCTGAGCCACAAGCTGAAATCCAACTTACTATTACCATAATAATGGTAATAGTTTTAACACTGCGGAAATACAAAAGAATTGAATATGCCCCTAAGAGTCAATATTTTCAGTGTTGACCTATCTTTTTGAAGACCCTGCAATTCGCCCTGGCATGCTGTCGATCAACTTCTGGGCCACATATTGACTGATGGCCGCCCATTCTTGCCTAATCAATGCTTGGAGTTTGTCAGAATTTGTGGGGTTTTGTTTGTCCACCGCCTCTTGAGGATTGACCACAAGTTCTCAATGGGATTAAGGTCTGGGAAGTTTCCTGGCCATGGACTCAAAATTTCAATGTTTTGTTCCCCGAGCTACTTAGTTATCACTTTTGCCTTATGGCAAGGTGCTCCATCATGCTGGAAAAGGCATTGTTCACACCAAACTGTTCTTAGATGGTTGGGAGAAGTTGCTCTTGGAGGATGTTTTGGTACCATTCTTTATTCATGGCTGTGTTCTTAGGCAAAATTGTGAGCGAGCCCACTCCCTTGGCTGAGAAGCAACCCCACACATGAATGGTCTCAGGGTGCTCAGGACCCCATAAAGCCTTAATCCAGCTCTGTAACCAGACTTTTACCCATACAATCCATACTAATTACAGTGGCTTGCAAAATGTCCTTCCATTGTCGTTCTTCTCTGCCAGTCCCTGCACTGGTTGTCTGTACTTTACAGAACATAAACTACTTCTACTGACATAAACAGCTATTTACAAAACTGCAGCAACATGCATCTCTTCTCTTGTCTCAATACATCACCCAACTCAACCTCTCCACTCTGCCCAAGATCTGCATCTCTCATCCCAACTCATTACCTGCTCCCATTCCCAGTCACAGGACATTTTGGGGACTGCGCCCACTCTGTGGAATTCCCCCCTCATACAACAAGATTTTCCTCTAGCCTCCAAACCTTCAAGTGATCCCTGAAAACTCACATCTTCAGGCAAGCTTATCGAATTCCCAAGCAATCGTCTTATGTTTCTTCCAGATTAAGGGGGGTATTCAATTGTTGGTTTTAACGCGCTAAAACAAAAAAAAATGAGCGCTCGAAAAATATTAGTTTATACGGTAATATTGCGCGCGAAAACAGTCAATACGGTAGTTTACTCAAGGAATTTCAGCTCGCAGCTCAGGGAGCTGCGAACTGAAATTCTGCGAGTAATTACCGTATTAACGGTAATATTTTTCGAGCGCTCGTTTTTTTTTGTTTTAGCGCGTTAAAACCAACAATTGAATACCCCCCTAAATGTATTCTCTTCATATGCTCTTACAGCCTACTGACCACTAGACTTACTGTGTGACCAGATCATATAGTCCCATTAAGCACTCTTCCCATTACAATAGGGCTCGACTAATATGCAAACTGTATCGCTCATGTATCAAACTCTTATTTTCAAATATATTGTAGTCTTGTTTTATTACTGTGTTTGTTCCCAATTGTAAAGCGCTGCAGAGTATGATTGCACTATAAAAATAAATATGATTCTTATTGCTAATAATAGTAATGCATTTGAGATAACAGCTCTTAAAGCGTTGGATAAGTAATAGATAGCACCATCCCTAAGGTAGTGTTTAAATCTGCAATGCCCAGAGGGTGTGCATCCTAGCCAGTTCTAAATGACAGTGTTAAAATACAGCTGCCCAGTATTTGTGTGCTACATGCAAGAATCAGGCAGTATTTTCCCTGCATGCAAAAACAAAATGCATTTGTAGCTCTAGCACAGTAACATGGTTTGTCCATGTGCCAGCACAGAAGAGGCCTCAGATGAGGTCTTTTGAGAGCAGAGTGGGGGTCTGGTGAGGATCGTGGGTTCTCAGACAGTGGGCGACCCAGCAGAGTCGAGTCCCCTCACCTCCACACCCACTGTAGTTATGCCCTTGTGCAGAGCACACAGATTTTTTTTTTATTCTCACAATGGGAATAAGCTCCTATTGCAGTAATTTCAAGAACTGGATTTTCCATCTGATCTGGTGCATAATCGAGTAACTATATCACAATGGTCCGCGGAATGCTGACTCATTAATAAATGAGACAAAGAATCCAGCTGAGATTCTATTTACTGTGAATTCATGAATTGATTATAAAATACAGGCAGATGTTGTACGCTGATAGAGTAACTGAAGTGTTTCATGGTTCGTTAATGGCATATTACAAGACTATAATCCTAAAAATAAACCCTATTATCAGGGTGTGAATATCGGAGGTATGTCATAGAAAATGTACCTTTACATTAATTAAAGAAAACATATTTGCAAAAAAAGACAATGGACCTGAGTCATTAAGGAGAGCAAAGCAAAAAAATAAGGGGTAACTTTGCACCTGGGCAAAACCATGTTGCATAGGAGGGGGGAGGTAAACTTAAAATGTGGGAACAGATTTTAGTTGGGGTAGGACATGTCCTAGATCAACTTTTAAATTTCAGTGTAAATATAAAGCTATCAAGTATTTGTGTGCTACATGAAAGAGCAGCCAGTATTTTCCATATATGGAAAATAATAAACTAATTGGCACCCCTTGTATTGTAATATGGTTTGCCCAGGATCAAATGTGCTCCTTTGACTTGATCTCCTTAATGACTAGGCCCTAGCTGTTTTCTCATTGTGACACCAGCCGCTAGTGGGTGAATCATGCCAATATCTATATGCTGGATAATAAGCATGAAATTCATGGAGAGGAGGAACTAGGATAGTAATTTTATTTGGGGGATGGAGAGGGGTTGTGATGTGTACCTACTGACAGCACCAAGGGTAACCTTTTTACTCTTCTGAGTGGGGGCCGGCACATGCACACAGGAGCCCCATTTGGCCTCCGGGTGCTCCGGTTTCCTCCCACACTCCAAAAACATACTGGTAGGTTAATTGGCTGCTATTAAAATTGACCCTAGTCTCTCTCTCTCTGTCTGTGTCTGTGTGTGTTAGGGAATTTAGACTGTGAGCTCCAATGGGGCAGGGTCTGATGTGAATGAGTTCTCTGTACAGCGCTGCGGAATTAGTGGCGCTATATAAATAAATGGTGATGGTGATGATTTGGCCTTTTAGCACAGTATAACTGAAAGCCCAGACAGGTTCCTCTGTGCATGCCCTGGCCCTCAGCTATGTACAGAAGAGTAGAATCTCCAGATACATCTTCCCACCTCTCACCCCCACAACAATCCCCAGCGCTAGTGCTCATCACCTGCACACAGTCATATTCAGCCTATTCATTCATGTGGAGCATTACTGAGGTATGAAGATGTATTAAAATAAAACAGAGCAGGAGAGCGCTTTTGATGTAGTATTTCAAATCACCATATATTATCTTAGAAGTTACTGAGTACAATAGGTGCAATCAAAGGCATCTTATCTGTATAGGGTCCTTTCTGATTCCTTAGGACTGCTGGATTTTTCCACTTTATGCAGAATCCTATGAGGGGGTTAAAGTTGACATTTGGTATAAACCATAAGGCTTATCTGTCACCATGCTGGCTGCTGAAGGATGCCAGATCTGGAATATTGTGCTGGATCCGGATTGGAAATGATGCCCCCGGAAGCCTATCATTCGCACACAGTAGATAGAACGTGTGGGTTCACAGTTACACAGTGATACATGGATACCAGGCAGATATACAGTTAGTAACACAGGCCTGGTGCTGGGATCTCCTGCTCCCGCCTGTCCGGAGTTGGCGTATGCACCGTGTAGCCGGCCTTTGGCGCTCTACAGGGTATGCGCGGAGGTGGATTACCTGCCCATGTGCCGTTCCCCCATACCCCTGTACTTATTCCGATACCTGCTCAGTTTTCTGCAGAGCTGGGACTCGGAACTTAAGTGGGCACGTCGAAAAAGAAATGTAGGCGCAGACTAGTGGGGCGCCATAGTAAGTGCGGGGCACTCCTGCTGAACTAACCACATTTCGCCGGCCCTGTAGTCATTGCTTGTTTTCAAGTATGTCCTTGTTATATTAATTCAGTAGCCACTTTATTTTTCAGTTTGCTCACATATCAGTGGATTTGCACAATTTTCCACAAAAATCCACGCCACCAGCACATACCTGGTACAGGGCATAACTTGGCAAATCCAAATTCAGCTGAGGGGCTTATTTCACAAAATGCTTCAATGTGCCCAAACGTACTGAAGCCTCTACTAACCATTCTGATGCTTGTTTTTATTATTTTTATATTGCACTAGAAAAATGGCTGCTTGAGTCTGATTGTTTGCTATGGTCTATAACGCATTTGGCTAGCACCGTTTTATTCATGAAGCCCATATATGTTCACTGTTATTATGGCCCAGACTCATTCCAACATGATTCATAGTAAGCAAAAACGATGCTTGTCTAAATTCTGTATGGAGCACAAGATTCAGGAAGTGCCACATAATCCCCTTGGTATGAAAACATTAGTGAGTAGATATAAGTTGTTATACTACACCACAAGCTAAAAGTAAAAAATAAACATAGTAAAACAAACTATGAGAATGTGTAGCAAAAAAAACAAAAATTTTTTTATTGCAGTACAGTGTCAGGCAGTGGAGGTTTTCCTTACAGATGAAAAAGTGAAAGTCCTAGGAGTTCAGAAATCTGGGGGTAAATGTATCAAGCTGAGAGTTTTCCGGTGGGTTTAAAAAGTGGAGATGTTGCCTATAGCAACCAATCAGATTCTAGCTGTCATTTTGTAGAATGTACTAAATAAATGATAGCTAGAATCTGATTGGCTTTTCAAAGCCGCCGGAAAACTCTCAGCTTGATACATTTACCCCCAGGAGTCACTCTGCTGTGAGGTGTGAAGTGTGTCCTTGTAGTGGGTAATAAATCCAGGTGTTAGGTTGAGTCCTTAAATCGATGACTTGAATGTTCTTATCAGCTTGAATTCCCAGATTTTTCTCTCCCTGTCATTTTTTTAGAAAAACCTTTCAGTATTAAAACAAACTATAAATCCCATTCCACTAAAGCTTTCTGGCACAGATATTTGTTTCCTCTGACATAAAAGTATCACACTGAGGGGCTGAGTCATTAAGAAGAGTAAAGCATAAAAATGAAGTAACTTTGTTCCTGGGCAAAACCATGTTTCATTGGAGGGGGAGGTAAATATAATATGTGAGGACAGATTTATAGTTGGGGTAGGGCATGTCCTGGATCAACTTTACATTTCAGTTTCCAATTAAGCTATCAAGTATTTGTGTGCTACATGAAAAAGCAGCCAGTATTTAAATTATTTACAAAATAATAAAATTATTTGCACCCCTTGCATTGTAACATGGTTTGTCCAGGATCAAACTTACTCATATTTTTACTTTGCTCTCCTTAATGACTTGTGCCCTGAGTGTGAATACTGCTTTCTTCCTGATAATCCTTTAATTGTTTTCATATTATCCTGTTTATCGTATCAAGTTCACGCTTTGGTAAGTGGTAAAAACCTACCATCCAAAACAAAGCATGAAATGCAAAAAAATAAACCAATGATCTGCATAAAGGAATGTTTATAACACAGGGTATAACACCATGAGGCTTCTAGGCCCAGATTTATTATTAATGCGCAATCACAGTGATAGAAAATCAGTTATCAACAAAATTTACCCAGGGTCAGCTGACTGATAGCTGCCCCATGACACTGTCCAGTGGTAAGAGTAGTCTTACTATTTCATCTGCCAGTCTTGGGTGGAGCTAGCAGCACTGATTTGGGCTTCCCTGTCTATTTGCTGGAAAAAAAAAGTTAAAATATATATATTTTTAAAATTAATTAATTGCCCAGCAACCCGATTTTAAAAAAATGCTTTATTTTTATAAATGAGTCTCCTCTCATGCTAATACGGCAATTACGAAAGGAGGATTGCGGCGGAACATGGCTTCCTCAGACAACTGCCACAGAAAGTTGTGTGCAATTTCTGTAATAATTACAATGAAGTATTGGTGCATTATGTATCTTACCATTGTTAACCCATTCCTGTCACTGCCTTTTGACATTACTATAAGTTGGGCAGCACGGTGGCTGAGTGGTTAGCATTTCTGCCTCACAGCACTGGGGTCATGAGTTCAATTCCCAACCATGGCCTTATCTGTGTGGAGTTTGTATGTTCTCGCTGTGTTTGCGTGGGTTTCCTCCGGGTGCTCCGGTTTCCTCCCACACTCCAAAAACATACTAGTAGGTTATTTGGCTGCTATCAAAACTGACTAGTCTCTTCCCTCTCTCTGTCTGTCGCGCTCTCTGTCTGTGTGTTAGGGAATTTAGACTGTAAGCTCCAATGGGGCAGAGACTGGTGTGAATGAGTTCACTGTACAGCGCTGTGGAATTAGTGGCGCTATATAAATAAATGATGATGAATGATGATGATGCTATCAAATTAACCCTAGTTTATCTCTCTCTCTCTAGTCTGTGTGTGTGTTAAGAAATTTAGACTGTAAGCTCCAATGGAGCAGGGACTGATGTTAATGAGTTTTCTGTACAGCGCTGCGGAATTAGTGGCGCTATATAAATAAATGATGATGATGGCTCAGTATGGTGGTTGTCCCTGTCAATGGCAGCCTTGGGTTCAGTAGATCACAGCTGTTGACTTTGGTTCCTGCCACAACAATCGCTTCACAGAATGATCAAAGTGAATACTGTGTATTGCTTAATGCGGTTATCTGCACTTCCACAATAATAAGGAAATTCAGTTCTATATCTTCAGGGATTTCCTTGAGCAAAAGAAGCCTAAGGTGCTGCACAGGAGATCAGTCTCAGATCTGCTTGTCAATGCTTATACATTTAGTGTAACGTGGATCTGTTAGTGTCAGGTTACATCTAACGGTGTAGTAATACTGGGAGTAGGGAAGTATGTTAAAGAATAACATATATATTTGCGTCATAGTGAATATTGTATCCTGTATTGGTGACAACCCAGCGCTGTATGTCTCTTTTCCTTTTATCTGAAACACAGTAGTAGAAGAAAGAAAAATCAAAATGTGAAAATATCAAATCTACCTTGGTTTCTTTGTCCTATAACTGAATCACGCCGCGGCTTACATAAAGTATACAGTTTTGGAATTTCTATACCCCAGAGAATGCTCAGGAGAAGTAGGCATTTCATTCTAGATATATACCGTATGAAGGGGTTAACAATTGTATACAAATGGGATGATCAGTCAGCCTTTGTTATAGGCTTCAATGAAAACATGAAATTCTCTGGTTCCCTTGTTAGGTATTAACGTCCACAAATGTAATCAAGCAAGAAGCCACACATTCATTTCTATTTCTGCCTACATCTTTTATAACTTTATTAGGTTTATTTCACTCCAAAAACTGCAACATACATTAAGGGCTAGATTTACTAAGCTGCAGGTTTGAAAAAGTGGGGATGTTGCCTATAGCAACCAATCAGATTCTAGCTGTCATTTTGTAGCAGGTACTAAATAAATGAAAGCTAGAATCTGATTGGTTGCTATAGGCAACATCCCCACTTTTTCAAACCCGCAGCTTAGTAAATCTAGCCCTAAGAGTGGAAACGTGTTTCTACATAGTGGTGGGCGAACAGCAAGATAGGTTAAGATGTTACGATTATTCTAATGGGAACTTGTGAAGCTCTGGCATCATATGCCTGTAGTCTGGTCCTTCTGTGTGAGCACAGGCAAAGGGGATGAGAGACAGACAGGGACTGATGTTGCTGGGGGCTGCAACAGATTGGACAGGAAATTGCATCTATCTATCTCCTGTGAACTAATGTGCAGACTAATAATTATTATTTACTATATGTGATGGTGAAAACATAGGCAAGCAGGAAGAAGATATTGTAAAGAGAGGGTGAGATGCCCACCATCAAGGCCCTTACCCACTGGCATTGTGTTAAACATCAGTTACACCACATGTCCTACGTGCTTGGATTAGGCACATAGGGCCTGAGTCATTAAGGGGAAAAAAAAGGAGTAAATACTCTCTGGGACAAACCATGTTACAATGCAAGGGGTGCAAATTAGATAATTATTTTGCACATAAGTTAAATACTGGCTGTTTTTTCATCTAGCACACAAACACTTGTTAGCTTTATTTTTACACTTAAATGTAAAGCTGATCTAGGACATGCCCTACCCCAACTGTAAATCTCTTCCCACATTTTAAATTTACCTCCCCCTCCAATGCAACATGGTTTTGCCCAGGTGCAAAGTTACTCCTGTTTTATGCTTTGCTCTCCTTAATGACTCAGGCCCATAGTGTTTAAAGAGGCATTTGCTGAAGGGGGAGGGAGGGGTGTTTCAATGGAGGACACAATGCTTGACACGGCAGTGAACGCATATAAATGAAGTAGACCGCTTTGGGAAAACTACACCACAATGGAAACGTACCCCACCACAAGTACAAATGATTGTTCATATGGGTAATTGGAATCGAATCACAGCGCTCCATATCCATACTGTTCCAAAATCAATTTAGGATTACCACCTTCTGGGGTAGATGGCTGCACTTCACACGTATATATCACACCAGTCCAGTGCCTTGGTTTCAGTAGCCACAGCTAGTTTATTCACCAGCACAAAAATAAACAAAATATAAAGAAAAGACCTAGCCTGTCCGGCTTTTAACTAATACACAGGAACGCCCTTTTTATATTGAAGGACCTAGTGTCGACACACATACAAAATAACAGCAGAACTTACTGGTCATAAATTGCATGAGAGACTGAATGAACTGTTTAGCAGCCTTTTAGCAGTACCTCATCAG
Organism: Mixophyes fleayi; assembly: GCF_038048845.1. NCBI lineage: Eukaryota > Metazoa > Chordata > Amphibia > Anura > Limnodynastidae > Mixophyes > Mixophyes fleayi. The sequence goes on along the minus strand of NC_134402.1, from coordinate 423,287,472 downwards.
GTGCAACTCCTGATTACCAGCAAAGTGTCTGGTATGTTGAAAGCCTTGGAATGGGCCTGATGAAAGGAGCCCATCCTTCTCTCTCCATCCATAACCCCAGTGATCCTTACACCAGTTTTTCCTACAGATGCAAAACACTCTTTGGGAAGCTTTTCCCAATTGCAAACAACCTCTCTGGAATTTTAAAGCAAAGTAGACACAAAGCCTGGGACATACAATATATATATATATATATATATATATATATATATATATATATATATATGTGCTATTTACCACTTTCCCAGTGCTTATCTTTCAATAACTTTTTACATGCTTTACAAAATGCTAGTATAAGCATTCATTTTTTGATGCCAGTGGGTAAGGGGCCTTGAAAATGCACTTTTACAAACTAAACAGCGAACACACTCTACAAACACAATGATTTTTTTGCACTCATCTTTGGGAAAGTTTTAAATAACTTGGAGACATATCAGAGGCTATATTGATACTTTTAAGATATCCTTACCTGTAGCAAAGCAGAGATTGTCAGTTGCATTTACACTCAGTGGCCACTTTATTAGGTGCACCTTTCTAGTACTGGTTAGGACAGCCCCTTTGCCCCAAAAAGAGTCTGAATTCTTTGTGGTATGAATTCAAGAAAAAAGAAAATCCTTGACCTAGGTCAAGGAAAAAGATCAGCATAGGCACTCCTGTCTTTATTATATATCCTTATTCAAGAATGAAATAAAATATATCTTTTATTAGTCAATTTAAAATTAATAGATCAACGAAAAGTGAAATATAAAAAACATAAATAGGTACAAACAGTGCTTCCACAGTGTTGTGTGTAATAAAATAATTATGTGGCATCCTGCAGAGTTAGTTCAGAAAAAACATTCTGACAAGTATGGTACAAGTACTGGTATGAATTAAACAAGTTGCTAGAAACATTAAGAGATACTTAGAGATTCTGTTGACATGATATCATCATGCAGTTGCTTCATGCTGTGAATCTCCCATTCCACCACATCCCAAAGGTTCTCTATTGGATTGAGGTCTGGTAGCTATAGATGCCATTGGAATTCACTGAACTCATTGTCATGTTCATGAAACCAGTTTGAGATGACGTGTGCTTTGTGATTTGGGGTGGTAACCTGCTGAAAATAGCCATTAGGAGTTGGGTAGACTGTGGCCAGAAAGGGATGCACATGGTCAGCAACAATACTCAGGAATACTGTGGCATTTAAAGAACTCTCAGATGACATTAAGGGGTCTAATGTGTGCCAAGACTACATTCCCCACACCATTACATCACAAGGCAGATGGGACCATGTATTCATGTTATTAACACCTAATTTTGACACAACTATCTGCATGTTACAGCAGAAATTGAGATTTGTCAGACAAGGTTACTTTTTCCAATTTTCAACTTAGGGTTTTGGTGAGCCTCTGCCCAATGGACCCTCAGTTTTGTTCCTAGTGAATTCATATTAATTAATTCCACAATATGCCTGCCTTCCCTATGTGAAGGCAGGCCTGCCAAGAGGAATCTCGGGCTCCGGTGCAGCAAATTCTTGGGTGCCCTCCTTGCTATTTACAACCTTGCCATAAGCCCCACACTCAGCCCTGCTCAGATTGGGTTGAAGCACCATCCGCCTCCACTACAAATACTACTGTTGCGCCCAAAATGAGGCCCGGAGCCAGGTATTCGCCCTCCCCATCCGCCCCTCGGAATCTCTGTGTGTAGGTGATTGGTCCACATTAAGAACGCAGAAAGTTATATTCATAACTCCAGTGTGAACTGCAGCATGAAAAAATGTAATAGCCATGGTTGGACTGTATCTCCACCCCCCGCTCCCCACGGCCCACCACTCGCTAGCTGACCCACCTTCTCTCCCTTCAGTCCAGTATCTGCAGACAAAGGACCTGACTCATTAAGTAACATAAATACCGATACACATCGTATTTTGCATGAAGCGTATCAAAGTCATCTTCGAGTGCAAAGGTCCCTCACTACTGCCTACAATTTCAGGGGCGGAATGTATATATATTAGGGATGTGCACCGGCCACTTTTCGTGTTTTGGGCTCTGGGTTCTGATTACCTTCAGGTTTTGGGTTCTAATGGGTTTTGCCAAAACACCCCCCTCAAGGTTTTGGGCTTTGGGTTCTGATTTTTTTTTTTAAAAAAGCATAAAAACTGCTAAAATCCAGATTTTTGTCTTTTTTCACTCCTACGCTATTATTAACCTCAATAACATTCATTTCCACTCATTTCCAGTCTATTCTGAACACCTCACACCTCACAATATTGTTTGTAGGCCAAAAGGTTGCACCGAGGTAGCTGGATGACTAAGCTAAGCGACACAAGTGAGTGGCACAAACACGTGGCCCATCTAGGAGTGGCACAGCAGTGGCAGACAGGATGGCAGTTTGAAAAACTAGACCCCAAAGAGCACATAATGCCAAAAAAAGAGATGCAAGATGGAATTGTGCTTGGGCCCTCCCACCCACCCTTATGTTGGAGAAATAGGACATGCGCACTTTAACAAACCAATCATTTCAGCGACAGGGCCTACAAAACTGTGGCTGAAATGATTGGTTCGTTTGGACCCCCACAAAACGAGCTGGCAAAGAAAAAAAAGAGGTGCAAGATGGAATTGTACTTGGGCCCTCCCACCCACCCTTATGTTGCGGAAAAAGGACATGCACACTTTAACAAACCAATCTACTAAACTACTGTGGCTGAAATGATTGGTTTGTTTGGGCCTCCACACAAAAAAAGCAATTCATCTCTCCCTGTACAAAGTAAACTGGCTCTACAGAGGCAAGATGTCGTCCTCATCCTCATCCTCTGATTCCTCGCCTCCTTCAGTGTGTGCTTCCTCATCCTCACACATTATCACTTTGTCCCCGCTGGACTCCACAATCACAGGTCCCTCTGTAGTCTCTGGAGGCCATTGCTGGTCTTGATTGAAGAATTGATAATTTATTTTGATGAACATCATCTTCTCCACATTTTGCGGAAGCAACCTCCTTCGCCGCTCACTGACCAGGTTTCCTGCTGCACTAAAAACTCTTTCGGAGTACACACTGGAGGGGGGACAACTCAGGTAAAATAGAGCCAGTTTGTACAGGGGCTTCCAAACTGCCTTTTTTTCCTGCCAGTATAAGTAAGGACTGTCTGACATGTCTACTTGGATGCTGTCACCAAAGTAATCCTCCACCATTTTTTCAATGGTGACAGCATTCAATGCAGCGACAGTAGACATGTCAGCAATCGTTGGCAGGTCCTTCAGTCCGGACCAGATGTTCAAATTCGCTCCTGCCTGCTCTGCATCCCCGCCAGCGGGTCCTTTAGGAAATCTCAGCTGTTTCCTCGCAGCCACAGGTGTGGAAGAAAATGAGAGGAGCTGTTGCCATGTCACGGTCCTCTTCAGATGACAATCTCCTGATCAGCTGTAGACTTGTGTCCGCCGGAAACAGAGACACAACATACGCTTTAAACCGAGGATCGAGCACGGTGGCCAGAATGTATTCCTCTGACTTTAAAAGACTGACCACCCTCGGATCCTGGCAAAGCGTACGAAGGCCTTCATCCACAAGAGCTATATGCTTTGTGGAATCGTAATGCTTTACCAGCTCCTCCCTCACTTTCTCCAGCTGCTTCTGCAACAGCCTGATCAGGGGAATCACCTGACTCAAGCTTGCAGTGTCGGAACTGACTTCACGTGTGGCAAGTTCAAACGGCTGGAGAACCTTGCACAACACGGAAATCAGTCTCCACTTGTCACGAGCCGCGGCCGCCGCGGGCACCGCCGCAACTCAGTTCCTGCTTCCTCTGACGTCCCGGTTGTCGCTATGGCGACCGGGACGTCACTTCCGGAAATCCGGCCGGACCGTTGCCAGGGCAGCGGCTGGACGCTGGGAGCTTTACCCAGGCGTTCTGGGCTAGCAGGGGTATTTAGGCCAGTGAGGACTGAGCCTCACTGCCGGTTATAGCGTTCTGTCCTCAGTTCTGCTACCTGCTTGTGCTCCCTGTTTGGTTACCATTACCGTTGATTGACTACCCGTTTTGACCTCTGCTTGTTCCTGGACCTTTGAACCCTCGCTTCTTACCCTGACCATTTGCCTGAATTCCGGATTTTTCTCCTTCCGCTTGTGCACCTGACCTTTCGCCTGTCCCTGGATTTCGTACCTATGCTAGTGTCCTTTTGACCTTGGATCTCTTCCTCACTTCGGCCTGCCTACCACTCACTCCTGGGTTCTCCTTTAAGTCAGTACACGTTGCTCGACCCTCGGTCGGTCCGCAGCCAAATCTGTCCCCACCACTAGGGGCTCCAGTGAATACCGGGCCTTCAGAGTAGTTCCAAGTTTCACTGTACTGGCTTGGGAGTTCCTAACATTATAACCGACCCAAAAACAGAAATTCCGGAGACCAACTTTAATGGAGGAAAGCGGAATCAAATCGTCTCCACTTCAAGTGCTGGCTGGCCATGTTGACACCGTGTATAAAATGATCCAGGGATTGGCCCAGCGTTTGTCAGCGCAAGAAGAGACTTCCAGAGACCTGCAAGCTGCCTCTGGCGTACCTCCAGAACCGAAGTTGAATTTGCCTGATCGATTCTCAGGAAGCAGATCTGTTTTCCGCAACTTCAAGGAGAGTTGCAGGTTATACTTTCGCCTGAGGCCACGCTCCTCTGGTTCCAAACAGCAACAAGTAGGGATTGTTATCTCTCTACTCCAGGGCGATCCTCAGTCTTGGGCCTTCTCCCTTTCACCAACTTGTCCAGCCTTACAAACCGTGGATGCCTTCTTCCAGGCCTTGGGGTTGCTATACGATGACCCAGACAGAGTGGCCTCAGCTGAGTCTCACCTCCAGGCATTAAGGCAAGGACGTCGTTCCGCTGAGGAATATTGTGTGGAATTTCGGCGTTGGTCTACTGATTGTGCCTGGAATGATCCGACTCTGCGGAGTCAATTGCGTTTGGGCCTTACCGAGCAAATTAAGGACTCTCTTGTTCAGTATCCTGTACCCGCCTCACTTGAAGATTTGATGCAGCTTGTCATTAAAATTGACCGTCGAATTAGAGAACGGAAAACTGAACATGAGTCATCAATACCTTCTGGTTCACCACCCAGTTCCGATTTTTCTTTGCTGGATACCCCTGAACCCATGCGACTGTGTATTTATCGCCTGCCTCCAGAGGAACGCTCCAGAAGATGCTCACTAGGCCTTTGCTTGTATTGTGGCCAATCAGGCCACCAAGTACGTTCCTGTCCCAGCAAGGCGGGAAAACGCCTAGACTCAAATGCTGGAGAAGTGGTGCATTTAGGTCTCCAAATAACCTCTTCAGAAAACTCTCTGTTAGTCCCTGCATCGTTTCACTGACTTGTCGGCCTTCCTTGATAGCGGTGCAGCAGGTAACTTTCTGGACATTCACTTGGCTTGACATAGGCCACTAGTCATGACATAGCACCATATAAATCCAATGGTGCTGTCCTGTGCTGCAAAAGTCCAGTGGTGGTGTCCTGTACTGCATAAGTCCAGTGGTTCTGTTCTGTGCTGCTTTAGTCCAGTCCAGTGGAACTGCCGTATAAATCCAGTGGTACTGCCGTATAAGTCCACTGATCCTGCTGTATAAGTCCAGTGGTACTGCTGTATAAGTCCACTGATCCTGCCGTATAAGTCCAGTGATACAGCCGTATAACTCCAGTCCAGTGGTACTCTCCTGTGCCGCATATAATTTTTTAAGGCTTTGCCGGGTGTGTGTGGTTTGTCTGTCCATGTGTATTAAAAGCAGGAGATCGTGTATGGTTGTCCACACGGAACATCAAATTGAGACAACCCTGCAAGAAACTTGGTCCTCGATTCATCGGGCCATTTTTGATTGAGAAGAAAGTAAACCCAGTGGCATTCCGACTCAAACTACCACCATCTGTAAAAATTCCCTGTACTTTCCATTGTTCTCTTCTGAAAAAAGCCGTTGCTCTCAGCAAACACAGTCAATCTTCCTCTAAAAGACCTCTGCTTATTAATGGAGACCGCGAGTTCATCGTTGAAAAAATTCTGGGTTCAAGGGCAGGTCCAGTTTCTAGTCCATTGGAAGGGTTACGGCCCAGAAGAGCGAACTTGGATACCCCAGAAGCGTCTCCACGCTGAGAAACTACTTAAAGAATTTTTTAGGAGGTTTCCCACTAAGCCTGGATGTCGGGGTTCCTTGACCCCTCCTCAAGGGGGGGGTACTGTCACCGCCGCGACTTAGTTCCTGCTTCCTCTGACGTCCCGGTTGTCGCTATGGCAACCGGGACGTCACTTCCAGAAATCCGGCCGGACCGTTGCCAGGGCAACGGCTGGACGCCGGGAGCTTTACCCAGGCGCTCTGGGCGCAATAAATCAGCTGGTCACATGCGCAGTCTAGCGCAACCTATAGGAAATTAATCATTCAGGGGCTGTGACTTGTTTCAGAGCTAGGCTCTGATTGGCTAGCAGGGTTATTTAGGCCAGTGAGGACTGAGCCTCACTGCCGGTTATAGTGTTCTGTCCTCAGTTCTGCTACCTGCTTGTGCTCCCTGTTTGGTTACCATTACCGTTGATTGACTACCCGTTTTGACCTCTGCTTGTTCCTGGACCTTTGAACCCTCGCTTCTTACCCTGACCATTTGCCTGAATTCCGGATTTTTCTCCTTCCGCTTGTGCACCTGACCTTTCGCCTGTCCCTGGATTTCGTACCTATGCTAGTGTCCTTTTGACCTTGGATCTCTTCCTCACAGGGCCTGCCTACCACTCACTCCTGGGTTCTCCTTTAAGTCAGTACACGTTGCTCGACCCTCGGTCGGTCCGCAGCTAAATCTGTCCCCACCACTAGGGGCTCCAGTGAATACCAAGCCTTCAGAGTAGTTCCGAGTTTCACTGTACTGGCTTGGGAGTTCCTAACACCACTGCGCTTGACTCAGGCGCATCCCCACTCCTTTGCCTATGTCATAGATGGCTGTGTAGGCTTGAATGGCCTTTTGCTGCTCCTCCATCCACTGCAGCATATAGAGGGTGGAGTTCCAGCGCGTCACAACCTCTTGTTTGAGGTGATGGCAGGGCAGGTTCAGGCGTTTTTGATGGTGCTCCAGTCTTGGGTAAGCAGTGGCAGAATGGCGAAAGTGTCCCGCAATTTTGCGGGCCACCGCAAGCATATCCTGCACACCCCTGTCACTTTTAAGATAATGCTGCACCACCAAATTTATTGTGTGGGCAAAACATGGCACATGCTGGAAATTGCCCATATGTAATGCCCCGCACAATGTTACTGGCGGTGTCCGGCACCACAAATGCCCAGGAGAGTCTAAGTGGGGTAAGCTACTGCGAGATGATTTCCCTCAGTTTCTCTAGAGGTTGTCGGCGTTGTGCCTCTTACTGAAACCGGTGATACACAATGTTGCCTGCCTTTCAACGAGCAGGCGTTTCGGAGATGCTGCTACTGATGCTGCTGCTGCTGTTGCTGCGGAAGGCGATGTATCTACCCAGTGGGCTGTCACAGTCATATACTCCTTAGTTTGCCCTGAACCACTTGTCCACATGTCCGTGGTTAAGTGGACAGTGGGTACAACCGCATTTTTCAGAGCACTAAGGACACTTTTTCGTATTTCTCTGTACATCCTGGGTATCACCTGCCTAGTGAAGTGGAATCTAGACGGGATTTGGTACCGGGGACACAATACCTCCATCAACCGTCTAAATGCCACTCCACTGATGGCGGACACACCGGACGCACCTCTAACACCAACATAGCTGTCAAGGCCGGAGTTATCCGCTTTGCCATAGGATGACTGCTGTCGTACTTCGTCCTCATGGCAAACGACTGTTGTACGGTCAATTGCTTAGTGAAAAACGTAGCAGTGTTACGACTTCCCCTCTGGGAAGATGATCGACTCCCAGCAGCAATAGCAGCAGCGGCAGTCATGCCGGTGACATGGCCTGCAGGACAACCTCCGATCCGGATCGAGGAGAAAATTGACGAGGAGGGTGTTGCTGGTGTGGATACAACAGAACCAAGGGATTTAGGTGTCCCTGGACTGCTGACGGTCCTACCCACAGTTCCTGAACTAAACACAGAATTATGAAGGGTCTTCAGGTGACGTATAAGGGAGGATGTCCCTAGGTGGCCAAGATCCTTACCCCTGCTTATTGCAGCTTTACATAAGCTACATATGGCAATACATTTGTTGTCCGGATTGGGATAGAAATAATTCCAGACCGAAGAGGTGGATTTCTTGGTCTTCTGCCCAGGCATGACGATGGGCTTTTTCATCCCATGGACAACAACTGTTTCCCCCACTGGTGCCTCATTTAAGCAAACCACATCAGCATCCTCCTCGTCAACTTCCTCCTCAGCGCCAGCTACATCAATATCCTCCTCCTGCTGTACAACATTGACACCTTCATTATCAAAATCTGGAACTGCACTGTGGGTGATCCTTCCAGCATATGCAGAGGGCGTGCTGCAAATGGTGGAAGGAGCCACCTCTTCCCGTACAGTGATGGGAAGGTCAGGCATCGCAACCACCAACACCCTTGGACTCTCCTTGGGGATTTGTGATGCCATGTCTTTAGAAGGCAGAGTTGTTTGCTGTGTTTTTGATGACAGCTTAACTCTCTTAAATTTTCTAGAGGGGGGAGGAGGAGGAGGGCTTAGATCGTTGTGTGAAGATGAACCACTAGTCATGAACATGGGCCAGGGCCTAAGCCGTTCCTTGCCACTCCGTGTCGTAAATGGCTTATTGGCAAGTTTACGTTTCTCCTCAGATGATTTTAATGTTTATTTTTTTGATCATTTTAGTGAACTTTGGCTTTTTGGATTTTACATGCCCTCTACTATGACATTGGGCATCGGCCTTGGCAGACGACATTGATGGCATTTCATCGCCTATGTCATGACTAGTGGCAGCAGCTTCAGCATTAGGAGGAAGTGGTTCTTGATCTTTCCCTACTTTATCCTCCAAATTTTTGTTCTCCATTATATGCAGCACAAGAGAGCGTACCCCTAAACCACACACACCCGGCAAAGCCTTAAAAAATGATATGCGGCACAGGAGAGTACCACTGGACTGGAGTTATACGGCTGTACCACTGGACTTATACGGCAGGATCAGTGGACTTATACAGCAGTACCACTGGACTTATACAGCAGGATCAGTGGACTTATACGGCAGTACCACTGGATTTATACGGCAGTTCCACTGGACTGGACTAAAGCAGCACAGGACAGAACCACTGGACTTATGCAGTACAGGACACCACCACTGGACTTTTGCAGCACAGGACAGCACCATTGGATTTATATGGCTGTACCACTGGACTGGACTTATATGGCAGTACCACTGGATTGGACTTAAGCAGCACAGGACAGCATCACTGGATTTAAATGGCTGTACCACTGGACTGGACTTATATGGCAGTGCCACTGGACTGGACTTAAGCAGCACAGGACAACACAGGACAGCACCACTGGAATTATGGCAGCACCACCACTGGACTGAGCAGGACAGAGCACAGGACAGCACCACTGGACTAAGCAGGACAGCACCACTGGACTGAGCAGGACAGAGCACCGGACAGCACCACTGGACTGAGCAGGACAGAGGACACCACCACACACCCTCCCTCTTCCCTCTCCAATGCCCGAGTGAAGATGGCTGCGGGAAGCGGGGAATAATATGAATCCGGATTTTGCGAGATCCGGCGGCGGGATGATGATGTTTTGCCTCGTTCTGAGTTTTGCGTCGGGTGGGAATCCCTGAACAGTGTTTGGATCCGGGCTCGGATCGGCACTGTTCGGGGGTGTTCGGATTTCAAAAATCCGAACCCGCTCACCCCTAATATATATATATACATATATATATATATATATATATATATATATATATATATATTATTAACAGGTGACATTAATTTAATAGTTTTTTTCTCTATGCGTGCTTTTGGTACTATATATTCTACATATGTATTGAACATATCTTGCAGTGTACTTTCTGTTAGAACAGAGCGGACCTAGACCCGTATTCATCCACAGTTGTATCTTTACATCCGTTCCTTGTTGAGTTCGTACGTACAGGTGCCCAATTTATGTGCGTTTTTGTAAAAAAACACAATACAGTAATTTTGTGTGTCTTAATGAATCAGGCCCGAAGTCTGCAACCCTCTATCCTTCTCACCTCCCCTTAAACCTGCCCCCCTGGCCCCATCCATCTCACCTGCTCTGCTCCCTCTCTTGAAGACTGCTCCCTCCCTTGCCCACCTATGCCTCCCCTCTCCTCCCACTTCTCTAGAGACAGATTAGCCTCCAAAGCATCAACCCTATCAGCCCTACTTCTAACATTTTTCCTTTACTTGATCTCCACTCATCCACTAGGTACCACCCTATCTGTGTCTTCTCCTTCCCTTAGGGTATAAGCTCTCTCTAGCATGACCCTCTTTTTTATGTCCTCCATTCTGTTATTGCATCACCCTGTGTACCCCTAGGCCTGCCTCCATAGACCTGTTTACTTGACCCCAGACCTACTTCTCACAGTCCCGTAAATAACTAGACCGGTATAACCAAGTTATTTATGTATAATTTGTTAAATAGTAGATGTCTGGTCTTTGTATCTTGCTTTTTATGCATTATGTAATAAGTTATGGATCATTGTTGTCTGTGTATTGTATATTACTGTACATTTCATGGTTGGTGCTGCAGACCTTTTGTGACACCTTTCAAATGAAAAATAATAATAATAATAATAATAATAATAATAATAAATAATAGTAATAATAATAATAATAATAATAATAATAATAATCTATTGGTATAAATGCTACATAAATAATCCAAGATGAGAGGTGTGTCCTGCACACTTCATGTGAAATATTACATGTGCTGATCTGCAGTTGGCAGTGACAAGGACAGTGGGACATTTGAGGACGTGCTTGACTTAAGTAAACGTCTCGTGATCAATGAAGAAGAAGGAAAAACAAGAAATGTTTTTTTAGAACAATCACACAATTTATATGGGACTGTGGAAAGCCCTTTGTTGTTTTAATATCGCTGTACATCAGAGCACATCCTTGTGACAATATAAAATACCTGAACATAATACTGTCACACTGTAAAGTCCAGAAGATTATGGGTTGCTATTAAACTTTATAAAGAAAAAAATTAATGTTGTTTTTCACAACTTTTATATGTAAGAAGTGTGTGGGATAATATCTACCAAACTCAGGGTTATTGGGTTTGAAATATCATGGCCATCTAAGATAGAAAGCAAACCATACCATCTCCATAATTTCTGCCGTCAAATTGTTTATTTCTATAATTTACTATTCTGCATCCACTTTCTCTAAGTACCATTAAAGGGGAAAGCCAGCATTTGGCAAACCCCCTCTTATTCTGGCATGCCCCCATGTAGAAAATACAAAGAAACCCTAGGACATTCTCTGAAGCCACACTGTATGCTTGTGGTATAGAGGGACTACGTCCATCCAGTTATCTTCTATAAAGCTGATTTCAGTAGCGGACTTACTAAAAGGAATGACAGCTGTAATCTGGTAAAAGGAATGTCAATTGAACATAATGATAGGAAATTTAAATTTATTGTACATTCCAAAACAATCCAACCTATGGTTTATATCTTCACCACACTAATTGTTATGATACTTTGTAATGTTTTACACAAGACATGACATTGACTGACAGCTGGTTGCTGTGGAATGACAGATGTTTTATAATGTACTCAAAAGTTTAATTTCTCTCATTATCTTCAATAGGCATTCCTTTTAGCAAACTGGGTCTGTCATTGCTTCAAGAGCTCTTTCTAGCTGGAGAGGACTAGTCAACGGTAGCTTCACCGTCCATACAACTTTAACTTTAAACTGGACAGACACACACACAGATTGAGAAAGACTAAGGGCAATTCAATAGCAGACAACTAACCTTCCAGTATGTTTTGGAGTGTGGGAAGAAACCGGAGCACCCGGAGGAAACCCACACAAACACGAGAAGAAAATACAAACTCCACACAGATAAGGCCATGGTCGGGAATTGAACTCATGACCCCAGCGCTGTGAGGCAGAAGAGCTAACCACTAAACCACCGTGCTGCCCAAATCTGAGCCATCTAGTTGGTTGGCCAAACTACCACACCTGGGTCCCTAATTTACAGGGCAAGACACACAGTCCTTGAATGTTGGCAGGAGGGTGAGACTAGTACTCCCCCTAAGTTAGATCATGGTGTCCTTGAAGTTGGCAAAAGACGCAGACCCCATACTCTCCTCAGTGAGGTTTGGCCATGTTATCGCTTACTGGGCTTCAACCCTTCCTAATGCGTCTGGCTATAGAATGGTTAGGGTGGATGATCCTTTTAGATGACATAAGATGAAATTGTCCTTCTTGCTCAGTAATTGGCATCAGGGATTTAATTCCGTCTAGCCTTTGAGGGCAATTCAGCACCACAGATGTTGGAAAGTATAGGAGAGAAACAGGGATATAACTTCAGACAACAGGTGCAACTTTTGAACTGAGTAATAGGTTTGCTGGCCACAGTTAAGACCCGGATCCCTCCACATATATTACAGCATATAAATAAAATAGCAAATTACTGTAACTGCAAAGTATCAAAGTCCTGTGACAATGGATGTCTGAATTATTCATGGCTTAATATTCTCAAATTTTACTCATCTTGTTTGCCAAAGAATAGGCTGCACTTCCCAGAGCTGCTGATACAGGATATACTGTAGCCGCTTTATAGACTTATGTAATCACCCTACAAAAATGTTAATCAGCTTATAGATTTGAATATATGGTAATTAGCTCAGTGGTAGATTGATATGAGCTTCAGTGATCCTTGTGCCGTCACTTCTACTGTGCTGGTGGATGAGCAAATGTTAAATAGATTTTTGTGAATTTAATATGATATGTAATTTGATACTATCTAGTTTATTTAATGAGTATGCATGACACAGATTTGGTCTACATATAAATTAGCAGCTTTGCACTCGTTAAGCTGCCCTCACACAAATACAACTGTTAGTTCAAGAACAGATCACAAAGCCTCCCAAGCTTGTCTCTTCTTCAGTCGGACAGGGGGGCATGACCAAAAAACATTGTGGGCATGGATATGTCACAATGGAGGTATGACCACACCCTTGGGGGTGTGCCTAGTGCTAGACTGCCTCGTAGTCTCCTCCCACATAAGTAGCAGGTGTGTGCGGCACTCGTTCCTCACTGCTCTGCCATGTAGACCAGCAATGCATAGACAATTCCTCCCAACATTCCCACCCAAGGTGCTGGAACAGAGCCCTCAAATTGGAACTGTCCTGACTAAATCAGGATAGTCGGGAAGTATGCACAAAGTAAAAAGGGGCACTTCCTGTTTCCTGTTTGATGACCCCACACATATATCGATGATGATTATTGGTCGACCAGTGTTTCCATTCTACCTCATCATGATCATTCCAAAAGATTGTTTGGTTGGACGCACCCACTGTCCTCCCACTTTGGCATATTTATGGTCATTATTAGCATTATTTAGTAAAGTTTATGAAATAATCCTCCTTCTTGATTAATATCACTCCATAATTATTGGTTGTGATTTGCATCAGAATTGCACAATATACATTAATATATCACTGTTACTCAGTTTGCATACCGTTAGTATCATCTGACCCAGAAATATCACTTCTGTAGTAATTTTGATAGGGTTCATAATATCTCAGTATGAACTAGAGATGGGCGGGTCCGGTTCTCCGAGAACCGAACCCACCCGAACTTTGGGTATCCGAGTACCGAGCTGAGCAGCTCGGTACTCTCCCGCCAATTCCGAATCCAAATCGAGGCCGAACGTCATTGTGACGTCGTCGGATCTCGGGACTCGGTTCTCGCGATACTTCAACTTTATAAATACACGCCTCCACAGCAATCCATCGCCATTTGACAGAGGGAGAGAGCAGGGTGTAGTCATAGGCTAATTAGAGCAGGGACAGAGAAAGAATACAATATTGTTCTTGCAATTGCTCTAACCAAAATCGCTAGTGCAGAGAGGAGGATAGAGGTTTATTATTTTTTCTTCATATTTGGCACTCCCCAGCGCTTTTGGGTTGTCCCCCATAATTGTGCATTAATATTTCTGGCTGTCAAAAGTCATATCTGTCAGCAGTATCTACTCAATAAATGTTAGCACTCCTCAGTGTTTTTGGGGTGTCCTCTCTAATTGTGCATTAATATTTCTGGCTGTCAAAAGTCATATCTGTCAGCAGTATCTACTCAATAATTTTAAGCACTCCTCAGTGTTTTTGGGGTGTCCTCTCTAATTGTGCATTAATATTTCTGGCTGTCAAAAGTCATATCTGTCAGCAGTATCTACTCAATAATTTTAAGCACTCCTCAGTGTTTTTGGGGTGTCCTCTCTAATTGTGCATTAATATTTCTGGCTGTCAAAAGTCATATCTGTCAGCAGTATCTACTCAATAATTTTAAGCACTCCTCAGTGTTTTTGGGGTGTCCTCTCTAATTGTGCATTAATATTTCTGGCTGTCAAAAGTCATATCTGTCAGCAGTATCTACTCAATAAATTTTAGCACTCCTCAGTGTTTTTGGGGTGTCCTCCCTAATTGTGCATTAATATTTCTGGCTGTCAAAAGTCATATCTGTCAGCAGTATCTACGCAATGGATTCAAAGCAGTCCACATATGATCTAAATGAGCAACCAGGTTCTGTCACCAGTCCTGATGTTAGTGTTCCCAGTACGTCATCTGGCCAAGGCGATGTCAAACAACAGAGTGTTTTCAAATTAGTGCAAAAAACAAAAACCAAAAAAAAATTTACTGTATTGAAGCGAAAAAGAAGTGTAACTGAGCAAAAGTTAAGTGACGATAAAAAAAAAATTGCAAGCATGCCATTCTACACACGCAGTGGCAAAGAGAGAATGAGGCCTTCACCTTTGGCTATTAGTGGCAGATCCCAAAAAGTTACCCAGGCTACAATTGGTGCACAACTACTGTTACGCGTCAAAGCTGAGCTGCAAGATACCAGTGAGGCATTACAGGAGAATATTTGCTCTGATTCACAAATGACAACAATCCCTGTGGAGAGTCCATCCAACAGTGGGATGTCTAATCGTGAGCATTCTGCTGATGTGTGCCTTAATAGCCCGAGTGTAGCCGGTGATACCCAAATTGAGGATGCCACTTTGGAATTAGAAGAGGATGAGGGGGAGATTTGTGTAGGCGACGAGGGCGCTAATGATGATGTTGATGATTATGATGCAGACAGATACCAAATTGCCTTTCTCAATTTCTATTTATATTCTAGATTATATAACGGCTGAATAGTTTTCTATTTTACTCCTAGTGGAGAGAGGATCTGATGCAGACAGATACCAAACTGCCTTTGTCCATTTCAATTTATATTGTACAGTATATAACGGCTGAATTTATTGGTATTTTATACAAGTGGAGGGGGGCCTAGAGAGACAGAAACCAAACTGGCTTTCTCCATGTCAATTAATATTGTACAGTCTATAATGGCTGAATTTTTTGTTTTTTTAAAAAAGTGGAGGGGGGGCTATAGAGACAGAAAGCAAACTGTCTTTTTCCATTTCTTTACATATTTAACTATAAGTGTAGGGTGTAATATACATCCAAAGACGATGGCTGCATTGCCAATATGCATAGAGGGATAGGAAGACAATCTGTTTTGTGTGTAGAATAAATGAAGGCCTACCAACGAAGAATTAAACAGTTTTTTTGGATGATTTATTACCTCAACAATTAGATTACTTATCTCTAAAACAGTTGGAGCACTAAATTGGGTTATTTTAGGCACAAAAACATGTATTTTCCAACAAAATAGCAAAACAAAACCAAACAAAACCAAAACCAAAACCAAAACACGCAATGGCGGTTTTGCAAAACCAAAACCAAAACCAAAACACGACGGTAATCCAGATCCAAAACCGAATCCAAAACCAAAACACGGGGGTCAGTGACCATCTCTAGTATGAACTTACTTGTATTTTATTTAGATGACAATGTACTGGGGTAGAACTTGCTACAATATGGATCACCTGAAATCTGTTGACTTCTGAGCCAAAAGCTGCAAATTTTGTTAGGTGGAGATTGTATGGAGCTCCTGTGAGGAGCCCCTGTGACGAGCCCCTGTGAGGAGCCCTTGTGAGGAGCCCTTGTGAGGAGCCCTTGTGAGGAGCCCCTGTGAGGATTTTCTGTGCAACCATTAGGCAAACTAATGCAATCACCTAGAAAACCTTTCAAGAATGCCTAAAACACCGAATGAAGGACATCATGTCACTCATTTAAGCGCTGATTTAAGTAGCGATGAAGTACCGCAACAAACCGCGTGATGCTTTGGTAATGATTTTCGCTTTTTTTTGGTTGCACCATAATGAGGTGGTGGAATCCGGAAGGATTACCCGAAATTCGTGAGTCATATTCCGGTAGAGTAGGCAAGAATGAGCTTAATGGGGAATGAAGAAAATATTTTACTGAACAGTTATAAACATTTTGCTCACCACGAATCTAATCTATGACAATAAAGATTTGACAAAAGATCTATAGAAGGGAAGGGAACAAGTCTTATGCAGCATTGATTTGTGGATGATGATGAAAGAAATAATTGACTTCTTTACTCGAAAGCTAACTCGTTGCATCAGGACAGAACAGCAGATTTAGGTTAACTTGAGCTGAGTATGACTTTTGAGAATATTCTCTGGGGATAGGCAAGTTGACAACGCTTCAAATTGAAATTCTTAGGTGAATAAATGGATGAGACACTCGATAGAGCGTAAATGATTACATTGTTATACTGAGTTCACAATAGGTCACATGACCAGAAATAAATGCCCAAAGCCAATCTCTTGGATCAGCATTCTATATATTCCAAGATAACACAGCAACTACAGGGACAGGGAGTGATGCTTTCTGACAAAGCATTGATACTGTATTTAATCGCATTAGAACTTTGGTGACAGAAATGGGCAGACATTACAGCCCAGTCGGGGGCATTTCTGGAAACTGGTGCACAGTAAAAACGTTTTTTTAGCCCTCATTCAGACATTTGTTTTCATTTTTTAAACTGAACTAGAGAGAAATAAGCTTATATTTGACTGATTGACATAATTTGCGGCACTTTTTAGTAGTTTTTAGGTGTTTCTGCTTCAAGACTCTGTGGTCTATTTATGAAAAATTGATAAGCCAAAACTGTCATTTTCAACTGGAGAATGGCTCTTTCAACACTTTGTTCAATTTAGTAAGAAATTAACGCTGGAGAAAGTTAATCTGTTTACTGGCGGACTAGACCTCTATTTTGACGGTAAAGGGAGGCAATACATCAAGCGGTGAAAAGCTTAACTTTTCACCACTTGTCCCAAAAAGATAATAATCTCAGCATATCGTTACTCAGCCTTTAGGTCTATTTTGGCAGCCGCCATACAATTGAATGTATCATTGTGCATGGGCAATAAAGGACTCTGGAGATCAAATTAGGTCCCCATTAGAGTTGCTTTATAATTTTTTTAAAATTGGGAGAAAAAGCAAAAGTACTTGTCAAATATAAACACTTATGGGCAGCATGGTGGCTTAGGGGTTAGCACTTCTGCCTCACAGCACAATGAGTTAGATTCCGACAATGCGTGGGTTTCCTCTGGGTGCTTTGGTTTCTTCCCACACTCCGAAAACTTACTGGTAGGTTAATTGGCTGCTAATAAATTGACCTTAGTCCCTCTTGTTCTGTCTGTGTATGTTAAGGGATTTAGATTGTAAGCTCCAATAGGGCAGGAACTGATGTGAGTGAGATCTCTGTACAGCGCTGCGGAATTAGTGGCGCTATATCAATAGCTGATGATCTGTTTGTTACTGGTTCTTTTACTAATATTCAGCGCTCACTGCATGCTTCAACGATCTGTTAATAGTCAGTAGGTCAAACCTATTTTCTTGCTTTAAAAATGGTAATAAAACGCATGTATTTATTGGGTACGAGGCTTAATAGTAAAGGTAGAAAGAAAAACTCTGTGTAGGAAAAAAAACCCATAATATTTCTAGAAAACACAGTTCACAAACTATATTTACCTGTCATAGCATCTGAAAAACCTGAAAGTGAATAACAGAATGTGGTTGATGAGCCACTCTTTTCTGAGGTTGTTTTTAAGGATTATATTTGCAAAGTAGATCCGAAGGCTCCTTTTTACTCTGTACCCTCTCTAGTAAATCATATAAATCATGGGCAGCACGGTGGCTTAGTGGTTAGCACTTCTGGCTTACAACATTGGGGTCATGAGTTCAATTCCTGACCATGGTCTTATCTGTAATAAGTTTGTATGTTCTCCCTGTGTTTGCATGGGTTTCCTCTGGGTGCTCCAATTTCCTCCCACACTCCAAAAACATACTGGTAGGTGAATTGGCTGCTAACAAATTGGCCCTAGTCTGTTTATGTGTGTGTTAGGGAATTTAGACTGTAAGCCCCAATGGGGAAGGGACTGATGTGAGTTCTCTGTACAGCGCTGTGGAATTAGTGGCACTATATAAATAGATGATGATGATGATAATGATATCGGACTTATCTGCCCTAAGGTTCCTGTCAATTCAGAGGTAAGGGAGGGGGAGAGCCATTGACCATAGGTAGTCCTCCGTCTATATCCAGCTCCCTCTGTCACATGGCAAACCTGACATCATGGGGTTTGAGGAGTGCAATATATTTTTACTTTAGTTTGCTCAAATCCTATGGTGTTGGCAACATTCCGCGGCAGAGGGGGTTGTCACAGACAGAGAACTCAATACAACTGCCCCCTCCAGAGATGGCCGGGAGCTCCAGGACAGGTGTTACGTATGTTGTTATATACAAAATAGAACCTTATGGTCCGTTTTGCACATATGACCCCTAAAAAGCGGGAGTTTTCTTTAATTTTACTGTAATTCCCAACATGTAGGATTGTTTGTAAGCAAGAACAAGTATCTATGTGTTTAAAGCCACTGAAGAAGTTTGTAAGTAGACATTTGCAGCTGACAAAAGTTAGCAATAAATTAACTTGACATTTTTCCTCTTGTGCCAAGGAGTAGGCACAGAGAGTCACATAATGTTCTGGGCCCAAGCTGCTGACATTTAAACTTTAGAACATTTTATACAGTATTATTCAGTATCTGCAGTTATTATTTGGCAGTATAATGTAAAATAATAATGCCTAAACTCTTCAAGCTTAGAATATATTGGCAATATTAAAATTCCAAATAAAACCATAATTCATATCTTGAAAAGAAAGTTGCACGCTGCAAGAATGATGCTGTAACTGTGCCATCGATAGGTCATGAGAAATAGGTAGCCCAAAAAAAGGCATTTTTCATTTTCTGTCCTTTATAAAATGTATTAAGTTTACTCCTCTGTCGAATACAGCCTACACTGATATAAAATACATACTCCTCCATATTACAAAATTGGATATACAGTATTTTATCTATTTCACCTACACAGTTTGATTAAAGGGGTTGGTTGAATCACGGTATTTATCATGATTGTTTGGTAGGCTTGGCAGCAGTGTGGTGTACCTGGCCAGAGAGAGTGTCCAAGGATTGGACGTGAGCGTCATTTGGTCATCTCACATCCAATCCTGGGACACCTCTGATGCCAAGCCTCACAGCCAATCATGATCAATTTCATACCTCCCAACGGTCACGATTTTGAGACTTCACAAAAAGTGGGTGGGGTTTTATCAAAATTTTCCTGTCTGTGTGCGGAGTTTTGGGTGGAACTTATTTTGTCCTAATTTTCGTGATTCTAAATGTTGGGAGATATGAAATGTTGTTGTTCCCCCTGAGTATACATCCACATAGTCTAATATATAAATCAGTCCTAGAATGTGTATGTGTACCTGAGGGGATGTGGAACTTGACCAGGGGCTCAACCATGTTCTTATTTAAGTGGAATTTCGGAATTAATAAATTACTACTTTATAAAAACATGAACTGATTTGCAGATTTGCCCTTACAGTGACCAAATAAGTTGCTTGTATTAGGTGTTCCTTTTGTCTAGGGCTGTTTTGCCTCACTTACCGTAAACATTCCATAATGGACCACTCTTCTATTGTTATTACTGTACCAGAGTGCTCCTCAGCCCCGGACAGTGGGGAAAACATGAAATACATAAAACAGGGACATACAGGGCCTGATTCAGTAAGGAGCATAAATCCCAATATGTGCTGTAATTGGCGTAAAATTGCTCTACACATGCGTATAAATGGACCATACGCCAGTGAACTCAAGTGCATACAATTCATTTTCAAAGGCAAAGGACACTTCCGACAGCCTACAATTTCACGGATGGAATGTGGGGGGGGGGGGTATGCCTTTAGTCAATGTACAGTAAGGACATGCCAAGCTTAAGCACATTCAGCAGTGCCCAACTCAAGCTCTGGGCATCTCTCAGGGACATGATTTTCAGCTGTTTCACTTGCACCAGCTACAGGTCAGGTGTAAGTGCCGATTGATAGTGATCACGTATACATGCTAGAACATGTGTTTGCAATCAAGACCAACTGTAAAAATGCATTTTATGTACAGTAGGCATGAATAACATCCTGATAAATGTTAGTCATGTAACAAAAAAAATGTAAAAAAATACTTTTTTTTAATTGTTTTTTCATTAATGATTATATTTTTAACAAGTGTTAATGTATTTCCTAATTTTATCTTTTGCCTGTGCGCTCTGACTTTATATATATATACATATGAATTGTATGTAGTGTGTTTTTTCTGTCTGCATATGGCAAGCGCCGTATCGGCAGGGCATACTTAGACATATTCAACTAGAAACATTGCTTGTGATCCTCCTCTTGTTGAATGCGGGCGTACCTGCTTGCATTTTTTGTCTCTTATTAAAAGAAAGTAATTTGTGTTCACTTTGCGTTCCTTAATGAATCGGACCCATGATGTTGACAAAATAAATGCAGACATCATCATCATCATTTATTTATATAGCGCCACTGATTCCGCAGCGCTGTACAGAGAACTCATTCACATCAGTCCCTGCCCCATTGGAGCTTACAGTCTAAATTCCCTAACATATACACACACACACAGACCGAGAGAGAGAGAGACTAGGGTCAATTTTGATAGCAACTAATTAACCTACTAGTATGTTTTTGGAGTGTGGGAGGAAACCGGAGCACCCGGAGGAAACCCACGCAAACACAGGGAGAACATACAAACTCCACACAGACATGAAAACAAAGGGTATGAAGGACCCCTCTCATGAAGGAGTTTACATTCTAATTGGAAGAAAGCACCACTATACAAGGAGCAAGTGTAACTTCAAAGGTGCTCATTTAGAGTTGAACTTGTGTACTCTTATATTGTGTAAGATACACATTCCATGCTATGTAATTACACCAAAAAACCATAGATATATCTTTGCGTATTGTATCCCAGATAGGCTGAATGGGACCAACAGGGGTGGGTAAGAGTAGCCTGGGTCCAGTAAGGGCGAGTTCACGGAATTCTAAGAGTACTCTTACACATGCCAGAGAGTTTTATCGCTGTTCTGATGATATTTACTAAGTAAATTGTGGTGAGACTAAACCATAACTATCACCCTTATAAACACCCTTATAACACTCTGCACTTACTATTATTGATAATCATAGGCAAACCGAGGGGGGGGGGGGGGGTTTCTAGTGCTAGGAAACCCCCCTCCAAGCCTGGGGTAATGTATAATTGAGGTGGCTGGACCCTGCTCCCGCTTTACACAACTCTGCTTGAAAAGGGAGACCTTGGTGCACCTAACAGTAGTGCACGCAGCATTGCCCATGTATATTATGGGATAGGAAGAGTTGGAGAGCAGTCAAGCAGTGTCTGTCAGTGGGGAAACCCTCCTCTACAAATCCTGCGTTTGCCCCTGTTAATATTATTATTATTGTCTTTTATTTACAAGAAGCCACAAAATGTAGTGCCGTACATGACATATACAGTGATCCATTACACATTACATGAAGAGCAAAATGCAAAGACCAGACATACTGAATAAACCAATATACAGGTAAAGATTAGAGTTGTGGTACTTAATCTGCAGTGTAATTCCAATACTATACCAACATTTATAATCCCGAAAGTTGGGCTAAATAAGTCTCACCCATCTCGCCCAAAACCTGTCCACCAATTGGCAAATTTGGATAGAACTCCACCCCCATTTGCGACACACAAATGGCGTCAAAATCGGGACGGTTGGGAGATTTGCAGTAACATAACTTTCTTGCATTTCCTTGTCACTTTATAGGAACCATTGAGTTGTGAGTCCAGTACCCATCTGCAACTTAATTACATATAGTTGATTGGGTGATTGACAAAAAATATATTTCCTTAACTAATTTTATGCCATATTTCATTTAAATGGACATTATCACCTTGTAATACTTATTTTGATGTTTAATAGCTCTGATAAGTGCATGATTTCTGTGTTACTGGTATGAAAGTAAAGGACACTCTGAGCACTTCGTGCAGAACTGATCCTTTTTTCATGAAAATCCCCCTCTAGCTATATACGTTACACACACTCCTCCATATCCTCCAGTGATAGCAATGGTTATGCTTCACAGGACATTTTTCCCCCAAGCCACATGATTCATTTGCCTTTGTGGTTGGAGTTTCATCACCATTATCACAGGCGCTAATGTACCGAATTTCTACCTCCGTTTTGATATGTAAATATCGCTGTCCCAAATGATAGCAGAGAGATTATTATGGTTCATTGAAAATATCAGTTAAGCTTTAGAAGAAAAAAATATTTTTTAAACTGTTTATTATGAAATGACAACAGATGAGCTCATCACAAAGGAAAAAAATGGTCACTTATCTAAGAACAACATAGTAATAGATAGGGATAACGCTAAAAAGAACAGAACATTGTCAGCTTGTCCTTTTAATATTTTAAAAGTGGAATGTAAAAATTGGGAGGAAAGGACCGGGGGGGGTTGTTTGGTGGTAAAATGGGAGCAGAGTGCCTATCAGGGTATAATCCAAAGCCAGAACGAGAACTAAAAGACAATCTAAAGGCTTCATTGGAACAATAGATATTGGAAGTGTTAGCACCAACACCAATTTCATGTGAAGGGTCAAGCTGATGGACGACTAGGAGTTGTTACAGAGTGGAAGGAGTAGGGGAGGCAAACGTGAACCAAGGTCCCCAAATGGAATTATATTTATCCGCTTTTAGCAATTAATACCCAGCGCTGTCTACCTAGATATGGAAATAGATAAAGAAGTGGGGTGCTGCCTCTGGTGGTTGTATGGTCTCCCTACCATTCAGATTAGGCATTAGAAATAAAATGATGTGAAATGTAAAACAAAGTCCATACAAGTTATTGGACTATAAATCTTTATAGGTGTAATGCACATAAAAATAGGGTGGTATCTGCCACTCTGGCCAGAGTATACAACGTAATAATCAAGGTTGACGGCTAATAAAATAACTACAGATATAACATCCAACATTCCCCTATCGGGACTAGTAATTATTTCACTGTGCCTATCCTACGGGACAGTTTTACACTTTACCAAGTGATCACGATATTTGGATAAACTAACAGAACTAATATCCTGGATTGTGCTATACTGCTTACGGAATCAGACCTTTATACAGACTACTACTTGATTATTTATCTGTTATATCTGTAGATATTTTATTAGCCGACAACCTTGATTATTACGTTGTATACTCTGGCCAGAGTGACAGATACCACCCATTACACCTATAAAGATTTATGGTCCAATAACTTGTATGGACTTTGTTTTACATTTTTTTGTGGAGTGCCAGGGAACTGTCACATTTATCCGCTTTTATCTGTAGGAGATAAGTGATTCGCTCCATGGATCCAATGAACCAAATCTTGTTCTTTACATGCTGGAGAGGAGGTAAGCAAAGGTCCTTCCAGAACTTAGCTATGGAGGATTTTGAGAATATGTGAAATAAGTTTACAAGTTTTGGTCCCCAAACCAGGAACAGGGAGGCACAGCGGGGCACTCCATGGGGAGAGACAGAATTTAATATCCAAATTCTGCATGATAAGTCTATGAATATCCTCCAATATTCTGAAATCTTGAGACATCGCCACCAAATATGGATAAATTCTCCCCTGAGCCCACACCCCCTCCAGCACAAAGGTGAGCAAGCAGTGAACATCTGTAGAGATAGAGGTCCTAGAGACCCCATCCCTAATCCTGCCCCACGTGTCATCATCCGTCAGGGGCCTTGGATATCTTTCCCAGTCAAGTTCATGTCCCAGAGAGGATTCTGCAGAGATCTAAGTACAGAATATAGGATAGGAATGATACTTCTTCTATCAGGAAAATAAATATTTTTTAAATGTGACATTTTTGTTTTGAGTTATCTAAACTAGACATGAAAAAATAGAAACATGTCTTTAAATTTCATGTAGAATGCACCTATCTATTGTTAGTACCCTGCTGCACCCAGCTCAAAGAGATGTATGGTAACGGAGTTGCCTGTTTGTCAGAAACTTGAGTTGTAAACAGATAGGAGCAAAGGGCAGGAGTAGCTGCATCTGTAACTAGTTAGATAAAATTAAACCTTTATATCATTTATTAGAGTGGATGTAGGAAAAAATACGGGCAAAAACAAATGTTGCTACATTGAATACACATTGTAATCCAGACTGTGGCATTAACGTACCACATATGCCAGATCGAAATAGAAACAAGATATTTATATTTCTGAAAATAAACAGGTAGTATGCTCAGTATGCGCCCACTGCGAACAGAGCACAGTAACTCTAGCAACGTTTATGTGTATTTACATGATGGCCACTTTAGGCACTGATGAGTTTACATTGTTAATATGCCTAATAGACACTGACAGATTGATCTTGGGTACAAAGTGAATATATGTAGGTAAGACTCTTGCCCGACGTGTTTCGTCAAACAAAGCTTTGTGCTATTCAAAATTAAAGACAAAAGTAAAACAATTACACCTCTTCTAAGTATAAAAAAAATATGTTTTTAGGTTTAATTTCACTGGAACGGGGATGTTTCGTCCTTAGAATTATATATAGTAAACTGCTCTGCCACTAATAACGTCATTGTCCTTATACAAGTTTCACAATTGATGCATTTAAATTGCTGCAGTGCACTTGTAAAACACTGTGTGTAATCTGGTTCCCCACTCAGCAGTGATTATTCTCCAAGGCAAGGTTCCTTCAGACCCTCCAACATGTACTTGCCCACTTTTTGGGTCTTGCCTCCCGGTTAACACCATCGCACAGCAGAGTCAGGGCATTGATGACACGATTTGCAGGGAATCACTTCATCAAGGCCTTGCTCCTCCTCTGCCCAACTTCACTAGCAAGTGAAACAGGATCTGGGAGGGGGTCTACTCTTCCGGGAGTTCGAGAGGACTCCATCCAACATAACCTCTTCCACCTGATACAAAACACTATGCAGCTGAATTTCCACCTTAGTCTAGTATTGCAGTTATCTGAGCTTAAACAAGGGTTGTTAACCATTAGTTAGGCTGGGTACACACTACAGGAAAGTTCTCCCGATGTGTTATCTTTACCGATTTTGCCAACGTCAGAAATAAAATAAAGTCCCGATATGCATGCCAATTCATGTGTACACACTAAACATGTTTTACAAGATATATCTTCAGATCTGAGCTCTTCATTGGTCATAAGCATCAGATAAAAAGATTGTGACTCAATAGAGATCTATGGACACTGCCGGTCACAGACTACAGAATTGGAACGTCATTGTTCCATCGTTCAACGATTTTTAGTCCGGTTTAAAAATCAAATGAAAGGATACGATGTGAATTGGAAAGGTAATTGTTCATCGTTGGAGCGTACACACTAATGTGAATATCGGGGCGAATGGTCGTTTATCGCGAGATTGCCCCAATAATCAGCTGAAAACACAGTAGTGTGTACCCAGCCTTAATAAGTTTAGTACAGGCTACTGCAATAGTAAATTAAGTGGTAAGTTTGGGAGCAAAGCATATTATGTATTGGGTAGAGGAGTCCTGTTGGAGGGTCTGGACCTCAATGAGCTGACTTGCCAAAGGTTAAGAGATTGAGCAATTGACTGATTTTGCTCTGACTTTCACTTTAAAAACAAATATGGATTGAAAGCGGCTATACATCATCCATTACAAATATAAGCTACTTTACACTGCAATTGTTAGAGGAGGTAAGCTGATATCCTCATGTTCTACAAGCACCAGGTGCTTAGACTCAGCACCTGTTTGCTTATGTCAGACACTTTAATTAGTATTTTTTATTGCTGTAAAGAATTTTTTGACCTTGTTTATGCAGAGAAATACCTCCATAGATCAGTATGTGGATCGTCTTTAAGTAATAGCTACTGTACGTACAGAGCCATCATAAAAGTGTGTTCACCTGCTTAGAATAGCAAAAACACCTTTACATATAAAGTGAAGCTTGTTTCTTTTAGACATATGGGCCGATATGGGAAAGATGCAGGGGGCGCACTAATGCACATTTAATTCCTGAATTATGACATCAAATATAATAATGATCATGGACACCAGATGGTGCATCAGAAAAATGCAATGATCTGTTTAACGTATAAGAATCACTGTTTCACACGTTTGTGGCTCTGTATTATCTCACATTATTAAGTGTCTCTTTTAATGATGTTCATGAGCAATAAAGAACACTATAGTATTCGATTGCTTTTGAAGCCCGATGTGCGTGACCAGGGGATGGCTAGCAAATTTCAGCCCGGGGGGCAAAACCCGACTCAACAGCCTATTTCAAAGAGAAGAAAATGCAGGTGGCCCAGTGACCCAGCCCAAGGTAGCACACTATGGGACCAGCCCAGTGGGCAGATGCCCCCCAGCCCAGCCTGCACCTGTGCATGACTCCAATCACCCAGTGCAGTACTCACACTGTGCTGGGGGCTTGGTTCATTGGAGAAGGACCCCATTCTTCCACATCCCTTAGGAGCCAAAAGGTCCCAGAGTGTAACAAGGGTCTTCAGGTCCTCTCTCGCCGATGCTAGCAGGAGCCCCTTGACATCCTGACCTCCGGAACCAAAAGGCCCCTTAAGAAGCAAGGATATCCAGGTCCACCTCCGTCACAAGGCCCCTTTTACCCAGGGGTCAGCCAAAGTCTTCTCCTGGGACTGGAGTCTTCCACCCCCCCTGTAAAAGGGGGTCATATAACGCCATGGGGAGGATGGTGGCCCATATGGGTCCTACCTTCTGCCCCCAAAATGGGAGAAACACACAAACACAAAAAAGAGCAAAGTAAATATACTGAACCTAGTAATAACAAATAATATAGACATAATATCAAATATTCAAGTAAGGGAACAAATTAGAAGCGGTGATCATAATATGGCCTCATTTGAAATTTCCAGAAGCAACGGTATAAGGGATGAACTAGGACTTTAAACTTTGGAAAGGCAAATTTTAATATGCTAAAGGAGTCTATAAAGTGTATAGACTGATGTGATGATAATGTATTATTGTTATTTTCCCTTAATAATCAGTTATGACAATGTATATTGTCTGTAAACTATAATGTAATATTAACGTGTACTTTGCTAGATGACATGAGTCTGATCCGATGCAAGTGTCAATAATCTTTTGAAATTAGCCAGAAATAGATAGATAAGCATCTCTGAGGAGTTTTATCGGTATGCAGAGGACGTGGACCTGACCAGCCAAGCCGAACGAGCAGAGGTGAGAATTCAGGTCCTGTGAACATTCAAGATCTCAGGACATCCCTAGCTCACTTCGAAAGCCCTGTGACAATCTGTCCTTATTGACAGCTAAACTCCAAAGGTGGAGGGTGAGAGCTATATGGAAAAAGGTTTAAAATCTTCTGCCTTAGACAATAACATGTGCATTTTCATTAGGGGTTCTATCAAGACTGAAATGTTCCATTTCTCATTTGTGTTCCCTCACACACATGCCAAGTCTTAACTAGTAAGTAGTGACTCTAGTTTTATTTCCTATTTTATTTTCTGAAACTTACTTGTGCAACTTAATGTATGTCTTGTTATAAACTTTTTTGTAACTAAGCCTGGGAAACATTTTTCAGATGAAATACATTTAATCTAGTGTGTTCTCCATGATTCTTTGTGAATTTACGAAGCCCAGGAAGGCTCATGCTACATGTGTATGTGATTTAAGTGTGAAATATTAATAAGTGGTTTTGGTGACCGTAAGGACACCATAATAAATCCTGGTGGCAGAAAAGGTGTGTTCATTGCTAAGTGACTAAGGTGACGCCAGTCATGGCCAGCTGTTCAGATTACTGTATCTGGGACTGGCTGGGCATTCGTGACAACTAGAATAACGTTTTTGAAGGAAAAAATACGGAGTAAAAGTAGGCTCTCTTTAAAATGTTGTTGGAAACATACATGTATAAGTTCTTACCCATGAGAAATAAATGTAAAAGAATTAGGTGTAAACCAATGTTACTAAATACAAAGGTAAGGGAAGAAATGCAAAGAAGGAAGCGTGCATTTAAATTGTTTAAGTCTGAAAGGTCTGAAGAGTACTTCCGTAGGTACAAGGAATGTAATAAAATATGCAAAAAGGAAATTAGATTGGCTAAATTAGAAAACGAAAAACAAATTGCAAAAGAAAGTAAGACAAACTCCAAAAAGTTTTTTAAGTATATAAATGTAAATAATAGAATATTCTTAATTTTCATAGATTCAGTCTCATCAGGCTAAGTACCAAGGAATTGGCAAATGGAAGATGTGGTGCAGTTGGAAGTTATATTAAGGGATAGTATTCAGGATTACTTGGTGCGCAATAAGATTATTAGTGGGAAACAGCATGGGTTTGTGAGGGATAGGTAATGTCAAACTAATCTAATTAGTTTCTACGAGTGGGAACTTAGACCAGGGCAGCACAGTAGATGTTGTCTACTTAGATTTTGCAAAGGCCTTTGATACAGGGGTTCTTTATAGTAAGGGTAGTTGAGATATGGAATTCACTGCCAGGGAAAGTTGTGATGGCAGATTCAATAGATATGTTTAAGAAAGGGTTACACAAATTTTTAACGGAAAAGTGTATCCAGGGATACGACCGTTAATTAAAATGAAGGATAGTAGTGGATATAGGGAAAAAATAGGACTGCAAAATTGGGTCTGGAGGGACTTTTCCTGATTGAAACAGATTGGCGGTTGCTTAATCTGGATCAGTTTCAAATATAAGAAAGGGATCACAGAAGATCCAAAATAGGTTGACCTTGATGGACTGGTGTCTTTTTTAACCTCATCAATTATGTTACTATGTCAGGGGCGCACTCAGGATTTAAAAAAAAAAAAAAGAAAAGAAAAAAAAGCGAAAGCTGCGCCGCATGCGCAGCAGCTCCCTTTCGGCTGCTATGTACTATCCAGCAGCCACGGACCTGTCAAAGAAACATCCGCGGTGGTGCTGTATATAGCACCGCCGCGGACGCTTCTTTGACAGCGCCGCGGCTGCTGGATAGTACAGGGGCACTTCTTTAGCGGAGGGGTTTCTGGAGACCCAGAAACCCCCCCCCTGCCTGCGCCACTGTATGTTATGAATGTGTAGTGCAAGGTGTAAAATAAATAATTGAATAAGTGTCATGAAGGCCCCAGCCATACACTATTAATCAACACTATACTCTCCGATAGCATATGTACTGTACTGTATATAATGTACTGCTTGCATGCTCTGCCCTCTACATTACATGCTAGATCATGGTGGTGTTACACTAAGTCAGTTATGTATAATTTTCATTGTACATGTGCTGTTAGTTGATTATATTGTGCAGTTTTATTTCTTGGTGTTGTGCTGTATTATGTCAAAAGCTGCAATCATCTGTATACCAGAAAGCAGTAAGTGATTTATGGCCAATAAGTTATTGAAATTTAGAACTGTAGGCATTTGGGTTATGTGCCATTTTTGTGAACCGACACCGCTATTGTAATGGGAGGGTTTCAAAACACATATTTTTGAATAGGCGTGTTAGGAGGTGGTTTGATCATGTACTCCCTTATGTGAACTATTGTGTGAACTTTGTAGGAGTCATAGGGAATCTATTTAATGTAGATTCCCTATCGTTACTTATCACAGAATTCCAAAATCTTTTTTCGTCCAATTTATGATGAAACGTTTACTGGGGCAGCTGAGCGATGCTCGCTTCCTGGTGATACTAACTGGCACCAGTAAGAGGACTCCTACATCTTTGCCAGCCAGTCCAGAGACACTCTGCTTATGAGCGAGCCAGCAAGCTAGAATCAGCCTAGGCAGCCAGCACTATGGCTGGTTATGCTTTTTGGTGGAGGACACGCCATTTTAAAAAATGATTTACTGATTTCTTTAATGGTCTTACAGGCCACTGCCTATGATACGCTGAAAGTGTATCCTGTGCTTTTCAGAGAAGATATGTACGGCTGGGAATACTATGTCAACTAATGGACACGCTTACGTTGTAAGTAAAAACTTAAGGCCCACTGTAGCTAGTAAGGTAGAAATAAAGTACAGTAGAAGTTGTGGTTTCACTTTTTGAGGTTACAGGTCGACATAGAGGTCTGGTTTAAAGTGTAAAAGTCCATGTTTAGTCTGCAGCTAAAGTGTAGAGATCCACATACAAAACTGTCCAAAGTGTAGCAGTCCTGTTTCAGTCCAATCCAAAATGTAGAGGTCCACATTCAGTCCCATCCAAAGTGTATAGGCCCACCTTCAGTGCCATCCAAAGTGTAGAGGTCCACCTTCAGTCTCATCCAACTTGTAGAGGTCCACCTTCAGCCCCATCCAAAGTGCAGAGGTCCACCTTCAGTACCATCCAAAGTGTAGAGGTCCACCTTCAGTCCCATCCAAAGTGTAGTGGTCCACCTTCAGTCCCATCCAATGTGTAGAGGTACACCTTCAGTTCCATCCAAAGTGTAGAGCTCCACCTTCAGTCCCATCCAAAGTGTAGAGGTCCACCTTCAGCCCCATCCAAAGTGTAGAGGTCCACCTTCAGCCCCATCCAAAGTGTAGAGGTCCATCTTCAGTACCATCCAAAGTGTAGAGGTCCACCTTCAGTACCATCCAAAGTGTAGAGGTCCACCTTCAGTCCCATCCAAAGTGTAGAGGTCCACCTTCAGTCCCATCCAAAGTGTAGAGGTCCACCTTCAGTCCCATCCAAAGTGTAGCGGTCCACCTTCAGTCCCATCCAATGTGTAGAGGTACACCTTCAGTTCCATCTAAAGTGTAGAGCTCCACCTTCAGTCCCATCCAAAGTGTAGAGGTCCACCTTCAGTCCCATCCAAAGTGTAGAGGTCCACCTTCAGTCCCATCCAAAGTGTAGAGGTCCACCTTCAGTCCCATCCAAAGTGTAGAGGTCCACCTTCAGTTCCATCCAAAGTGTAGAGGTCCACCTTCAGTTCCATCCAAAGTGTAGAGGTCCACCTTCAGTCCCATCCAAAGTGTAGAGGTCCACCTTCAGTCCCATCCAAAGTGTAGCGGTCCACCTTCAGTCCCATCCAATGTGTAGAGGTACACCTTCAGTTCCATCCAAAGTGTAGAGCTCCACCTTCAGTCCCATCCAAAGTGTAGAGGTCCACCTTCAGTCCCATCCAAAGTGTAGAGGTCCACCTTCAGTCCCATCCAAAGTGTAGAGGTCCACCTTCAGTCCCATCCAAAGTGTAGAGGTACACCTTCAGTTCCATCCAAAGTGTAGAGCTCCACCTTCAGTCCCATCCAAAGTGTAGAGGTCCACCTTCAGTCCCATCCAAAGTGTAGAGGTCCACCTTCAGTCCCATCCAAAGTGTAGAGGTCCACCTTCAGTCCCATCCAAAGTGTAGAGGTCCACCTTCAGTCTCATCCAAAGTGTAGAGGTCCACCTTCAGTCCCATCCAAAGTCATGCCATGTATCTCAATTTGGTGTGCCCTACATGCTCAGGGCGATATGAGGTTACCATAGTGAATAGTGGATGTTATAAGAGAAAGAATTTCATATTTAGTGAATTTCTGTGTTAGCACAGGGACATTATTTTGACTAAGATGCAAAGGTGGAAGTGAAAGGACTTGGATTTTGTATGAGTTTTATTGGATAAAGTAGGCAGTAAAGTCAAGAACAACTCCATTGTTCTGGCCTTTGAGGTGGGGACATTAACAATAAACAAAACTTTCATGAATGGGGGTGAAAGTAATCGAAGGGAAGAGTGTAAGCTCTCTTTCATTTAGATGTAGGGGTCTATTTATTAAGCTGTGATGAGCCAAATGACCATTGCAGCTCTTCTCTCAATTTATCAAGGGATTAAAACAAGACAAATCATAGATTTCTTTTGCCTTAACCTGTTTAACCCTGGTCACTGCAGTCCACATAGAGTTCTATGGGACTGCAATGTGACCCAATTTAACAGTCAGTCAGTCTTAAAAAATTAACATCATCTCAAGATGGCATTAGCTTACCATTACAATGGAGTCCATTAACGTTGGAAAAGACACTACGGATCCATCTCGGGTCTCATTGCTATACGCTTGCATGACCATAGCCGAAAATATGCAATAGCCACCCAGCGGTAAGATCCTCCATTCACCAGCAGCTTTAGGGTTTTGCCAGGGGTCGCCATGACCCATGCCATGCTAAATACAAGCGGCGGTACATTTTGAAATATCTAAACTTAACTAAATATGTCTAACATGCTCTCTGTCACCCACTGCAGCAGGCTGCCATATTTCAAGGCTTCTCTAACAGAGCAGACAGCTTGATTGACAGGCTGTGCA
The DNA here is from genome assembly GCF_038048845.1 of Mixophyes fleayi. NCBI lineage: Eukaryota > Metazoa > Chordata > Amphibia > Anura > Limnodynastidae > Mixophyes > Mixophyes fleayi. Next base: position 423,254,737 of record NC_134402.1, on the reverse strand, counting down.
GACTTGTTTTACAGAAGTATGCTAGGGCATGGGCAGTAATGTACCAGCATCTCAGATGACTGCAGTCTCGTCTGTCAACCTGTATCACATCCTATTACGTACAGTCACATAAAATAGTTTGAGCTTATATCCACTGTTGTCAATTTCATACATTGCACTAGTGTTTTCAACCCACTCACATTGTTACTCACTTTCAAGGGGTTTTGCAGTACCGTTGCAGGTAAACATTTCATGGTTAAAAATACAGTATGTACGTTTTGTTTGCCTTTTCCCCCAACAGTCCCTACAGCAATAAAAAAGGAGTATTAGTCGTTTGACAATCTGGTGGATATTTACTAAACTGCAGGTTTGAAAAAGTGGAGATGTTGCCTATAGCAACCAATCAGATTGCAGTTATCATTTATTTAGTACATTCTACAAGATGACAGCTAGAATCTGATTGGTTGCTATAGGCAACATCTCCACTTTTTCAAACCCGCAGTTTAGTAAAAAAATACCCCCTGGGGTGTGGCTTTGTTGATTTAGGGTGTAATCTAAAGTTTCTCCAATTTTTAAACCAGGAACTTTGAGATGTATATTTGTATCTTTGAAATATATTTAACAAGCTAAAAAAAAAGCCATATTGTTATGTATCTACTTTTCCAGTAAAAATAGCATTGCCAAACTAGGTTACGACTTCTAAAAGTTTACTGCTTTTTGCTCGATATTCTTATACTTGTATATTTGAATGACCCAGAAACACGAATCATCAGAATTACAGTTGATTTTGGTATGGTTGCTCAGTGGCTTTATACTTTGTACATTATCTTAGTTAACAATTTGCATACTGTGCTCACTTAAAGGCTTGGTGTTCCGTATAAATTAAAAAGCAGATTCCTCTGGAACTGATAATAGTTTTAATTTACTGGGATAAAACAAAATCCCCGTGTGAGTGATGCTCAGATGAGTTTTTTTTTTTCTTTTTCTAATCCTCAATATGTGCGTTATCTCATGGCTCAGCTTTACGCCTACAAAAATGATTTGTCTAATCCTTCAGTTACATATTTGTCCAACAGCCATGGAAATCTCTAATTCCATTACAATATTAAAGAGAATTTTCTTCCTCCAGTGAATCAAAAGTCACTTATGAAATTCCCATAAGTTGATCTTTATTAGTGGCAGAGACTTCTATTGTAGAATCGATACATTCTAATGTCAGCTAATTGGAGTTGGCATCTCCTGCTGTTGTTTCACAGAGGGCATTCATTTTTGGTGTTCCTTTAAGTTATGTTAAAAATATACATTGGATATTAAGTCCTGTAATGTAGATTGTAAGGATAAAATCCTTGAAAAGATCCATGGGGTCACAGACCAGGGGGTAAATGTACCAAGCGGAGAGTTTTCCGGCGGGTTTGAAAAACCAATCAGATTCTAGCTATCATTTATTTAATACATTCTACAAAATGATAGCTAGAATCTGATTGGTTGCTATAAGCAACATCTCCACTTTTCAAACCTGCCGGAAAACTCTCACCTTGATACATTTACCCTTAGGTGTTTATATAGGTAACAGATCTCCAATGGATCTCTAAGGTGACTTCTACTATCCTTACACTCTAAATAATACAGGATACAACATCCCTTGGAAACATATGGGATCATTTACCCAGAAATCTGGTACCAGAGGGGACAGAAATCCAAAAAGTATACAATTACAATATTACAGTTACAGCATACAACAATATATATACAGTAGTATATATACTGACATGGGGCCTCAAATAGAATTAGGAGCAAAGCAAAAAAAATGCAATCAAATTTGTTCCTGGACAAACCATGTTGCGATACAAGGGGTGTAATGTATGTATTGGGGGGGTTTGCATGCAGTTAAAGTACAGGTTTCCTTTGCATGTAGCATACAAATACTGGACTGCTTTATTTTTATAATGGAATTTAGAGTTGAGCTAGGACATGTCCACTCCGAACTCTAAATCTGTCGTTTGGTATTTTATTGCTCTATTATATTTTTCTACTGTATACCTAAATCTAAATGAAGCCCATGATCACCAAGTACCTCTTTCTTAGTCACTGTGAGGCGTACCGCTAAACAGTTGAAGGCAGCAGTCATTATTAAATGTAATTTAGGACCTTCCAAATAACTCATGCTTACCAACGTTTTACAGTTTAAGTGTGAGGATGGAAGGGGTGGGGGCACGGCGAATCTTGTCATTTTGGTCTCCTCTAATGGCGCAATAATGCGATCCACAGCGAATCGCATCGTGGAGGCTCCCACCATGCCAACTTCACATGGAAGTAGGTAGGAATCCTAGAAGAATGGCCTGCTCTACTGGGAGTCCAGGAGGCCTACCCGGATTTCGGGAGTCTCCCAAACATTCAGGGAAGGTGTGCAAGTATTAAATAACTGAAAGTGTTTGTGAGGATACTGGATTTATCTGGCCCGATTCTACCCACTTCATGCTGGCTGGCCACCCAGTGGTGCCTTATTATGCCAGGGAAGCCTACACAGTACCTTATATGGCTCCTATAGTCACTCAGGCAAATGCAGTTAGAAAGTACAATAATACATTTATTGTAATAAAAACAATCACTAGAATATTATATATAGACAGCAAATACATTCCAGGCAGGTTTACCACATAATCTGTCCTTACCTCACTAGCTTAAGGAGCTTCAGTCACCTGGATGTCCTGACTTGCAGAATCCAAGACCCATGGATGTCTCTCAGCTGCAGATGTAGTCTGCTGTAGAGAACATAAACTCAACACCAGCCAGCCCTGCACCTTCCAGGAATCAATCCTCAGAATAAACATCTCCTCTCCCCCTTATATCCAGGGTCAAATTTCCACAGTGCTTACCCTCTCCAAACAAACCCTTGGTTCTCTCCCTCTTAAATTTTGGTGGTTGCTGGATCAAGGGGTTGGAGGAGGAATGGAGTTGAGGTGTCCTTCCACAGTGACTCCCCTGCTGAGTTCCTGACAGAATTTCTGGCCCAGTCTTTTGGAAGACAATGGATACTAATTGGCCTTCCCCACCTCCAAATCTAGGATAGCCCTCAGCCCTTCCTGAGATCAACCCCTTACAAGCTTTTTCAGCCAGACCTAGCTTTCAGCTGTTCAGCACTTTCTGTAGAAAAGGGGGGGAGAGAATGAGATGGCTTCACTCTTAGAACAATGAATAACAGCTTTACTGTAATATCAATATCAGTATCAAGATGAAATAAGCAATATACATTTTTTACAATGAGTAACATATAGTGAACAAATCTCCTGTATAGGCATGGCTACAATGTCCCCTTATGCACATGTAATTAGACACAGCAATTGCACTCTGGTGAGCTGGGGAACATAAACCAGGGCTATAAAAAGTACATGTTGCTATTCTCCACATTTTGTGAGAAACGAGGAACAGCCAGGTTACGGGGATATCGAACTTGTCTCGTGACAGTGGTACATGATGGAATGGAGTTATTGCTAAGGATGTCTCCAATATATTGTTATTAATAGAGCCTGTTACCTTAAGAACAGAGTGCACAGGGGAATAGGGAAGGGACACTGGATCTGTAAAGTAACACATTCCATAGGTATTTGGTTCATTACCTTCCTCATCAGAATGTACAACTGTCAGGGAAGGAATCCACCCCCCACGGGTCAGTTCTGACATCACAACCCTACAATTATTTTGCACATATATATATTGACACATGAAATGTAAATGTCGGTTGATAAGTTTATAGTAACAAGTCCAAATCGATGTGCATGTTGTTAGTCTAGTCTTTTAGTTTCTTATGTGCAGAGAGAAAACTGATGGTGTTGCCCCCCCGGCTGTAACAGATGGGCCTTTCTTTTTTATACCAGTCTGGTTTCATGTTTTCTTTGATTGACAGCAGTTGTTATTTTGAAATGGAGAAAGCAGTAATTGTTTGTAGTAGGTATTTGTAGTAATGTGAAATCTATCTAGTGTTTGCATTATCATGCAGAGGTTGGCCTACCAAACACAATCAATATTAAAAAGGAATGTGTGTTCTGCCATAATGGGTCTCTGTATTGGCACTGACAGTTTAATATACTTATAAATTATGTATAAGAATGTAATTTATTTTATTTTTAAAAAGTGAAGGAAAAGACAGAGCCAACACAACCAACATGGCTTTTATAAAATCATATTAAATGAACATAAAGGTATTTGGCCTCACTTAGAGCTTGGTGCAAAATAAAAAATTAGCAAATTTGCTGCTGGATAAACCCTGTTGCAATGTTAAGGGTGCAAATCTATTTATTGTTTTGCATGCATGGAAAATACTTATCAAGACTTGTCATAATGAAGATTCTTGATCATTGGTTATCTGAGCGATAGGCATTTTTCTTTCTCCCAATTTATGTATAAAATGTCATCAGGACAGATGAGTGACCCTCAGCTGCCCAGCAATACTAGCTGACAGCTGCAGGAGGAATCTTGCTACAATCTGGGGCAGTATAGTGTGCTTCTGTAAATGGTGAGTGGGCATGCCCAGGTATAGATCTGGCCTTTTGGATTCAAGTTATCTATATAACAAATGTTCTCCTTATTTTGCTGTTTATACCCTGTACATTCCAGGAGGCACAAACCCCAGAACCATGTGGATTTAATTTGAATTTAAATGTTTTATATTCCAGTTAATGCAATATGTCATGATATACTGTTTATATTGAGTATCCAGGATAGTTTATGACATTTCTCACACTATGAGTGTTTCTTTCTCCAGAGTCACCACTTACTCTATACATACAGGTGTCCAGATGTGGAAAAATTAAAGAAATAGTTAGCGGCCTGAATTCTTTTACAAGGCACTGTATATATCTACAAAACGTTTTTGTTACCATTACTTACCAACTTTCTTTTCCTTTATTTTTATAACTTGCCTAACGTATTGGTGTTTACGTGGTCATCCACCAATCAGAATGCCTGTAGCACCTGGCAATCTGGCCATTCCGTGATTCAGGCACTGTCACTGTCTTTGAGCACCTCTTGTTAGTGAGCAGCTGCCTAGTTAGACTACACTTGGGAACTGCAAAATGTGGCTAATTAGCAGCAAAGTCAATCTCACCTTTACTAGGGTCCCTTGTACCGGTGCTCCCATTGAACTGGCTAACCTGCACAAATCTTTAAAGGCATAGTAAGTCCACATCTGAACCGGGTGGTACACCAGATCTGGACAATCTGGCCTTCTATATGTGTTGCGAAAATGTTTTCCAACTTAGTTATTTAGACGTTACAGTGTTGCTTATAGACAATGTAGTATGAACCAGGATGATTGAGTAAATACATCACAAAAAAAAATGCAGAAAGAATATACACACTATAAGAAAAATAATAAATAGAAAATAGCTATAGACACATCTCTTTGACCAGCAAAGGGAATACAAATGAAAGAGAAGAAAAGACTACAGTGGACATAAATGTATGACCCTAAAACATATATAGCTGAAATAACATATACTGTAAGTGGAAAATAAATACATAAAATAACATAAAAATGTATCAATATAGCAATGTATCAAATATAGTAGTTGTACATCAATATAATAATATAGTAGACTGTTGGAGAGAGGATATATATAAACAGCTTTCTCAATCTAGTGATGGTGTAAACATGCATTTCAATAGAGGAGTGGACAGAACAGTGGTGATAGTTATAACCAACTGCAGTTTAGTGTAAGCTAGTCACAGCTTTGTAGATAACATAGTGCTGATATGTAGATAACTTGGGACAGGTGTACAGGTGCCCACAATTTAAAACCGTGATACCTTAATCAATACAGCAGAAGAGTTATGAATGTAAGGAGATAGTAACACAACATCTCCATGATCTGTGGGATTGTGTTGCTAGAAGCTTAAATGAATACTTACCAGTGGTGAGCATGCTATACATACATATATTTACGCAATCAGCCTGGCTCGAGTAATGTAACTTATAGGCAACACATTCTAAATATAAGTGACATCTGGATGCTGTGCATTATTGTTTTTTGGCACGGTGAACTTGTGCATAGAGAAGATCCAAATCAATAAAAAAACGAGGTAAAAATTGCTAACTTGATGTTTTATTTTTTTATATCCATGGGGGAGATTCAGTTAGCCGCGAGGTCTCGTAGGAACTTTGCATGATTTGTCTCTGAGGGATGTTTCTGATCTTTGCAATATTTTCTGTACACTAATTGCTGTATATGTGTGCAAACATACACTGTGCAAGGTTGTTACAGGACCCCACAGCTAACTGAGTCTCCCACTAAGTGTACTCACTATTTAGATCATTGATAGGCTGGATGTTGGTTCATTCCACAAAATGAGTAAAGGTGAAAAGTAGAGAACACACAAACACATTTTGTCCATGATATTCTGCCTTTAACATGTCATGAAATGTTTCTAAAGCGGTCCTGCTCCTCACATCCACAGTATATATGTATGCAGGGCATAATATGGGCATAATATGCAGAAAATACACACGAGTGAACACAAGAAGCCAAACAAACATAATGGAAATGATCCTGTCCCAGAGATGAAGTGCACCGATTTGAAATTCACGCACTACATGGACTATTCATGTATTTATTTACATTCACAGACTCGTTTTACTCCACGTTGCTGGGCTTCAGTGCATAAATACATAACAGAGACATACTTATGTAAATGTGTTTTCTGCTATGTAGTCATTATGGTTAAAGCATAGAAATAAGCTTCTCAAGAGGCATACAGTATGTATTCAATACAGCCACAATAGGTAGTACGGTGATTGTCAAACCAGCAATCATGGAGCACATAACAAAGTAGCATATGATGGTTTGTGCTGAATCCCTGAAGTATGAAGCAGGGTTGTTACATCTTATTAACTTACCAAACAAAGATATATTAAAGAGAACATTTATTTAAGGACTGATTTAAAAACCACTTTCTTGTGTAGCAACAGCCTCCTGCAAAATAAAACTACTTAGGGGCCTATTTATTAAGATTTGCATAGTGAGATTTTGAGGCTTTTCCCTGGTCCTGCTCCTTCTCTAGATGCTGTTACTACATTAATGTGGTTTAACATAAACATGTCCTTCTTGTTCCAGATTTAATTGCTCTCAAAATCATTATGCTTCAACTCAATATCTCTTCTTAAAAGCTAATTCTGTCAGAACGGAATTTTCCGTTTAGGTGGAATGCTGTAAGTCACACACAAACGTGACATGTTTTTACCTGTGTTCTGAGGATGAACCTGATCCGGTGTAACTGCTGTGGTCAGGTGGAGGAGGAGGGGGAAGTACTGATTCATGCTTCATTCTCTGCTACCTTGATTATTGCTATACTTTAGTGATCACCCTACTCACAACTAAGCTGGTTTTGCTTCAATCCATTTTGAGAGCAGATACCAGACTCATTTTCCTTACAATTGCTGAATCTCTCTGTCAGTCATTGTATTGGTTGCCAACTTTTCCACCAGTCTTCACTCAATAATTGTAGAGCTCCAGATATTCAGCTGTACCTGTCTATATCTCCTCTTTTGTATCCACATATTGCTCTACTGATATGTGTACACCCAGGGCTTTTTTTGGCATAAAACGGTCAGAACGGAGTTCCGGCGTCTTTTTTCCATGGGTTTTCAAAGTTTAGTTAACTTTTTTAAAAAAATTTTTTTTACTCTGCAGTGCTGCTACAGCGCAGCACCGCATCTTAGTGTGTGTCCTGCTTCCGGCTCCGGCAGCGTGAGGAGCCGCGATCAAGCAGAGAAGAGAGAAAAGAAGCACAGAAGGTAAGTACAGACTACAGAAAGCGGGGGAGGGGGGCAGAAAGAGAGGGCTACAGAAAAATGAGGGGGCAGAAAGAGAGCGCTACAGAAAAATGAGCGGGCAGAAAGAGAGCGCTACAGAAAAATGAGGGGGCAGAAAGAGAGGGCTACAAAAAAACGAGGGGGGCAGAAAGAGACCGCTACAGAAAAATGAGGGGGCAGAAAGAGAGCGCTACAGAAAAATGAGGGGGGCAGAAAGAGAGGGGTACAGAAAAATGAGGGGACAGAGAGGGCTACAGAAAAACGAGGAGGGCAGAAAGAGAGGGGTACAGAAAAATGAGGGGGCAGAAAGAGAGCGCTACAGAAAAATGAGGGGGCAGAAAGAGAGGGCTACAAAAAAACGAGGGGGGCAGAAAGAGACCGCTACAGAAAAATGAGGGGGCAGAAAGAGAGCGCTACAGAAAAATGAGGGGGGCAGAAAGAGAGGGGTACAGAAAAATGAGGGGACAGAGAGGGCTACAGAAAAACGAGGGGGGCAGAAAGAAAGGGCTACAGAAAAACAAGGGGAGCAGAAAGAGGTGAGTTCCGGCACCTTTTTTTTTTTACAAAAAAAGCACTGTGTACACCTAATCCTTTCCTATTAAATGTAAAAATCAATTTCTTTATTTGTTCACTCTATTACCGACATGTTAACACTAGAGCATGAGGCAAGGCAATAGCAACTTGTCTTTTCTCTTGGCTGATGCCCATGTCCTTATTTCCTTAGTTGACATGCTTTCCAATATACAGATTTACTCTCAAGGGCAACACTGCAATACCTTGAATCTGGCACATTGATGTAGAGCTTGATTAACTAGGCACTAACTCAGAGCTTGGGGCGGACTCTCAGTAACACAGCCTGGTGTGTGCCACAACTGAGGGGCCTGTTACATGGAACACAGCATATATAGCAGATTGATACAGTCATTAGACAGACAGAGAGAGGTGTCACAGATACTCCCGAGAAGATTGTGTTTCTTTTTTCCAATTTATATTTTTGCTTAACAGAATTAATTAAGGGTTAAGTGACAAGTTTTAAGTTATTATTTAACCTATTTACCAAAATAAATATATGCAGATATACACTTCATAATTAAACTAATTAGAATTAACATGATGTTAATTTATGGTAATGAGCCATGAATAGAGGCAGATATTTATTTTAAATTGATCCACAGTTCAGGTGTTGGCAATTGACAAGTTATAATGGAGAATAGTTATAAGACGGTAGAGTGCTTTATAATGTAGCTACAATACCTACAGTAATACACTCTTATGTTCTGCATGCATTAATTAATTACTCATTAGTGATGCATGCACTTGGGGAGCAAGCAGTTGTCTGCAGAAGCATTATAGGAAGTGTTGGGGGATGAGGACACAACACATTGAGCCAATGGCTAAATATTAATACAAATTGCATACTTGATTCCCCCATTCTGTGCGTGGGAATTCCTAGAACTCTACCTCACCGCCAATCACATTGCGGCCTGCGCAGGATATCAATTATGATTGGCTGGAAAGCTAGTGGCATAATGTGTCCTGATTCTTCTCTCATTCTAAGCGAGGCTCAGAACGGTGGATTACAAATACAGAACATTTTCCTTTGGATTACGGGAGGAAAATTTTCCCGTTGGAAGAAGAAGATCACCTTGGTGTACTTGAAATACAAGTTATATTTGTTTCTATAGCTAAATTGGTAAGCAAGGATGTGGGGTGACTTTATTTTATTCGTTTCTGTATAGATTTATTTAACAATAGTGTCTGTGTATTTAAACTTTATTAACATGGTTATTATCAAGAGAATTATTATACTGTGATCCCCCGGGGGGGCAAATCTGCATAAGAAAGTAGGTCTACGATTGTTTTTGTGCTCCAGCGTAGTACAAATTTACCAATTTTTCTTCTCATTACCCCTATAGCCACAGCGCAGGTGTGCCAGGAAAAGAACAAGCTCTTTTGAGCATGTAGTCTTTGGGGGTATACTATTCCCCCCCCCCCCCCTCCATCGAGGCTCTCCTGCCCTGCAGTGTGGGATGATTTTGCAATGACAGGTGTATTTCCCATTCGTTTCCCACCACCACCACCGCTTTAATGGAAACCTGCCCAGGGTGTCTGGAACTGGTTGAGCAATTCGGGGTTGGAGGTTTAAGCTGTCCATTTTTATATATTTATTTTTGCAATGTATGGAGTTTCTCATAGTCTCCCACAGCAATTACATTTCAATGGGGCTTCTGCATTTATTACACATACTTTAAACCCCATTGAAATGAATGGGTTGTTGAAATGAATGTAGACATTCTTGGGTTGCCTGCATTGTGGAACACAGATCAGAAGCGTACATGAATATGTACGGTATAGCTTTGTAAGCAAATAGTAGTTGAGTCCATAAAGAGATAAATTATCTGTAAATCTAAGGCAGTTGTGGAAACCAGAAATAAAAGCATAATACTGGTATAGGATCCTTCATTCAAAAATCAGTTGTTCAGAAAGGGATAATGTCGTAATCACAGATATGATCACCGAGGGGCTGATGCTCCGTTCGACATATATGTGTCAAAACAAAAAGGTCTAAAAGCCCACATGGAAATATAACGTATTTACACCCATATGCTGAGTCAAACACATCTCAATGAGACGTCTGGTCTACGCCAGTATCATATGCGCCAAGTGTTTATGTCAGGTGTACATTAGATACACTTACACCCAATCAGATCATAAACACAAGAAAAGTTTTTTAACATTTATATTGGTAGTGAAAAATGTATTTGCCATTAGGTTTCATTTAAATGATTTAAAATTAGGGATGTGCACCGGCGACTTTTGAGGTCTCGTGTTTTGTGTTTTGGATCCGGATTTTCACAATGTTTTGGGTTCAGATTTGTTTCGCAAAACACCTGCCGAAAGGTTTTAGTTCGGATTTAAGGTTTTGGATTTGGATTTTTTTTTAAATAAAAACTTAAAAGTGTAAAAATCAAGTTTTTGGGCTTATTTTCACTCCTACGCTATTATTAACCTCAATAACATTAAATAACAATCATTTCCACTAATTTAAAGGCTATTCTGAACACCTAACACCTCACAATATTTTTTTTTTTTTTAGTACAAAACGTTGCAACGAGGTATCTTTCTGGACTGCGTAGAGGAGTGTTCCCCACAATATAATTAAAAACCCATCAACTGGTCTGAATTAGACCCAAAAATAGTATCTGGACTGCGTAGAGTAGTGGGCACTGGGCACCACAATAAAATATATAGAAAACCTTCAACAGGTCTGAATTACACCCAAAAATAGTATCTGGACTGCGTAGAGGACTGGCCACTGGCCACCACAATATAATATATAGAAAACCTTCAACAGGTCTGCATTACACCCAAAAATAGTATCTGGACTGCGTAGAGTATTGGGCACTGGGCACCACAATAAAAAATATATAGAAAACCTTCAACAGGTCTGCATTACACCCAAAAATATTATCTGGACTGCGTAGAGGACTGGCCATTGGCCACCACAATATAATATATAGAAAACCTTCAACAGGTCTGCATTGCACCCAAAAATAGTATCTGGACTGTGTAGAGTAGTGGGCACTGGGCACCATAATAAAAAATATATAGAAAACCTTCAACAGGTCTGAATTACACCCAAAAATAGTATCTGGACTGCGTAGAGGACTGGCCACTGGCCACCACAATATAATATATAGAAAACCTTCAACAGGTCTGCATTACACCCAAAAATAGTATCTGGACTGCGTAGAGGACTGGCCACTGGCCACCACAATATAATATATAGAAAACCTTCAACAGGTCTGCATTACACTGCACATACGGCTGCTCCTCCATCCTCTCCATCATATACATGTTGGAGTTTTAGCGTGTCAAAACCTCTTGTTTTTGATAATGACAGTGCATTTTGAATATTTTTTTATTTGCCCCACAACACTGAATGTACTTTATCTATGATACGCATCTATCTTTTTTGACTGCGTAGTGTGGTGGCCCCAGTACACAATTTGGTACCGAGGCCACAATATAATTAAAAAACCCTCCACGGGTCAGAATTCCACCAAAAAAGGGTATGGACTGCGTAGTGTGGTGTGCCCGGAACACAATTTTTTACAGCGCCAACAATATAATTTAAAAATTGGGCATCAACTGTCACCGTTGTTTAATATCTGATACACCTAAATATGGACTGCACAGTGGAGTGGCCCCGGTAGTAAATTTGGTGCCGGGGCCACAATACCTCCTCCAACTTCCAAGTGTAGTGTTTATAAAGACAGACAGCGTCGAAGTGTTATTTGTTGACTTTCTTAACCCTAAAATTGTCCCTGTTGCAAATATTCGTGCAATGGAGAGTTACTTTTTCATTGAAAGACTCAAGCTTTCAAGTGTAGTGTTTATAAAATATAAACAACAATACAGTAGTTCTAGAGCACGTCAATCCCTCTTGTTTTAAATTATGACAGGGCATTTTACTTTTGGTTTAATTTCTTGAATTTGTTTAAATTTGGTTTTACTTTTTGAACATGGCAAACGACCGTTGATTGGTCATATAATGCAAAAAAAAAAGTTCCAAGATGGAATTGTCCTTGGGCCCTCCCACCCACCCTTATGTTGTTGTAATAGGACATGCACACTTTAACAAACCAATAATTTCAGCGACAGGGCCGACCAAACAACTTTGGCTGAAATGATTGGTTTGGGCCCCCACACCAATAAAACAATTAATCTCTCCCTGTACAAACTAAACAGGCTCTACTGAGGAAAGATGTCGTCCTCATCCTCAACCTCTGATTCCTCTCCCCCTACAGTGTGTACTTCCTCCTCCTCACACATTATCAATTCGTCCCCGCTGGACTCCACAACCACAGGTCCCTCTGTACTGTCTGGAGGGCAGTACTGTACTTCATTGAGGAATTGATTATTCATTTTTATAAACATCATTTTTTCAACGTTGTGAGGAAGCAACCTCCTTCGCCGCTCACTGACCAGGTTCCCCGCTGCACTAAAAACTCTTTCCGAGTACACACTGGAGTGGGGACAACTCAGTTAAAAAATAGAGCCAGTTTGTACAGGGGCTTCCAAACTGCCTTTTGGAGTTCTACCACATCACTACCTCTAGTTAATTTAGATTGCAAGGCTTGTAAATATAAATACTTTGAAGATAAAAAAAGCAGGCTGCACAGACTGTGGAGCTAGAAAGTGTAATTAAATGGACCACGTTACTTTGGTGGCTATCTATGCCCCCCCCCCCGCCCTACACTTGTAGTTGAATATAAATAAAGCAGCCTGCATAGACTGTAGAACTAGAAATTCAAATATACAAAGAAATGGACAAAGGAAGTTTGGTATCTGTCTGCATCAGATCCCCTCTCCACTAGGAGTAAAACAGAAAACTATTCAGCCGTTATATAATCTAGAATATAAATAGAAATTGAGAAAGGCAATTTGGTATCTGTCTGCATCATAATCATCAACATCCTCCTCTGCGCCAGCTACATCAATATCCTCCTCCCGGTGTACAACATTCACACCTTCATTAGCCAAATCTGTAACTGGACTGTGGGTGATCCTTCCAGCATATGCAGAGGGCGTGCTGCAAATGCTGGATGGAGTCACCTCTTCCCGTACAGTGATGGGAAGGTCAGGGTTCACAACCAACAACACCCTTGGACTCGCCTTGGGGATTTGTGATGTCATCTGTTTAGAAGGCAGAGTTCTTTGCTGTTTTGTTGTTGTTGCTGACAGCATAACTCTCTTAAATTTTTTGTAGGGGGGGGGAGAAGGAGGGCTTAGATCCTTGGGTGAAGCTGGACCACTAGTCATGAACACGGGCCAGGGCCTAAGCCGTTCCTTGCCACTACGTGTCGTAAATGGCATATTGCCAACTTTACGTTTCTCCTCAGCTGATTTTAAGTTTCTCTTTTTGCTATTTTTTGAGAACTTGGGCTTTTTGGATTTTACATGCCCTGTACTAGGAGATTGGGCATCGGGCTTGCCAGACGACGTTGATGGCATTTCATCGTCTATGTCATAACTAGTGGCAGCAGCTTCAGCATTAGGAGGAAGTGGGTCTTGATCTTTCCCTACTTTATCCTCCAAATTTTGGTTTTCCATTATATGTAGCACAAGAGAGCGTACCCCTAAGCCACAATCACTCGGCAATGCCTTTAAAAATTATATGCGGCACAGGAGAGTAGCACTGGACTTATACTGCTGAATCAGTGAACTTTGTAATAGCAGTACCACTGGACTTATACTGCTGAATCAGTGAACTTTGTAATAGCAGTACCACTGGACTTATACTGCTGAATCAGTGAACTTGGTAATATTGCAGTACCAATGGGCTTATACTGCAGGATTGGTTTTGCAAATTTTGTTGTAATTAATTTTTTTTAAATAATTTTTTTGTATTTTTTTTTATAACTTTTTTTTAATTTTTTAAACACTTGGGAATAATGGGGAAATAACTATGCCCTTAGAAGCACAGAGCACAGGACACAGCACCACTGGACTGAACAGGACACAGCACAGGACCCAGCAGCACCACTGAACTCAAAATTGACAGAGCACAGCACACAACACCACTGGACTGATACTGCAGAATGTGTGAACTTTGTAATATTGCAGTACCACTGTACTTTTACTGCTGAATGTGTGAACTTGGTAATATTGCAGTACCAATGGACTTATACTGCTGGATTGGTTTTGCAAATTTGGTTATAATTATTTATTTATTTATTTATTTTTTTATAACTTTTTTTTTATTTTTTAAAAACTTGGGAATATTGGGGAAATAACTATGCCCTTGGAAGCACAGAGCACAGGACACAGCACCACTGGACTGAACAGGACACAGCACAGGACCCAGCAGCACCACTGACCTCAGAAGGACAGAGCACAGGACACAGCACCACTGGACTGAGCACAGCACAGCACAGCACAGCACAGAACTTAACTGAACAGCACGAGATATAGCAGGACAGAGGACCACCTAACACACCCTCCCTCTACCCTGATCAATGCCCGAGTGAAGATGGCGGCGACTAGCGGGGAATTTATAGGATCCGAGTATCGCAAGATCTGACAACGGGATTATGAGTCAGAGCCTCAGTTTCAGATTTGAATTTGGCGCCAATACCCGGATCTGTCTCGGATCCGACTCGGATCGGCAACGTTCGGGTGGGCTCGGATTTCAGAAATCCGAGTGCGCTCATCTCTATTTAAAATGAACCTCTACATTACAGCAGGTATGAGTTTCCTTCTCGTATATGAATAAAAGTAGCAAAATATTCATTCTAAAATAAACCCACAACATCATATAATATAGGAACAAGTAATGACTAAATTTTCTGAGGTCAATCGGCAATCAGCCAATCAGAACCTTCTATCTAGTGCTGGCGACCGTCATCATCATCATTATCATCATCATCAGGTATTAGCACCAGGCCTCAGACACAGTGATACAGCTTCAAACAGGCATGTCTGTGTCTCCGTGTGGGACTGCCTCCATCGCAATTACAAAAACATGCCCTTACTGCACTCGGATTGTGCTACCCTTCCAACCCCTGTTCTGCCTCTCCAAGCGTAAGGGGGCGCAAATGTCAGATGTGACCAAATCTGCATAAGGATGTAGGTTTATAACATTTTTTGTGGACATGTGCAGTACAAGTTTGCCGAGCTCAAACAAATATGTGTACACCCAGCTCAACTTCAGCCGTTGTGTCTCCATCTTAAGTCACTGCAAGAAACACTACTACACATGTCAATGAGGAGGAGAATGTAGGGAAAGATGGGTCATTTTTTTAATGTAATTTAAAATATTTGATATAGTAAGACTTTTATTTGTCGAGACCTAAGATCCAATTATTCCATATAATCCCTCCCATACAGCCCCAGACTGGCATTTTAGTACAAAACGTACTAAACTTGGGGTGTAGTAACAAGGGCTGCACTCTGCCACTGTTTTATTGTTTAATTTACCACATTATTATCTATTGTTTACAAATTACAAACCTTTAACTACTGGCTCAGTGACTAAGGCTCAGTTTCCACTTATGTGTCTAATACAAGTGGGACGCAGCAGGTTCTGGTACAATGGAGATCTAAGTAAATTGGGGATTACGGGCTGGCACCTAAAAACTGGCACAGGGAGTCCACAAAATGTAAATCCAGAAAGAGCTCATACCTATATTATTACAATTATTTGTATATATATTCTAATATGTATTTACGGTCAATAGTGTTTCAAGTGTTCTAGTGCTAATCCGAACATGTCATACCCATTGTACCTATTCTTCAACGAGCACCAGCAGAATAATCATCTATCTTTAGCTTTACAGACAATAAAGGAATACCATTCCCCTTCAGCGAAATGCAATTGATGTACAAGCATGAGTAGATATACGAGAGAGTTAGGAAAGCTATCTAATCATCTTAGTTCAGTGTGATAAGCAACATTGGACAGGCTCTCCGAGGCATTGCTTGGCAGCGCAGGTGGAATACATACATTTCACATGCATGAAAAGGTTTGCTCAAGCGTTTTGTTCCAACGCTCTGTCTAAAATTCATTCACTGATGTATATATTATTAATATAAATGCCTAATGTTTTTAATTAAGATGACTATTTTTTTTTTCCAGAATGATTCCTGGGGAAAACAGTATTCGTATGCCCTCTTCAAAGCCATGAGCCACATGCTGTGCATTGGTTATGGGGCCCGGGCTCCTGTTAGCATGTCCGACCTATGGATAACTATGTTGAGTATGATTGTTGGCGCCACGTGCTACGCCATGTTTGTTGGCCACGCTACAGCCTTAATCCAGTCCTTAGATTCTTCACGTCGACAGTATCAAGAAAAGGTAACTTTCTCATGTTCTCTTAAGTCTAAAGTGTACAGGATACATATACGGCTGTAACCAGTAGTATTTGTGCGACCATGTCCCAATACACATTTAAGATGTAACAGATACAACAGATCAAGGCACATATTTTATATATTTTTTATTTAAAAACTTACTTTATAATGTCAATGTTGTCTTTGGAGTTGGTTGTGTTTGGTTTATTTTTTTCATTGTATAACAAATTTTGCTACTTTTGTTCAAATTGTACTTTGCGCGTGTCCTGCCAAACCAGCTATGTAATCTCTGTAGCCCACCATAACGTAGGCTAGAATTTTGTTTTACTTGGTAGGTATTCAAGCGTGAATGAAGAAAACATATTGATATTGTTATGACGTAGATATAAAACAGTTTAATGAAGCAAAACAAACAAGCAAGCAAAAAACAAACACACACGCACAACTACTCTAGATGGACTGTTTTTGCTGTCATATAATATATGCATGTTTTTTATGTAGGTGTTCCACTATATTTGTTGCAGGGGCATGGTATGTCCTGTGTTAAGTCTACCAGTTATTATTACTTTTGTATTACGTTTGTATAGTCGTGGGAGTGTATTGAGGCCTGATTTAGTGGAGGGCTAAACAAATGAAGCTGGTTCTTCACCGGTGAATACATGTGGCCAATGAAAAGAAATCTGGACTGCTGTGAAAATCAAGAGCTGTAGGGGCAGATTCAGTGTAGCAATGGACTGCATAATTGTTTTGCTATGATACTTAGTTAAACGAACGTCTGTAGACACTTGCTACTTCTGTATTGTGCAGTACCCTCCCCACATTTACTGTACACATAGACAAGCACAACCATGCCAATAGAAAATACACCAAACGTTTAATTATGATAAAATTTAATTAATCAGCTAAATAGGACATACATGGTAATCAATACAATAAATTATTTAAAACAAAGTCCAGCGACAGTCTGATTGTTAATCAATGTCATTGCAAGTAGACAATCTGTTGCATTCCTGAAAAACATCATTAAATCACATATCCCTAATCAGAATTATTAAATATCATAATACAAATATTCTGAAATTTTTCAAAATACTTGGTTAATTAGCATTAACAACAAGTCGTGGCAAATGCATGAATAATTATACATGGTTACTGACAAAAGGGGTGAGATTTGCGAGCTGATGTTGGGGTTATCTCTTTGTTACTACTATTATGGGTTTAATATATTATTTATTTTTATTGTATAATTTATGATTTTTTCTTTTTCCATAGGCATGTTTGCTCCTGTTAAATAATGATGTATTTTGAAAAACTGTAGACTAAAATATGATACGTTTGAATTAGGATTATCGATTTTTGAAATTTTGACTGTTTTTAACATAATTCTCAGAATTTATGTCCTATTTACTTGATTTAGTGAAGTAAATGAGATATCCATAAAGTTTTGTATATATTTTGATATTGCCATTGCTGTACACCTCTATGGCCATTGTGAAAGGGTTTTGTTGTCGGTTACTGTGGTGTACCCCCTGATTATTTCTGCTTGCTGTGATTACACTCAGTTGTCATTAATATATATCCTGTGAGTATATTTTGGACACCGGTAGCGCATAGGGGCTGTGTTCACTTCTATAATGCAAGTAGTGGCAAAATTCATGCAAATCGAGTTTCGCGGTCAAACTGACCGTTTGGCAGAGGTGCAAAGTTTCGGCAAAACAATCTTTGGGGGGTATTCAATTGTTCGGCTTGACGGCCGAAAAACTCGCGCTCTAAAACTATTACCGTTAATACGGTAAAATTGCGCTTAAAAACCGTTCATATGGTAATTTACTCGCTGAATTTCAGCTCGCAGCTCAGGGAAATTCAGCGAGTAATTACCGTATTAACGGTAATAGTTTTAGAGCGCAAGTATTTCTGCAGTAATGCCGAACAATTGAATACCCCCCTTTGGGTTACACTTGTGCTTTGCCATTCAGTGCAATTCTGTTCCACAATGTATCTGCAATTCAGGGGCGGCATCATTCAATTTATTCTGCTGTAGGGTGTGGTTGGGTGCAGGATCGGGAGCAATTAAGGCCAAATTCCGAAAATAGAGACATTTGGGTCTCTACTTAGTATGTACAATAGAAATCCTTGTGTCAGCGCAATTTGCTTACTTTGCTCATCTCCCCGTTGATTCTAGCTGGCAGCGATAAGAGGAGTCTGTCTGCAGTGCTTTGCATGGAGAAGTTCAAGCTATTAGAAACCTGATGAATCTATTCGCCGGCGTTGGTTACTGTTGGCGTTGGTTTCTTCCACGGCAGTAGCCTTTGATAGATATGGTGAAGCCCAATGCCCGACGAAAAGGGGTGTTTTTATTATATTTATAGGGCTTTTCTCCCTATAGTAAATTGGGCCATTTAGGCTTAATGGACATTTGTATTGGTGCTATTGAGTCTTGGTCTGAAGTTTATAGTGGTTGTATGTGAAATTATAAGTGTTTCTGAACAAGATTGTTACAGGTTTTAGCTACATGAAATGAAAAGTAATACTAGGAGCTTGTGTGGCAAAAATCAATGTAGTCGGACGGCAAATAAGTACAGTAGATTGAACACTCTGTGGTTTGTACTTGAAACAAATGACATTGATGAATGAAAATTACTCCTTGCTTTTTCTCTGACTTTCTTAAGACAAGAATAAAACCTAAACGCCATGTCCTTGGGCTGCTGCACATATGCTGCGGGAGCACTTTGTTAGACTGTCATACTAATTGAGTTTTGGGGAGTTAATGATGACAAAACTTTAAATATTGATTTATCACTCAACGTGTCGGCGTCATGTTTGCCTCATAGCCCCAGAGCAGCTGGAGGAGACTGTTGTTTTCAAGTGTTCTCTCCAATTCTACTATTTTAAAACGTAATGATAGAACTCTGTAACGCTTAAACTCCTTTTTTGCAGTTTCAAGAACATTCTAAACCTCCCTTAGGAACAAGCGTAGCAAAAGGTTAAACATGATGCACATGTGATCCTCATATCTAGGCCATAGTTGCCTACTGGACATTCTGGGAGATTCACGAATTTCAGTCTCCCGGGAGAGAAGGGCACACCCCCGCATTCTGCCCACTTCCCTATGTGAAGTGGGTGGGGGTGGGACTTACTGACAAATTCACAGCGCATTGCATACTCCTGAAATGCCACAATTCGCACAGCCACACCCCTCGAACCCCGGAGAGGAAATCCAAAATGTTGGCAAGTATGATCTAGGCGTGTTATGTATTTCTTTATGGAACGCTTTAAAATGAGTCATGTGACACATGTAGATGGGGGCTGTTAATTGGGTAGTTTTAAAAAAACAGACAAGTGTATATGTATAATGAAACTCAACATGGTAATGGAATAGTGACAAAACAGATTCAATATTTTCGCTCCTATTCCTGCTGTTAGGACTTTGTCTTCAGTCTGAATTTGGCCTGCAGTACCTCTGTGCTACCAGATGTGCTGCTCTAATACCTGGACAGTTTCTCCCTGCCTGCAAGGGGTTAAGCCCTCATCATCAGATCAGGATCATGATCATCTGTTTCTGGCTTCTTAAGACTGCCTTTTCCAACAGGCTAGCTCCAGTTCATTTGTCTTTGTCTCTGTGAAACTCCTGTCTGGATCCTGACCTTCTCTGTGGTATTTGACCGCTTCATTGTTCCTTCGTTTTGCACCTTATCTTGTGACCCAGATCCTGGCTTCGTTTGACTTTGCTCCTGCTTACTCCCTAGTATTTTGTGGCTCTTCCGGCTTATGACCCCTGGCTTGCCTGGCCCTTCTTTAGCCTAATCCTCCTGTGGGTCATTCAGTGCCTCCTGCCTCCTGGCTAAACTGTGCCTCGTGCCTCCTGAACACAGATTTTTAGAACTACAGTATCATCTTCTTTAGAGAATCCCAGTCTGCAGGACTCCAAATTTTTCATTTACATATGTGAAACCATGCAGTGTGATATTTGGACTCATGGATTCAAGCATAGAGACACTTGTGATCCCACACCAAACTGTCATCGTCTCGTTGCCTTACACTTTATTGCTATGTGTTGCTCCTATGCGTTTGGTTAACATATGTTATTGTATGTTGTGCGTATTTATGTTAATTGTTGTATAAGTTAGACACGATATTCTTAAATGTCGCCAGGTAGTGTGTTTAATCAGGGATAAGAGAGAACAAAAGATCTGGGTTAAGCAATTAGCGTATGCAAATATAATACCATTAAACTTTTCATATTTAGCCAATAAGGTCATTGTAGACTTGTATCCTAGATTAGACTCCCAGGCACCTTCGTCACAGGGAGCCAACGGTCCCCAACCACATAGGAGGAGGACACACAGGGTTAAGTCTTATCATTTTCCCACCTATCACAATTTGGCTGCCACCCCTAATCCACCACCATGGGAATACTGAAGTAGATATAACTTTTGTTTAGGAATACTGTAGTGTGTTTGTGGATTGGTGACTAGGAACTACGTTTCCATCACATGTGTACACTGTAACTGCAAACAATCACCTCTGTCTGGTGATTGTATATCCACATGTCTGCATCTACGGAATAAACTAAATTTTAGTTTCAACAATCTGCCTAGGTGATTTTAAAGAATCCACTAGGACGTGTGGTCCTCACAACATATAAACTAATAAATATTCCACTTTAAAATTCAATAACCCTGTGCTTGTGTTAAGCTTGGACTGCACTGATTTATACATGTAGGGCCTGGTTCACTAAGAAAAGTAAATAAAAAAAGAGTGTCTTTGCACCTTGGCAAAACCATGTTGCATTGGAGTGGGAGCTAAATTTAAAATGTGAGGACAGATTTTTAGTTGGTGTAGGGTATGTCCTAGATCAACTTTAAATTTCAGTGTAAAAATAAAGCTATCAAGTATTTGTGTGCTAGATTAGAAAACGGCCAGTATTTTTCTTATCTGCAAAATAATAAACTAATATGCACCCCTTGCATTGTAACACGGTTTGTCCAGGAGAAAACGTTTTTTAGCCTTACTTTCCTTAATGAATCAGACCTGTATTGTTCAATATGTTTGTTATGTAAATAACACCAGGCTCTTGGCGTCTATCCATAGCGCAACAGCAGAGATTATGGTATCGCTATTTACCTGTGTACTGACTGTGATGAGTCTGATTTTGCTCCAGGGAAAAAATGAGCACCATGTGCCGCAGTTTGGTGGTCTTCCACTCCCTCCCCATTTGTTGTACAGGAGTGTGCGAGTTTCCAAAAGTGTACATAACAATATACAATATACATAAACATGACACAACAATGTACATAAACATAAACATGACACAGCAATATACATAAACATGGCACTACAATAAACATAAACATGACACAACAATATACATAAATATGACACAACAATATACATAAACTTGGCACAACAATATACATAAGCATGACACAACAATATACATAAACATGGTACAACAATATACATAAACATGGTACAACAATATACATACACATAAACATGACACAACAATATACATAAACTTGACACAACAATATACATAAATATGACACAACAATATACATAAACATGACACAAAAATATACATAAACATGATACAACAATATACATAAATTTGACACAAAAATATACATAAACATGACACAATAATATAGATTACATAACAGTATACATAAACATTAAACTATGTATATCTTCTACTTACCATACTTACCAACATTTTATTCTTTCCTTCCGGGAGATCCCAGAGGGTAGTTGAAGTGTGAGGATGAAATGGGGTGGGGCACAGCAAATTGCATCATATTGACCCTGCCCCCTTGATGCAATGACGCGATTCAATGGTGCGATTCATCACGAATCCCATTTCAGAGGCTCCTATCCTGCCCATTTCACTAGGAAGCGGGAGAATGGCCTATTCTCCCTAGAGCCTGGGAGACCTTTCCGGAATTCTGGGAGAGTGGGAAAGTATGATATATAGATATATATATATAGACATTACACAACAATATACATAAACATGACACAACAATGTACCTAAACATGACACAACAATGTACATAAACATGACACAACAATATATATAAACAGTCGCTCTCTCAATACTGCACTTTGTTGCACAGGAACTACAAACTATAAAATATATTTTCTGTTCTGAACAATCACACTTTTACCTTTTTCTTCACTGATGCAAAGTAAAACAAAATGTAACAGTAGTCTATGTATCTGACAGGCTTTGAAGATAAAAGCATGATTTTTATATTACACGCTTAGGGTTTCTTGTGCCCTCATTCTGACATTCAGTGAAGAGAAGACTCCAAATTCTATTTTCTTGTTATAGTTTGTCAAAATTGTCTGGTATATCCTGCAAGCAAATTCAGTAGGGAACGCAGAGCCGCTGTGATTGGTATACATTTGTCAATTTATACTTTGATTCTATTGCTAATTACAAAGGGCTTTCAAAATCACACTGACCTTGGATAATGTTAAGTGAACAAAAATGAATATATTTTGTCCTACCGTGAAATGTTCTTCAGTGACAAGCTGAGAGGTGGTTAAATGCAGCACCTGGTCAGGGATGACTTGTCTGAATATTGCCACTGGCTTTGGGTAATGAAGTGAATAGATGGCAAGAGAAATTATTCATTTTAGGCACTCATAAAGCACTTCATATCTGTCCATAAGACAATAACTTGATATGTGGCACTATTCTTGGTGTGTTTGAATATTTCATAAATGAGAAGACGTAATCCAGGGGCACTACACAATACAAACAAATCACCAAAATCTAGACAATTTCCTGTTTTCTCCATTACCAATCCACTACTCCAAGTAAGATAAGTTAGAATTGCGCACAAACAAACATCACATTTGGGCTTAGACTACTATATATAGATCTTGGGGAGACACTAAGGGGTATATTTACTAAACTGCAGGTTTGAAAAAGTGGAGATGTTGCCTATAGCAACCAATCAGATTCTAGCTGTCCTTTTGTAGAATGTACTAAATAAATGATAACTAGAATCTGATTGGTTGCTATAGCAACATCTCCACTTTTTCAAACCCGCAGTGTTGTAAATATACTAACGGGAAGTTTATTTGACAATTTTCAAATGAACACACATTGGGTGCGATTTTCATCTCAAAGCTGCAGGATTTATCAGCCTCAAATCACATCTGATGTGATGATCAGCAGATTGAAAACCACTAAATTGCATGCAGTTTAGGCCAAACCGCCTGGTGAAACCAGATGGTAAACACCAGTTTTACCCTACATTGTGTAAGATGTTTGCATGCTGGCACTTATAGAACTACAAGCGTCAGTATGCACGTAGGTGCCAGTGCCTATGGACACTTGCAGTGCTCGAAGCGTGCTCTACATGTGTATGTCCAGTAAAACATGTCTAAGAAGTGACACCTTAATGAAATAAAGTAATAATATTGCCTCTGGAATTAAAAATAAATAAATCATAATGTTCTCTTCATGAAATAAATAAATCACTGCGTCCCATTCATAAAATAAATACATCATAGTACCCCCTTCGTGAAATAAATTGCTTATAGTACCATCGCTAGATTGTAAGCTAGTTCTGTCGATGTCCACATGAAAGAACAGTCATGAGCTGTCAGTGCATGCTAGCACTTGTAGTACCACAAGTGTGTGTACTACATTTGTACAGTAGTTGCCTGGAAACCATCAGCCCCGGGAGCACTAAGGCAGGACCCGTGCAATTCAGCATTGTTGCGGATGCCCAAGAGTTTTTTCAGACCCCTCCCTAGAGGATCGGTCCAATGCTGAGTAGCACAAGTTTTATTTATTTTTCCTCTGTTATGGCAAGCACGATATCTCAAACAACATGTGGTTTCAGCTAACGGGCCTATCAGAACCAGGTCTAAAAAAGCTTCCATTTTTTCTGGTGGTTTGAAGTGAGGTTTTGCAAACTGCAGCGTCAGAGAGCGTACAGTTTGTAAACCTGTAATGTAAACAAATCGGGATGGCGGTTTAAACTATGCTTTAAAACATTTTTTTTTATGTGTAGTTAGTAAATCTGTCAATTTCCAAACCACACATAAATTCACCCAAAAATTGTAAATATACTTCTAAGGGGTATATTTACTAAACTGCGGGTTTGAAAAAGTGGAGATGTTGCCTATAGCAACCACTCAGATTCTAGCTGTCATTTTGTAGAATGTACTAAATAAATGATAACTAGAATCTGATTGGTTGCTAGAGGCAACTTCTCCACTTTTCCAAACCTGCAGTTTAGTAAATATACCCCTAAATCTCTGACCAAGTGAAGTTGATATGTGAAATCCATGAACAGTGAAATAAACTAAAAAATCATTGTGCCAGATTTGTTAGTAAAAGTACAAGGAAGAGAAAAGCTATTTTGATTCTCCAAAAAAGAAAAAGAAAATGTGAGCACAGGCCCATATACGGATTTTGGCGCTTCTTACACTTCCAATTCCTTATGCTTGGAGAGCCGAAGTGGTGGTTACAACTCAAATAGACGTGGAACACAGATGCAGATTTGCATAATTATGACTCAAGCAGACATGGATGCAGATACGTCAGTCAGGAGGCGTGTTGAACAGCAATAATGTACAATGATGATGATCAGCAGCACTAGCTAGCTGCTTCTGATAGGCTGATTGTATATTGACCCTTCCAGTTGATAGTATTTCATCACGGCTGTATTATATGAAGTCGCGGCCATTAAATATTTCACTGTGTATGCCCTTCATCACTTTCCCATACCTTGAATAAGATAACCCACTTGTATAAAATAAAGACACAGAGACTTGAGTAAAGTGGCACTAAAGTAATTTATTATAACCTAATTAACCTGGTGGTGGAGAAAGAGCACTGCAGTTCAGCTCCAGCGATACCCAACCAAGCGTGGACATGGCAATATAGCCTTAAGTCCACCCACTTCTCTCATAACCCCACTGCTTGGTCGACCCTAACCTGACATCAGAGTAAACTGCACTCACCTCACTACTCACTCCCCCTCCCTCACTGAGCCGGGCGAGGCCCCTCCCCACGGAAGGGACAAGAGTTACCGATTGCCTTGTAAGGGGACAGATACCTGTGGCCACTCACGATAGAGTCGTATATATCAGCCGCTGATCGCAGTGCCTTTCTCCCCCACCAACTACCTATAAGCCCTTAAGGACCAAGTTAACGAAACACCATTCCTAAAAATTACACCTAACATGGCGTGGGTGAGCGGGATTTTGTAAGCCGAGTGACTCAGACCAGGAAGTGCAGCATACTATACAAAGCCACAAGACCCTCCCCTTTACCTCACTGGTCGGGTCTACATCCCTTTTAACCCCTTCAGGTAAGTGCAAGCTCGAATGCAACACTGTCACTATTTAATAGCGTTCGTCTATAGGGGACTCTCTTGTAATTATTCACATTACTCAATTGACATTTCCATTTGTACTACTGCAGGAAAGAAGATTCCTACTTGATTTTTAATGCAACTGTGTTTAAGCAGGACGCATCTTGAGCTGCAAATAAACTTTTTCCTGATGTGTCTTTTCTTACATCTTATTCAGGCACAAATATGTCCAACTTTACATGAGGCCTTACACGCTCCATAAAATGTGCCAAAGTGTAAACAGAAGAAAACTTTGCAGTCAGTGAAAAGGGCGACAAATGTTCTATAGATAGAAGGAATATAGAGGAAGAAAACAAAGGGAGGAATGCGAAGATGGAAATGAAGTGGGTGGATATGTTGAGGGTGACAAAGAAATCGCGGACTAACTAAATAACTATTTTTGCTCTGTATTTAATGTTGAAAATCCAAAGGGGTTTGTATCAAAATGGTATACATCCAAGAGTAGTAAAAGAACCATGAGTAGTACTTGTAGCATCATTAACCAAACCAAACTTTAACCAATCACTTCTGTCGGGTATAATTCAGAGTAATTGGGGATTGGCAACTGCTGTTCCACTACATAGAAAAATGGTAGTAGAGACGAATATTATAACTGTACACCTCTGAGTCTCACAGGGCCTGAGTCAGTAAGGAGAGCAAGGCAGAAAAAGAAGTAAATTTGATCCTGGACAACCATGTTACAATGCATAGGGTGGAAATTATTTTATTATTTTGCATGTAAGGAAATTACTGGCTGCTTTTTCATCTAGCACACAAATACTTGATAGCTTTATTTTACACTAAAATTTAAAGTTGATCCAGGACATGCCCTATCCCAACTATAAATCTGTCCCCACATTTTAAATTTGCCCCCCCCCCCCTCCAATGCTACATGGTTTTGCCCAGGTGCAAAGTTACTCTTTTTTTATGCTTTGCTCTCCTTAATGACTCAGGTCACAGTGTCAATAGTAGGACAATTGGTTGAATCACTTTAAAAAAGAATTGTCCAACAAATGATAAGATCCAAGGCAGCATAATGGGAGATCTTGTCAGCTCGGTAGATAAAGTGATAGAACAAGCTTATTTAGATTTAGGCATTTGATACATGGTCTCACAATAAATTAATTCAGAAACTGAGAAACCATGATTTTAATAAAGATAATGGAATGGAAAAAGTTTGGATAAAGGTCAGAAGAAAACGTTGTAGTCCGTAGTTAAGTTCAGATGATGGGGGAGTGCTTCAGGGATCAGTCCTGGTCCTGCTTTGTTTAATCCATTCATTAGTGGTATTATCTGTGGTCTACGAGGGAAGGTATGTCTTGTTATTGATGACACAAAGATATGTAACAGGGTCGATACCTCAGAAGAGATAAAATAAACAAGTAGTGTCTAAGAGACAATAGAGGAGTGGACTTCTGTGGAATTTTAAATTGAATGCTTAAAAATGTTAAATAATGCATGCAAAAAAAAACAAAAGCAGAATACAGACTGAATGGTGATGTGATCTCAACCACACCACACAGAAGGGACCTGGGAGTTATAGTCTAAGACGATGTAAAGGAATCAAGCAGTGTGAAAGGTCATCACAGTTTGTGGTTGTATAATGAAAGGTATTAGTAGTAATAAGAAGGAGGTTATATTGGCACTTTGTAGGTCACTCACTTTGAGTACTATGTACATTTCTTAAGGCCCTATCTACAAAAATACATTAATAAAATATAACAAACGCTACTAAACGGTGCATGGACTGCATAATAAAACGTATCAGGAAAGACTCAATGAGCTAAATATCTACAGCTCAGAATGGATATGATAGAAACAAAGCTCAGGAAGACTGTATTATTACTAGTAATAACAGGATTTATAGAACAAGATGACAGGAGGGAGGATGATTGAAAAGTAATATAAGGAAGAAATTTTTGTACAGGGGGGTGATAGTTCCTTGACATAGTCTGTGAGCAGTTGTGGTAGGGATTCATGTAGTACAAGAATTCAAGAATTCATTGCTAAGACCCAACCCTAAAAAACCACATCACTTCCTCCTCCCAAAAATCTCAGACTGGTTGGACTCGTAGGTTCTTTTCTATTACCAAATTCTATGGGCTCTACGTACCAACGTTTGTGGAGCAGAGCGGTGCTGTATGTAACGTTTAGTGACTAAGGATATTGGTGCGCAGAGAAGGGGAGAGAATGCATTAAGAGCGGTATTATATAGGTGCATGGAGTGCGGCAAATATGAGATCCAGAGGTGAGAGAGACACGTCAATTTCAGTTCACCTCCACCTTCGAGGCCCAGCTCCCCCATGAGGCCCTCACTCTGCCAATGCATGCTCAGAAGAGACTTCTACCCTATTTAAGGAAGGTTAGATTGGCATCACCAGGCCCCTACTCAAATTTTGCTAAGAGACCCGATGCACTGTTCCGCCCCTAGTGCAAACTGGTACATTGACACATTGACCTCTGCTCTTCTCTATCTTAGTTCTTGGAAAACTAATAAGCTCTTTTGGACTTCATGATCATCTCTTTGGGGATGATACCCAAATCTATCCTCTCCAGATCTCTCACCATCTGTGTTGATCAGTGTTACTGGCTGTCTTTCTGCCATTTCAGCCTGGATGTCTACTCCCCACCTCAAACTCAATCTTTCAAAAACCGAGCTAATAATATTCCCACCCGCCCCCAGAAGCTGCCTACCTGACTTCTCTCTTTCTGTTGACAATAGGACAATAAATCCTACCCTTTAAGTTCGCTGCCTAAGTGTTATCTTTCACTCACAGCTGTCCTTTGTTCCCCTCATCCAATCTGTATTCAGATCTTGTTACAATCATCTATGGAACGTTTCCATAATACTCACATATCTCCCACAAGACACTGTAAAAACTGTAACTCATACTCCTATTATCTTCCGCATTAAGGAGCCTATATATGATAGGGAGAAAAGCCCTTTTTGATGGATTAAGGCCTTCTCCCTATAAGCCAAAGCCCCAGTGTCGGAGAAGACTATTGCCAGGTAGTCTCTGGAGATGGCTTCCCCATGCAAAGGGGGAGCCAATTTAGCAATGACAACAGAGGTACAAGTACCGCTGCTCTCCCCCCCTATCACCTTCTCAGGATGGAGATTTCAAAGGTTCTGCACAATAAAATGTTTTATTATTTAAATATTTTTTCTGAATTTAAAAACAAAAAATGTTTTCTTTTTTTTTATATTTTCAATATTTATTGAAAGTGCAACTGGAAACCCAAGTCTGGATCACATATGCGTATATTCTCCCACTCTGGCCTGGCAATGCAGACAGTTCAACTTTACAGCTGCCAGCCAGTATCCGCTATGCATAAGATCTGCGAGTCCCATCCCAAGCGCATCACTTACTCCCACACCCCGTTACAGGACTTTTTTAGATCTGTGCCCTCTCTGTAGATTTCCCACACTCACACAACAAGACTTTCCTCTAGCCTCAAACCTTCAAAGTTCTATGGAAACTCAACTCTTCAGGCAAACTTATCAAATTCCAAAACTACATTCCTAACCCACTTAGGCTATTCTACGCGATTACAATCCTTCTACACAGTTTCACACAAAAGTTACATGTGTTCTCTATCTATGCTCAGACCCCCGGACCCACATTGCTATGTGACTGGATCACTCCTCAAAGCACTTTTTACCCTTGCAATCTGGCTAAATCACTATGCAATATGTGGCACTTAACCCATGCTTGCTTGCTCTCTCGGAATTCCTGGGAGGCTCCCGAAGTTCGTGGAGTCCTCCTAGACTACCAGAAGAGTAGGCATTCTCCCGAGTCTTGGTGGAGGTGTGGCTTTATGACGCAATTCGCACTAGCGAGCCCTGCTCCTGCTACGCAGTGCCATGAATTACGGTATTTCATAGTAGGGGACGAAGCGACCCCTCCTGCACTTGTCACATGACCTCCCCTCCATGATCTCTCGTTGAGGAGATTTTAAAAGTTGACAAGTATGACTTAACCTCATGTATCAAACTCATATTGTCTTATAGATTGTAAGCATGCAAGCAGGGCTCTCTTTGTCTTTCTGTTAATACCCAGTCTCGTTTTATTATTGTGTTTGTTAGCACTACGGAATATGCTGGCACAATATAAATAAACATTAATAAAAATAATATTTAATTGGTGATGATTAGTGAGCCAAGTGCTACAATAAAGCATGCTTCAACTGTAGGAAAAATATGGTATAAAAATGGAGCAATACTGATACCCACAAATAGTGGACCCTTGTAACACGCTATGCAGCAATGCCTCATTAATATACACAATAATTATTTTAAAGTGATGTATATTTTAGATCTATATAGATTGCGTAACTGTTGCCAAATCTTCAGACACATATCAGTCATATAATTCTCATATTTTCAAGGATTTCAAAGGGATTGAAGAACAACCTGTTTCTTTTCTTTCCAAATGCCCAAAACAAATTATATTTAAGCTCCCTACCAAGAGAAAGTAAATTGTGTGCTCGGAATACAAACCACTCTGTAGGAGATATCTAAATGAGGCAGTGGCCATCTGTACATTTGCCCGTCATTTGGGTGTTACTCAGTGGGGTCCTTTATAACATGCTACAACACTATTATAAAATGCTGTGCAGCATGTTTTTCATTTGGGAACTATTGTTGTCAGGAGGATATTCCTTAATGCTGTTTACTATAGTTTTGTGAATTATTTCTATATGAAAGTAAATATTTTAGTCTAAGGTAGTGTCCTACATGTAATAACTAGGGATGAGCGCACTCGGATTTATGAAATCCGAGCCCACCCGAACGTTGCGGATCCGAGTCGGATCCGAGACAGATCCGGGTATTGGCGCCAAATTCAAAAGTGAAACTGAGGCTCTGACTCATAATCCCGTTGTCGGATCTCGCGATACTCGGATCCTATAAATTCCCCGCTAGTCGCCGCCATCTTCACTCGGGCATTGATCAGGGTAGAGGGAGGGTGTGTTAGGTGGTCCTCTGTGCTGTTTAGTTCTGTGCTGTTTAGTTCTGTGCTGTTTAGTTCTGTGCTGTTTAGTTCTGTGCTGTTTAGTTCTGTGCTGTTTAGTGCTGTGCTGTGCTGTGCTGTGCTGTGCTGTGCTGTGCTGTGCTGTGCTGTGTTCTGCAGTATCAGTCCAGTGGTGCTGTGTGCTGTGCTCTGTCCTTCTGAGGTCAGTGGTGCTGCTGGGTCCTGTGCTGTGTCCTGTTCAGTCCAGTGGTGCTGTGTCCTGTGCTCTGTGCTTCTAAGGGCATAGTTATTTCCCCAATATTCCCCTGTGTTTAAAAAAATAAAAAAAAGTTTTTTTAAAAAATACCAAAAACTACTTTAATATTTTTTAATTACCACAAAATTTGCACAACCAATCCTGCAGTATAAGCCCATTGGTACTGCAATATTACCAAGTTCACACATTCAGCAGTAAAAGTCCAGTGGTACTGCAATATTACAAAGTTTACACATTCTGCAGTATCAGTCCAGTGGTGCTGTGTCCTGTGCTCTGTCCTGCTGAGTTCCGTAGTGCTGCTGGGTCCTGTGCCGTGTCCTGTTCAGTCCAGTGGTGCTGTGTCCTGTGCTCTGTGCTTCTAAGGGCATAGTTATTTCCCCATTATTCCCAAGTTTTTAAAAAATAAAAAAAAAGTAAAAAAAAATAAAAAATTTAAAAAAAAAAAAAATATATAATAATTATAACTAAATTTGCAAAACCAATCCAGCATTATAAGTCCATTGGTACTGCAATATTACCAAGTTCACACATTCTGCAGTATCAGTCCAGTGGTGCTGTGTCCTGTGCTCTGTCCTGCTGAGTTCCGTAGTGCTGCTGGGTCCTGTGCCGTGTCCTGTTCAGTCCAGTGGTGCTGTGTCCTGTGCTCTGTGCTTCTAAGGGCATAGTTATTTCCCCACTATTCCCAAGTTTTTTAAAAATAAAAAAAAAGTAAAAAAAAATAAAAAATTTAAAAAAAAAAAAATATATAATAATTATAACCAAATTTGCAAAACCAATCCAGCAGTATAAGTCCATTGGTACTGCAATATTACCAAGTTCACACATTCTGCAGTATCTTGTGCTACATATAATGGAGACCAAAAATTTGGAGGATAAAGTAGGGAAAGATCAAGACCCACTTCCTCCTAATGCTGAAGCTGCTGCCACTAGTCATGACATAGACGATGAAATGCCATCAACGTCGTCTTCCAAGCCCGATGCCCAATCTCGTAGTACCGGGCATGTAAAATCCAAAAAGCCCAAGTTAAGAAAAAGTAGCAAAAAGAGAAACTTAAAATCATCTGAGGAGAAACGTAAAGTTGCCAATATGCCATTTACGACACGGAGTGGCAAGGAACGGCTTAGGCCCTGGCCCGTGTTCATGACTAGTGGTTCAGCTTCACCCACGGATCTTAGCCCTCCTCCTCCTCCCCCCCCCTACAAAAAATTGAAGAGAGTTATGCTGTCAGCAACAAAACAGCAAACAACTCTGCCTTCTAAAGAGAAATTATCACAAATCCCCAAGGCGAGTCCAAGGGTGTTGGTGGTTGTCAAGCCTGACCTTCCCATCACTGTACGGGAAGAGGTGGCTCGGGAGGAGGCTATTGATGATGTAGCTGGCGCTGTGGAGGAACTTGATGATGAGGATGGTGATGTGGTTATTGTAAATGAGGCACCAGGGGGGGAAACAGCTGATGTTCATGGGATGAAAAAGCCCATCGTCATGCCTGGTCAGAAGACCAAAAAATGCACCTCTTCGGTCTGGAGTTATTTTTATCCAAATCCAGACAACCAATGTATGGCAATATGTAGCTTATGTAAAGCTCAAATAAGCAGGGGTAAGGATCTTGCCCACCTAGGAACATCCTCCCTTATACGTCACCTGAATAACCTTCATAGTTCAGTGGTTCGTTCAGGAACTGGGGCTAGGACCCTCATCGGTACAGGGACACCTAAATCCCGTGGTCCAGTTGGATACACACCAGCAACACCCTCCTCGTCAACTTCCTCCACAATCTCCATCAGATTCAGTCCTGCAGCCCAAGTCAGCAGCCAGACTGAGTCCTCCTCAATACGGGATTCATCCGAGGAATCCTGCAGCGGTACGCCTACTACTGCCACTGCTGCTGTTGCTGCTGTTAGTCGGTCATCTTCCCAGAGGGGAAGTCGTAAGACCGCTAAGTCTTTCACAAAACAATTGACCGTCCAACAGTCGTTTGCCATGACCACCAAATACGATAGTAGTCACCCTATTGCAAAGCGTATAACTGCGGCTGTAACTGCAATGTTGGTGTTAGACGTGCGCCCGGTGTCCGCCATCAGTGGAGTGGGATTTAGAGGGTTGATGGAGGTATTGTGTCCCCGGTACCAAATCCCCTCGAGATTCCACTTCACTAGGCAGGCGATACCAAAAATGTACAGAGAAGTACGATCAAGTGTCCTCAGTGCTCTTAAAAATGCGGTTGTACCCACTGTCCACTTAACCACGGACATGTGGACAAGTGGTTCTGAGCAAACGAAGGACTATATGACTGTGACAGCCCACTGGGTAGATGCATCCCCTTCCGCAGCAACAGCAACAGCTGCATCAGTAGCAGCATCTACAAAATGGCTGCTCATGCAAAGGCAGGCAACATTGTGCATTACAGGCTTTAATAAGAGGCACAACGCTGACAACATATTAGAGAAAATGAGGGAAATTATCTCCCAGTGGCTTACCCCACTTAGACTCTCATGGGGATTTGTGGTGTCAGACAATGCCAGTAACATTGTGCGGGCATTAAATATGGGCAATTTCCAGCACGTCCCATGTTTTGCCCACACCATTAATTTGGTGGTGCAGCATTACCTCAAGAGTGACAGGGGTGTGCAGGAGATGCTTGCGGTGGCCCGCAAAATTGCTGGACACTTTCGGCATTCAGCCAGTGCCTACCGCAGACTAGAGGCACATCAAAAAAGCTTGAACCTGCCCTGCCATCACCTCAAACAAGAGGTTGTGACGCGCTGGAACTCCACCCTCTATATGCTGCAGAGGATGGAGGAGCAGCAAAAGGCCATTCAGGCCTACACAGCCACCTACGACATAGGCAAAGGAGTGGGGATGCGCCTCAGTCAAGCGCAGTGGAGACTGATTTCCGTGTTGTGCAAGGTTCTGCAGCCATTTGAACTTGCCACACGAGAAGTCAGTTCCGACACTGCCAGCTTGAGTCAGGTCATTCCCCTGATCAGGCTGTTGCAGAAGCAGCTGGAGAAAGTGAGGGAGGAGCTGGTAAGCCATTGCGATTACACCAAGCATGTAGCTCTTGTGGATGTAGCCCTTCGTACGCTTTGCCAGGATCCGAGGGTGGTCACTCTTTTAAAGTCAGAGGAATACATTCTGGCCACCGTGCTCGATCCTCGGTTTAAAGCGTATGTTGTGTCTCTGTTTCCGGCGGACACAAGTCTACAGCGGTGCAAAGACCTGCTGGTCAGGAGATTGTCCTCTGAAGAGGACCGTGACATGCCAACAGCTCCACCCTCATTTTCTTCCACATCTATGGCTGCGAGGAAAAAGCTCAGTTTTCCCAAAAGAGGCACTGGCGGGGATGCTGATAACATCTGGTCCGGACTGAAGGACCTGCCAACCATTGCAGACATGTCTACTCTCGCTGCATTGGATGCTGTCACAATAGAAAAAATTGTGGATGATTACTTTGCTGACACCATCCAAGTAGACATGTCAGACAGTCCATATTGTTACTGGCAGGAAAAAAAGGCAGTTTGGAAGCCCCTGTACAAACTGGCTCTATTTTACCTGAGTTGTCCCCCCTCCAGTGTGTACTCGGAAAGAGTTTTTAGTGCAGCGGGGAACCTGGTCAGTGAGCGGCGAAGGAGGTTGCTTCCTCACAACGTTGAAAAAATGATGTTTATAAAAATGAATAATCAATTCCTCAATGAAGTACAGCACTGCCCTCCAGATACTACAGAGGGACCTGTGGTTGTGGAGTCCAG
Organism: Mixophyes fleayi; assembly: GCF_038048845.1. NCBI lineage: Eukaryota > Metazoa > Chordata > Amphibia > Anura > Limnodynastidae > Mixophyes > Mixophyes fleayi. The sequence continues at coordinate 423,219,736 of NC_134402.1, read as the reverse complement.
CGGGGACGAATTGATAATGTGTGATGAGGAGGAAGTACACACTGTAGGGGGAGAGGAATCAGAGGTTGAGGATGAGGACGACATCTTGCCTCAGTAGAGCCTGTTTAGTCTGTACAGGGAGAGATGAATAGCTTTTTTGGTGTGGGGGCCCAAACAAACCAATCATTTCAGCCAAAGTTGTTTGGTAGGCCCTGTCGCTGAAATGATTGGTTTGTTAAAGTGTGCATGTCCTATTTCAACAACATAAGGGTGGGTGTGAGGGCCCAAGGACAATTCCATCTTGGAACTTTTTTTTTTGCATTATATGACCAAGCAACAGTCGTTTGCCATGTTCAAAAAGTAAAACCAAATGTAAAAAAATTCAAGAAATTAAACCAAAAGTAAAATGCCGTGTCATAATTTAAAACAAGAGGTATTGACGTGCTCTAAAACTACTGTATTGTTGTTTATATTTTATAAACACTACACTTGAAAGCTTGAGTCTTTCAATAGAAAAGTAACTGTCCATTGCACGAATATTTGCAACAGGGACAATTTTAGGGTTAAGAAAGTCAACTAATAATAACACTTCGACGCTGTGTGTCTTTATAAACACTACACTTGGAAGTTGGAGGAGGTATTGTGGCCCCGGCACCAAATTTACTACCGGGGACACTCCACTGTGCAGTCCATATTTAGGTGTATCAGATATTAAACAACGGTGACAGTTGATGCCCAATTTTTTAATTATATTGTGGCCTCATTATGTAACCCCCTGTCACTGTGTGTAGTGTGGGGTGCAAAGGGTACACAGTGCACCTCCTTCTCAAGCCCTGGCTAGCTGATGGGCATGGGTGTAAATGATCAGGGGGTCCCTGCACATGCAGGTGTTTCTTTGTAGTTAGTGGGACACAGGTAATGTCACTTTGGTGCAGTGTAATAGAAGTCACAATAATTTGGGCGCCAGACCATCTCTATAACAAACTGAACTTTTATTTACACTCTTCCTCCAGCACGATAATCATAATGGTTGCAGAATATATACATCTCCTTACTCTCTCCAGCACAGTTATTAATGAGAAATACGAATATGGTTGCAAATATCTTATCACTCCTCCTGCACAGTTCTTAATGTTATCCAGATGTTAAATAACATAATTTACATGTCTCTTGCACTCCATACTCACTGCAGATCACCCTTTCTGCAGGGGCACATGCATGGATGCTAATAGGCAGGCAGCCTCTCCTCCATGCAGCTCTGACACACTCTGTGTACCTCTCAACTGCAGCTCATCCCTCCTCTGCGGGGATAATGTCTCCTGTGCTCTGACATGTCACTCTGTGTACTCTCAGCCTCAGGATCTGACACTACAACTACCATGCCTCTTGTAGCAGCCCTCACTCCAGGGCCTCTTCCATGTGCAGTGTCCCCCTCTCTCTTGGGTTCACTATAGTGGCATGGAGTTCTCCCCCTCATCCAGGGCACACATTCCTTGCCCTGGCTCAGTCACCACGCTCAGACTTCCAGGCAATGCTGGGGGAGCCTGGGAGCTTCCACCCCAGGTCCCCAGCTACAACTCTCCTCTCCTGTGTCTTCTCTCTCTTTCTGACACTTTAAAGATCGTGCCTTTAAATGAAAAAGTCAGTCTTCATTGCACGACTATGTGCAACAGGGACATTTTTTTTGGGTTTACAAAGTCAAACAATAACACTTCGACCCTGTCTGTCTGGGGTCTCTCAATGACGAATTGTCTGTACCATGTTTGGAGGAGGTATTGTGGCCCCGGTATCAAATTGGGTACCGGGGCCACCCCACTATGCAGTCCAGATACTTGTTTGGTGGAATTCAGACACGTGGAGGGTTTTTTAATTATATTGTGGCCTCGGTACCAAATTGTGTACCGGGGCCACCCCACTACGCAGTCAAGATACTTGTTTGGTGGAATTCAGACCAGTTGAGGGTTTTATTATTATATTGTGTGGACCACTCTATCTATACCACACTACAACTCTATACCACTCTATTTCCTACTTTAATTCTATTTCATACTTTAATTCTATTTCCTACTTTACTTCTATTACTAATTAATTACCATAAAGAGGAACAAAATAAACCAATTTTACCAAAAGTATAATATGACTTAGACTTACAAACACTACACTTTAAAGATCGTGCCTTTAAATGAAAAAGTCAGTCTTCATTGCACGACTATGTGCAACAGGGACATTTTTTTGGGTTTACAAAGTCAAACAATAACACTTCGACCCTGTCTGTCTGGGGTCTCTCAATGACGAATTGTCTGTACCATGTTTGGAGGAGGTATTGTGGCCCCGGTATCAAATTGGGTACCGGGGCCACCCCACTATGCAGTCCAGATACTTGTTTGGTGGAATTCAGACACGTGGAGGGTTTTTTAATTATATTGTGGCCTCGGTACCAAATTGTGTACCGGGGCCACCACACTACGCAGTCAAGATAGATAGATGCGTATTGCGTATCATAGATAAAGTACATTCAGTGGTGTGGGGCAAATTGAAAAATATTCAAAATGCACTGACATTATCAAAAACAAGAGGTTGTCACACGCTAAAACTCCAACATGTATATGATGGAGAGGATGGAGGAGCAGCCGTATGTGTAGTGTAATGCAGATCTGTTGAAGGTTTTTTATATATTTTATTGTGGTGCCCAGTGCCCACTCCTCTACGCAGTCCAGGTACAATTATTGGTGCGAATCATAAAAGTTCAGGGTTTTTAAGATATTGTGGTGACCCACTCCTCTACGCAGTCCAGGTACAATTATTGGTGCGAATCATAAAAGTTCAGGGTTTTTAATATATTGTGGTGACCCACTCCTCTACGCAGTCCAGGTCCAATTATTGGTGCGAATCATAAAAGTTCAGGGTTTTTAATATATTGTGGTGACCCACTCCTCTACGCAGTCCAGGTACAATTATTGGTGCGAATCATAAAAGTTCAGGGTTTTTAAGATATTGTGGTGACCCACTCCTCTACGCAGTCCAGGTACAATTATTGGTGCGATTCATAAAAGTTCAGGGTTTTTAATATATATTGTGGTGACCCACTCCTCTACGCAGTCCAGGTACAATTATTGGTGCGAATCATAAAAGTTCAGGGTTTTTAAGATATTGTGGTGACCCACTCCTCTACGCAGTCCAGGTCCAATTATTGGTGCGAATCATAAAAGTTCAGGGTTTTTAAGATATTGTGGTGACCCACTCCTCTACGCAGTCCAGGTACAATTATTGGTGCGATTCATAAAAGTTCAGGGTTTTTAATATATATTGTGGTGACCCACTCCTCTACGCAGTCCAGGTACAATTATTGGTGCGAATCATAAAAGTTCAGGGTTTTTAAGATATTGTGGTGACCCACTCCTCTACGCAGTCCAGGTACAATTATTGGTGCGAATCATAAAAGTTCAGGGTTTTTAATATATTGTGGTGACCCACTCCTCTACGCAGTCCAGGTCCAATTATTGGTGCGAATCATAAAAGTTCAGGGTTTTTAATATATTGTGGTGACCCACTCCTCTACGCAGTCCAGGTACAATTATTGGTGCGAATCATAAAAGTTCAGGGTTTTTAATATATTGTGGTGACCCACTCCTCTACGCAGTCCAGGTCCAATTATTGGTGCGAATCATAAAAGTTCAGGGTTTTTAATATATTGTGGTGACCCACTCCTCTACGCAGTCCAGGTACATTTATTGGTGCGATTCATAAAAGTTCAGGGTTTTTAATATATATTGTGGTGACCCACTCCTCTACGCAGTCCAGGTACATTTATTGGTGCGATTCATAAAAGTTCAGGGTTTTTAAGATATTGTGGTGACCCACTCCTCTACGCAGTCCAGGTACAATTATTGGTGCGATTCATAAAAGTTCAGGGTTTTTAATATATATTGTGGTGACCCACTCCTCTACGCAGTCCAGGTACAATTATTGGTGCGAATCATAAAAGTTCAGGGTTTTTAATATATTGTGGTGACCCACTCCTCTACGCAGTCCAGGTACAATTATTGGTGCGAATCATAAAAGTTCAGGGTTTTTAAGATATTGTGGTGACCCACTTCTCTACGCAGTCCAGAAAGATACCTTGTTGCAACGTTTTGGACTAATAACTATATTGTGAGGTGTTCAGAATACACTGTAAATTAGTGGAAATGCTTGTTATTGAATGTTATTGAGGTTAATAATAGCCTAGGAGTGAAAATAAGCCCAAAAACTTGATTTTTAAACTTTTTATGTTTTTTTCAAAAAAAATCCGAATCCAATACCTTAAATCCGAACCGAGACCTTTCGTCAAGTGTTTTGCGAGACAAATCCGAACCTCAAAAATAACGAAAATCCGGATCCAAAACACAAAACACGAGACCTCAAAAGTCGCCGGTGCACATCCCTAGTAATAACAATGATTGAACTTTTGCCATTTATTTGCAGTGATATAATTATGCAACAAATTACTTTATATAGAGGTAATATGTCTAAACAGGGTATGTCGGCAGAAATATTTACAGATAAACAGAAGTTTGCAAAAGCAGAGTGGAGGAGTGAAGCTGTTCACAGTGAAGTATGGAAGAAGCTCACTGATGCACCAATTGAACAACAACAAGATAAGCCCCTCCATGACCCGCATTAACCAAGTTAATGCTGGTCATTTGTATAAACCATGCCCAAGTATACGCAACTCCACCCACTTTCTGACAAGTAGACCATATGTGCTGGGTAGCTCATGCTCAAGACAATACTTGCCTACTTTCGGCAAGTGTAGTCCGGGAGAGGGGCGTGACTAGAGGGCGGGAGGGGGCGGGGTGGGTCAAAACGCACCATTTTGGCCCCGCCTCCATGACGAAAATTCAGTTTTGTCGCGGGGGGCAGGGCCAAAATGACGCGATTCATCGCAAATTGCGTCATTTAGGCTAGGCAGTTGCGGGATGCGGGAGACTTGACTTGCCTGCTCTCCCGGGAGTCAGTGGAACCGACCCGTATTTAGGGAGTCTCCCGGACATTTCGGGGGAGTTGGCAAGTATGCTCAAGACCCCCCCACACACACTGCTCTTTTAAGAGCAGAACGTAGGGGGACTTGGGAGAATGGAGCGGTATTGCTGGGTCCCTACACAAATTTTGTTATGTTTCACCCCTGCATTGAATGGTAATGCTTAATCTCATTACCATGTGAGCGCTTCCTCCGTCCTCTAGCAGGTACAAAAGATACGAGCGTATATGCATGTATGCCTGTGCTGATCTGCCACTGCTGCCCTTGAGTGGACCGTAGGCGTCCTACTTTAGACGGCCCCCTTTCCATCCTGTGTTCCGGTTCTCTAGCCCTAAGAAGGAAAAATGTAAGCGTGCAACTCTGCATTCACGCATATGTGTGCACGCTCTTTGATTATTTACGCCACGCAAACTGACGTGTGTAAAACCTCAGCATTAGGCCCTATATTTGTATCCTGTTATTCATAAGTGAGGGGACGATAAGAATGACATACAAAGAAATAAAAGCCATTATCAAGACAAAGAAATATAATCTAGAAAAACAGACATATGGAATTACAACGTAAAAGCAGTCACAAATCCCATTGGTAGTAGAAAAATGCAATGTTTTTTGAAAAATATCCCACTGTCAGCAAATTATTACTGCAGGTGTACGCTGAAAATAGCTGCTGGAGTTTGTACCTTGTCTTCCCAAATTGAAAATGTTCTGTAGGAACTACACACACTGCAGTTATTACATTTAGGTCATTGTGTTCTGTATCTCTGTAGCATACACGGAGTGATATATATGAATGGATACATAACATTGTCATGTGGGGAAAGGTCAATGGAGGGGGGTGGGGATGAGTGGAAATACGTGTTTTATACAGACACTAAATACTCAGTTATTTCACAAACCAAAATAGCTCATAAAATATAAGTTGATTTAAAAAAAATATATAAAAAATAACTGTCAGTGCAATCTGCCCATTACAATATCAGTTTCAATGCTGTTCTTTTGTATTTTGTTTTATTTAAGACATTCAATCGTTTTCTGTTTGTCCCATGGATTTTATTTCATTTTCATGGTTCATTTTTTGGGTCACAATAGCTAAAAAATGAAATATCTTCTGAGAAATTGTATATTCTACAGTAAATTAAATTGTTAGAGTAGTGCTATCGTTGTAGCCTTACCTTGTTACAGATGAAGCAACCTTAACAACACTGTGCACATATCACAGCTAAATATGCAAAAAATATAATAATAATAATATATCTGGTTTGATGCAAAAAATATAATAATAATATATCTAATAAGAGATAGTGAGACAAATTAGCTATTTGTTGTAATACACACTGCTTCAACTGTTCTCTACTCACTATGATTTATCAGTTCCATAAATCGATTTACACCTTCCACTGAACAACAGTCATTGTAGTGTGACCTGTTGTGATAATCTGAGATATTCTTGAGCCACAGCCTGTGGAGCACAGCTTGCTCCATCTATGGCAGGCACATCAAACTCAAAACCCAAACTGGGCCATATAATCAAAGTCTAAGAGGTATATTTACTAAACTGCGGGCTTGAAAAAGTGGATATGTTGCCTATAGCAACCAGTCAGATTCTAGCTATCATTTATTTAGTACATTCTACAAAATGACAGCTAGAATCTGATTGGTTGCTATAGGCAACATCTCCACTTTTTCAAACCCGCAGTTTAGTAAATATACCCATAAGACTGTGTGGGCCACAAAGGAAACTAAAAACAAATAAATAACCATCGTCAGCACAAACGGGTAATACATTTGATAAACAATCGACAAACTGTCATATAAATGTACTTGGACATCAACTTACCAAACAAATAATGATAATGTTTTGAGTACAAACAGTCCCAGATTGCCAAGTACCAAGCAGTTCACTTGAATTACGAAAGCGTAATGCTCTGACTGCACGCGACAACATACAGCGTGGGAGGAGGGAGATGAGCGGAATCGGCGCACATTTGACATGTGACACTGATGGGGAAGGTGGACTGAACTCACACGCAAACTGTTCTGTCGTATTCAGTAAATGTTTAAGTAATTTAACCGAATAAAATAAAATGCGGGCCGCATTCCTGTGGTTTTCCCTTACTAATGCGGGACCGCAAAAAATATGTGCTTGGGATGCATGCGTCCCGTGAACCGCGAGTTTGACATGTTTAATCTATACCATACCTATGGTTTCACATAGAGACAGAAATTAGTACCTGCAGATCCATCCATCCCTGCTCAGATCTACCCAAACCCAGCTCATATCTTCCCAACCATACCCACATTATTATGAATCCATGCAGACTTCCTGATAGATCCCACTTTTTGGGGGGACAGCCCCACCAACATCAGGATTATTGGGAGACATGCTGTAGTTTTTTATAGCTTGGTTTACAGCCATAATTACAGGATATGCTGGTCATCAGCTCTTTGAATGGGTTACAAGTTACAAGATATTTCAGTATTCTCACTTGGTTGACCTATAGTAAGTTTCCAGAACGGGTCAATGTCCCTAAGGCTTAGACCCAACAAATCATACAAAAAGAGGAACATACAGCTTACAAGTTTCAAGATCCTTTGCAAGTTCTGAAGGAAAAGTTTCTGGTCTTGCAGAACCGGCTGCCTTCGGTGCAGCAATCTCCTCTATTCCAGGAGTATAATTACACTACATCTCCAGAGAGGCATCTTTTGTAGCACAAACATCTTGGAAAAGTTATTTTGTTTTTTCCTCTCTCTTTTTCTCTTTCTTTATCTCATCCTGTATCTTGGATTAAAGCTGAAGAACAAAAAAAAGTATTACAGCAGAAGAGCACACATTTTTCAAGACTCTGACAAGTTATTGTAGTCACCTATGTCCTTAGTGTGTATATCCCCATTAGTGTCTACTAGCTTACGTCACAACAGTCAGAAGATAAAAAATGAGCAGATAGCGTTGATTGAGTATTACAGGTTTCTGCATTTCAGCAGAACTGACCTTAATGGATACAGCTGCTTCCAGGTTTACACCAACATCCCAAGCTGACCTAATTTAGGTTTATCAGTGCATTCTTTTATAAACCCCTAATTTAGATTCATACAATTTTTGAGTATTTACTGTGCACACAGGAATTCCATTTTGTTTTAAAATATATCAGTTCTATATAACGATATGGAGCACGCTTTCAGATATTGCCTAGTGGTTTTCTTTTTTTTCCTATTTTTAAAATGCTTTGCAAGGAAGTGATACATTGAGAGGTAACTCTCATTTTTGAGCATACCCTAAGCATGACCTCCGACTGGTGAGAAATATGAATTATCTCCACTCCGATGGTGGGTATGTGTCTCCTGCCAAGTGTATGTGAGCCACATCAGGTTGAGGTTCTTACTGTATCATTGGGTATATTTGAAGTTATTCTAAAGATTGCATACCAAAAGTTAGTAAGGCTAAGTGGTTAGCACTTCTGCCTCACAGCACTGGGGTCATGAGTTCAATTCCCGACCATGGCCTTATCTGTGAGGAGTTTGTGTGTTCTCCCCGTGTTTGCGTGGGTGTCCTCCGGGTGCTCCGGTTTCCTCCCACACATACTAGTAGGTTAATTGTCTGCAATCAAAATTGACCCTAGTCGCTCTCTCTCTGTCTCCCTGTCTGTGTGTGTCTGTTAGGGAATTTAGACTGTAAGCCCCAATGAGGCAGGGACTGATGTGAATGAGTTCTCTGTACAGCGCTGCGGAATCATTGACGTTATATAAATAGATGATGATGATGATGATGAAAGCCAACCATATGTGCACAAGATACATATTTCTTATTTCGCCTTTCTTAAAGGTTGGATTAGTAAACACAAAGCAGAATATCTAAATTAAATGTTTGATATTCTCCCCAAGAATGGTAAGTGTTTAGCAGGCGCCTAATTTGCATATATTTGTAAAATTGAAATTTTGAAATGTACTTGAATTTGACTTTGAGCTTAGAGAATTGCTTCAGTTGTGAGGACGGGCACACGATGGTCAACTTTTTTTTTCCCTTTCCCTTTCCCATACCACAACATCAGTAACAAATTAGGGATCAATGCTTCAAATATTTCCGAGAGCTTGTGGGGGAAGTTGCCAGTTTCCTTTGTGACACCTCCTCCTTCCAAAACTTTAAGGCATTGCTGGAGGCATCTAAGATCCAGGGAGGTTCCAGTGGGGTTGGAAATGTGGAAAATGCCTAGAATTTATTAGATATATTTCTTGACAGAACAAACAACAAAACTTGGGCAGAGGTTTCCTCCCACACAATGTTGAAAATTAGATTTTGGAGCTCCAATAAAATATTTAATGAGATAGAGGAATATTTCTAAACAGGTAAATAATTTTCATCAAAATTTTAATTTTGAGCAAAGTAATTATTCTGCCTAATCAAGATAGCTCCACTTACACAAATTACTTTAATAATCCATTAATTTACCTGATTAGAAAGGGAAATGTCTTCCACAGTGTTTGATGAGGATGAGGTTACCTGAATTGTGAAGTCAGTGGAATTTCCATTCAATTTTTATGGGAATTTAGCAGACAACTGATGTTTGGTAGTTATATCCACCGCAATCTGCAAAATTTGGAATAATTTAATTTATTTTTTAATGGGAAATTTTACTAAATTCCTGCAGGGATAATTGCACCCCGGCAATAAGTAAGTTGGGTCAGACACTGCTATAATGACAGTCATCATCATCATCACCATTTATTTATATAGCGCCACTGATGTGAGTGAGAACTCACTCACATCAGTCCCTGCCCCATTGGAGCTTACAGTCTAAATTCCCTAACATACACATACACACACAGACAGGCAGACTAGGGTCAATTTGTTAGCAGCTAATTAACCTACCAGTATGTTTTTGGAGTGTGGGAGGAAACCAGAGCACCCGGAGGAAACCCACGCAAACACAGGGAGAACATACAAACTCCACACAGATAAGACGATGGTCGGAATTGAACTCAGTGCTGTGAGGCAGAATTGCTAACCACTACACCACAGCTACACCACCGTGCTGCCCATTGTCTGTAAACAACCTGATCTTTTTCTGTATGCTCCCCATTGTCATTTCATAAATTCTAACTGATCTAATTATTATCCTCTACATTCTAAGGCAAATGCCAGAGAAGATAAAAGTTACCCCTTTCTAGTGTCGTTACAGACTGAGAAAGATTTAGACAGGAAGCTCGAGTATATAAAGATAAAACTGCTTACTTCTTAGTGAATTGTTTTTAATAGCTGATTCATCATTAGGGCTCAACAGAAATTCTGTTGATGCGATTGAGCCTAGTTTCGGATCAAAATTTGCAAATTGTGGTGAAATTTGTCCTTCTCAATTGCGCTTGCAAATCGTGATAAACTATTAGTGGCATCCTAACTCCAAGTTGTCTCTTCCTCTTCCTCTCAGCATTCTGCTCTGTGGTGTAATTGGAGTAGGAAATTTCACATGTAACATTTAAGGACAAATTTGTTCAGTGAAATGTTTGAAATTCCAGTATTATACAGATGAGAAATTTTCACGAAAGCTCTGGGGGATATTGGCCCAAATGCGGAATCTGGTGAATATTCCCCAGATCCATTGTGAAAATTTCTCTCATCTCTATAATACTTCCAGCAGTGAAAGCCATGGCTGATCTGGAATTTTCACATAGAATTATTACAGACGTGAAGTGATGATGACTGAGAACTTACAGTTTGCACTTTACAATTGTCATCAGAGGCAGCTTCAGTCCTAGACTGATCGACATGTACATCATTATCACCTCATCAACATCTGCAGGGACAGAGTTACATGTACAATGGAATTTTTGGATGTGCCATCTGGTTTGTCAGGTCATGTTTCTCCCAAAGGAGACTATGGGGTATATTTACTAAACGGCGGGTTTGAGAAAGTGGAGATGATGCCTATAGCAACCAATCAGATTCTAGCTGTCATTTTGTAGAATGCACTAAATAAATGATAGCTAGAATCTGATTGGTTGCTATAGGCAACATCTCCACTTTTTCAAACCCACAGTTTAGTAAATCTAGCCCTATGAGACCTTTCCTTATAGTGGATCAAGACTGACATTCTGAGCTTTGTTTCCTGGAGGACCTCAATGTCCCTTTGTGCACATACTACACAGTCGACAACCATGTTATCCATGTACTCTGAAAAAATTCCAAACCTATGATTTTCAGCTTGCACAGATGACTCTCCCTTTACATAACTAACAGCTTTTATTTATTAAATTGGGAACTTTTTTTTAGAGCTTGTTTGTAAGGTTGCAAGTGATGGATAATTAGCAGCCAATGTACTCTCTAGCTGATAAATTACACATTCCTTCTCAGTATAATTTTTTGGGGTGCGTGGTTGGGGGTGTAATTGGAGATTGTGCTTCCAAGATGGGTTTGGAGGGGGCAGGCAATATTTTTACACTTACCTTGTGCCTACTGAAAGGCAACTGCATCTAGTTGCCTGACAGTTTCCTCTTCCCCCTTTGATAGACTTTCATAACCAGTCTCTGAAAATAAGTTGTCTAATGTCATTCCATTTTGTGAGGAATTGTCATTATATTCTGTAAACTCGGAATCTCAATTACGAATCATGCTTGATATGTATGCACTACCATACATGTTGGTTTTACATCAGTGCACCTTGATGGCTCACACAGTGCACATCAAGGTGCAAGTTCCCCCTCTGTGTGAAGAGACAGAACACTCTTTAGGAGGAGTACTGTAGATGTCACATCAAATTCCAGCCCATTGATTACTACTCTTTTAATTATTTAAAGTGTTCCATATTTGTCCTAAAATACTGCTGGTTTTAACCATACCTCCCAACTGCCAAATTTCCACAATGCTTTTCCCTCCCTGGGCAAACCCTTGGCTATCTCCCTCTTAAACATTGGTGGGTGCTAGATCAGGGGGTTGGATGGGGAGTGGAGATGACCTGTGCTTCCACAGAAGCTCCCCTGCAGGGTTGCAGACAAAATGTCTGGACTAGTCCTGTGGAAAACAATGGATACTAATTGGCCTTCCCCACCTCCAGATATAGGATAGCAATCAGCCCCTCACCTGGCTTTACTTTAAGCACAATGAATAACAGCTTCACTGCAATATCAACAGTATACTGTAAACGATATACATATTTACAGTGAGCTACAATGTCCCCTTTTACACATGTAATTAGACACTGCATTGTATTCTGGTGTGCTGGGGAACATAAACAGGGCTATAAAAAGTACATGCTGTAAAGCTAAACATTTTGTGAGGCACGAGGAACAGGTTGGTTGAGGGGATATTAAGCTTGTTTCCTCACAACCAGCACTAGCCAACCTCCCTATTGTTAGCTCATTACAATAATGTAGTTCTGCAAAATGAAATCTCGTTTCTGTACTGGTCTCGTTCGTATATTGCATAACGAGACACTACAGTGCGCTTCTGCTGTATATCAGTGGGCAGGGGCGGGCTGGGCCGGGGGGCAGTGGGGCATCGCCCCCCCCAGGGCCGGTCAGTCTAGCCGCTGTTTGGACTTATCTTGCTATCTTACCATGATCTCAGTTTCTAGTATGTTAGAAAGTTTGATTCTACAAATAATTCTAAAGTAAATAATAACTAAAAACCTTTTAACTGGCATCAGGAAGTCCTTCTGTACTCAGCAGCATATTCCTAATAAAGGACCCTATAGAGTAACACCCAAATGACGGGTAAATGTACAGATGGCCACTGCCTCATTTAGATATCTCCTACAGAGTGGTTTGTATTCCGAGCACACAATTTGGTTTCTCTTGGTAGGGAGCTTAAATATAATTTGTTTTGGGCATTTGGAAAGAAAAGAAACAGGTTGTTCTTCAATCTCTTTGAAATCCTGGAAAATATTAATGTTATATGTCTGAAATTTTGGCAACAGTTATACGATCTATATAGATTTAACATATTCATAACTTATAAGTAGTTATTGGGTATATTAATGAGGGACTACTGCAAAGCATGTTAAAAGGGTCCACTATTTTTTGTGTATTAGTATTGCTCATGCTTTACACCATATTTGTGCATACAGATGAAGCAATCTTTATTGCAGCACTTGGTTCACTATTCTCACCAATCATCACCAATTAAATAGGTTTTCCTTTAGCTGTGGCATGCTGTGATATGTGCACCTAGGTGCAGCACAGAATCTGAGATAACGTCTACTCCATCTGTACTTCAGCCATATCCATTTTGTTCTCTGAAATCTGTAACTCAGAGCACTAATGGGTATATTTATCAAATAGGGAAAACAGCTGTTTTCACCGGATTAGGGTATCAACCTATTTAACAAGTACTCGCTGCTGGTGATAGTCTTCTCCAGCTACCTCCGGTGATTACGGTCACCGGAATTGCTCGGCAAAGCTTCCCCATAAAAATCACGGGGAGTCTATTTAATATGTACTTGTACTTCCGCTGTCCTCCAATCGCCATGTCTGGATGGCAATTCCCAGGGGTTGCCACCAGAAAAAAATGCTTTATTATTAAAATAAAGCATTTTTTTTTTTAAAATATATATATATTTTCTTCTATATTTTTTATTTTTAAGTTTACATGTTTTTCCTTCAGATATGGAACTGGAAGCCCAGTCCCAGGCTTCCAGTTAGAGTGAGCATGCTGGCTCACGCAAGCACAAACGCTCCCTGCACTGTTCTGGTGAGCGTTAAGATTAATCTTACCGCTGCCAGGTAATAGCACTGGGAAGCTGAGCATCATTCAGCTTCAAAGGGGACATTTTATTGATAAATCAGTGTGAAACCAGATTTTCCAGCTCTGCGATAATCAGCGCAAGAAAATCTATTTTTCTTGGAACTCAGACATCTAGGGCCTGATTCATCTTCGGACCCAAGTCCCTTTGTATCTTGCGTAAAATAGCTCTGCGCATGCTCAGAAACATACCTAATGAGCGCAATTGCGTGAATTCATGTCTGAACGCAAAACACTTACCACTGCCTACATTTTTAAGAGTGGAACAGAGGTAAGAATGGGTGGATGAATGTATACAATGTACACTAAAGGCGCTTTGAGGGTGTGCCGTTGCAGAGCGACCGATTCAATCCCTGAGTTTTTTAGCAATATTATTTTCACCAGGCCCCTAGTATACCTTTGTGATTACATTTTGTGGAAATAGACACCTGAAACAATTTTACAGCCTGTGACACCCAGTACATACTATTAGGTGACTTTTTTTGGACTATGCATACTTTGTGTCACATGCATTTTCTGTTTTAAAATGATGGTAACTCTATATGGTATACATAGCACTTTCACTAAAATGTTGGAAACATTGAGTCAATGATTGAAAGTTGCAACTACACCAGTTTGCATGCACTGTCCCCGTGGTGTGACATCACAATCCATGAGTGTCTCTTCTTTAGATCACTTGCTCACTCTCCCAGAATGTCCAGGAGACTCATGAATGCCGGATACCTCTCCCAGACTCTCGGGAGAGCAGGCTCATGGATTATGATGGATTAATACGCTAACTGATCTATTTATTAAACAGATTTTTGCTCAAAATCATACGGATGTTTCCGCATGACTATGGCAATTTTAAGGAACTGGATAGTTTATCAAAGCAACATCACTAAGTTAGTGCTCAGAAGCATTGTCCCCATAGATCTCTATGGGGACAGACAGCTATTTATCAAGCTATGAAAAGCAAAGCCATCGTCAGATTGCGTTAATCATATTTTACCTTGTTGTATGGCCGCCAGAGACTGTAGTCTCTCCGTAGTTTGAATCTGTGCAGGCGCAGCCTTTCTGCCACGCATGCGCAGTGTATGCAATTCGGAGAAAAATGGAAGTGATGTCTTTTACTGCAGCAAAATACAGCAATGGGGCGGGGGGAGTATTGCTCCGGGTCATCCATTTTCAGAAGTGCTGTCCCGGCTGAAGAATAATAATACATAGCTTCAATGAAAGTGCGAATGAGATTTGAAATTATCAGGCGAAATCCCAATAATTGGTAAATAGGCCCCTAAATCAGAATTACTAGAAAGAAAGTGTAATGGGTAAAATAGATCAATTGCACATGAGTAACACTGGCAACAAATTAATTTGTTAACTTTTGTTAATTAACAGTTGTATTTCTATACAATCATATAAAAATGCACTGTCTGTAAGCAAATACTTCACAATCTTATTGTTTTCAGCCAGTTAGCTTTAAACTAGACGTTCGTCAAAAACAAATGATTGCTTCACAAAGACATTGCAAATTTTATCCGACAGAACAGAAATACATTTGCAATGTTTAGAAACCAGCTAGAAATCTCATGCAATCAGAATGTAACACACACCATACCCACTAGTCATAAAAACTTAAGTGCATTGAGCTCATACATCTCACATGTCTACTTTTAAAGGCATGTGCTCTTGCAAACCTTCCAAAACTGCATGAACAAATATCAAAACAGTTCAATTCCTCTAAACCATTATTTTGTTCTTTTCTATTTCAACACAATTAGTGTTATCCTCAAATCACACCCCAAAATGTATTCTGTGGCTACTTATGTATATGGGGATACTGAATGTGGCAACTTTACAAGAGCTTTTGTGTACCTGTTGTCGGACGTAATAAAATGGATGTGTATTCTAGTGTGTGTAGTTTTCCAATTTAAATTTTTTTTATATTTTTCACATTGTTATTTTTTATTATTCCTTAGAAGCACATTTTTTTTATTTTCATATTATAATTATTCTTCCCTTATCACTGTCACAATGAAGCATGCCTTCCACGTGAAAGTGTTTATAGGATAACAAAGAGCAGCAATGCTCACTGATGAATCCAGGGGTGAACAGATGAGGACTAAGAGGTCAACTTCTCACTCCTATTTTGTCGGAGGGGATTTCTACCCCTCTCCCAACGTGGGTGACATAGGTGTAGGCCCAGGTAATAATGAAATGATTTTTCACTCCAACAGGGTCACCTTTAGGTCACGGCAAGCAGTGATCGAAGTGAGCCTTTATACATTGGAATGCCATACCGCCACTTCAACTGCTATCAAATTCCATTCACTTACATTTTCCATACCGCCACTTCTAAATTTCCACTTTGACCACTGACTGCAGGTCATGATTGGGACATCGGATCATGGCATAACTCCAAGTGAAGCCTTTGAGTTCCTAGTGCACACTTTCTGCTTCAGTGAGTGCAGAAAGTTATCAAAGACCAGAAAGTTTTTAGATCACTCCTGGAACTTGATTAGAATGTGTGTGTCCAGCTTTACATTTTTGATTTATGATACAGCAGATCAAGGGAATTGTACAACTGAGCTACCAGTCAATGCATTTTATGCCAAGTAGGAAGCAACTTCATAGCGTGTTTTTTAATTACGATTGTGTGACAAGAATGGAGCACATGATGAAACACATATGTATACACTTCTTAATCTTCTCTCGTTGTGTTTACAGTGCGCTCCCAGATGAATGTAAAATTTTAACTGCGCCCATAGAAGCCTCCATAAAGCACTCACTTTAGCGCAATGAGAGTCAAACACAAATATGTCCTGTCTCATTTTGTACAATGATTATTATTTTTAAAGGCACTTCACTTGCTTTAGAAACGCATCTTAAATAGAAGATTTTAATAGCAGTGTGTACACAGTATAACTCAGTTACTTCTGCTTGGTTTCTGGCTGCATAACTATACATATATAATTCTCCTCTTTAGTATTTTTAATGACTATTCTTTCTTTTCTGTTTTACAAAGTGTATACTGTGTCCTGAGCATCTGCCTTTTGTATGACACTGCGCTTTTTCAAGGTTGTTGAAGCTTGGTAAAAGTACACAATACAGTGGCAAAAATCCAAATTGTCAGATAAGATGGATAACATGACTGTTAGATGCGAGGCCAATGGGATGCGTAATTTTAGCAGCAGATGGTTTTATTATAAGCTGAAGCAGCAATGGAAAATCAAACTCTGTATGTTATATCATATTAAGCTCTTCCGCAGGTGGAAGACACACACTATTACAGTAAGGTTAGGATATTTTTTACAGTTTATGCTGAATTGAGTAAATTAGGATAAATTCTACACCACTACCAAAAGTAATTTTAACAAACTCAATCAACTCAACCCATCTCAAGTGATCGTATAGAGCAAGTACAGTTGTTTTGCTACTGTAATTAAAATGTTTTGGACTTTGCTGCCATGATGAATAGACTGAGGATCTACCTGCTTTGATGGCATTCAGTCATATGTTGTAAAAAGACAGGTTCTACTCTGCAATCATTAAAGAAAGGTTAGATAATAGCTAGGGATGGGTGACATTTTACACACTGTTCTTTGAAAAATTCTGATTGTGAATTTGGCTATACAAATTTGCACATTGCGGTAGCAGATGTTGGTCTTAAGTGCACCAAGTCTTACCCCAACCACATTGCACAGCTGAATTAAATGACCATCATCTGTTCATATAATTCTGTGAAAAATTGCGAATATGCAAATAGACCTGTTGCTCAAGCAAAAGCAGAACTCAGAGATTGTGTCGCTGACACTTTGCACAACTGAGAAGGGTTTGTACCACTGCAAAACTCGATTTGCGCAAAGTTTGGTAGCCACCTCTATCGGATAGGATTCTTATTAAGTGGATGTCTAAGTAGTTACAAGGAGGGGGGGGAAAATGTAACAATAAAGGTTTACTATGGGAAAGAGGTTGGTAACGTTTATACCTCCAGCTGTTGTGGGACTACAAGTACTAGCTTGCCATGCCAGCCACAAGGTATGTTATCTTCCTTGCCTATCAATTCAGCACCATGGACAGTGACTGTCTGTGAGTTTCCAAAACGGGCTCCGATCCAGACTTCTCATTGTAAATAGGAGTGTGTTCCTTACTCGTTCTGGGTCCAGTATTATTAGCTGAGCTGTGGTGTGGTCTGATATGTGGTGGACTGGAGATAAGTGGAAATCCTCTATATAAAAGTTGAAGTCAACTGGATCCCTTACTGTGCTGAGCTGTATTTTTCATCGGCACATCGGAGATGAATGTGATTCCTCTTTGTCCGTTCTTCAATAGATCTGGTAATATACACAGAGCAGATCCTGTGTCAGTAATGGGGTTAGCTGGGACCGGTACTGTCTTATGCACCAGAGAAACTGACTTAAAAATATATATCTCCCTTGTCAGTCCAACAGGTGCTGGAATTCCAGTGTAAAATAGATTTTATGTTGTCTGTAACTTTGGGCATTAGACTGAAGGTAATGCAGAACCCATATGTTAGCCTGCGGTCACTGTCACATGGCAGGATATTATGTTGTGGTTGCTCCAAGCCAGTAATGCAAAGCACTGGAGGAGTTGGTGTCTAGGGGTCCTCTGAAAGTGTTCCTGCAGCAAGAGTGGTTCCAAGTTTCCTGCCCGAACTGGAGGACGCGGAGATTGTGATTTCTGCAACTTGAATGCGGGGAAGATGAGGTGCCCGTAAACTGTTCCTAGGTCACTAATTTCCTTAAGAACCCAGATGTGAAACCATCACTGCTGGAGCATTGGTGGCTGGCTTCAGTAGAGTTCAATGGTTAATGCGCTACGGAACATGTTGGTGCTATATTAATAAATGATGATGATAATGAATGCCATCTGTGGAAGAGATAACAATCAAAGTGGCAGAAAATTTGGTTTTTTTTGCCTGCCTATGAAATTGAAACTTTCGCCATCCCCATAGAGCTCTATTCGGGCGTCAATACTAAGTGAAAACGGCATTTGTGCCAGGAAAAATCAGTGACTTCTCCAGTGTTAATACTAATTTTGTTGAAGCAAAAAATAAGCCTTTCTCTGGCAAAAACAGCTGTTTTGATTGAGGGCTTATGGACTAGTTAATAAATAGACCACCTATTAGATTACATCATACAATGGAGTTTGACATTACTGCTTAATGGTTCCTATAACATACCTTGAATCCACCTTTTCCTCTGATATTAGTATTTCTTGACAATGATAGTTCCAACACAGCTGACTTCCTGGCTGTTAGCATTCTCCCTGACAATCACTTGCCTGTTACCTGCTCATAAAGTCATTCATGTTACATTGCATCTCCTTCACTCAACTTCAAATGCTCCTTTATCACTGTACTACAGTACCTTAGAAGAATCTGTAAGATGTCATGGCATCCTGATCTGCAGTTGCTTAACGCTGTTGAACTGTCTGCTAAAAGATCTGTATAGCGGAGTGTAGAAATGTCAAATGTATTTTTCTGCAATATTTTATACTACAAGCATTTACAATTTTTCAGTCTCCATCGATTTGCAGAACTGTTTAAGGGCCACTAAACCTAAAATACAAGCTGCCTTATGTAAAAAGAGCTACTAATGGCATTCACAAATATTTATGATACGGTTTCAGGCGCTTATCAAAACTGAAGAAAATTACAATAAAGTTGTGGTTGGGGAAGTTTCTTTGTTTGCGCAGCAACTTACTGTCAATATTCACTTTGAAGGACATTTCAGCCAATTTCAAAGCCCAACATTTTAGTCCAGTACTTTCTGAGGGCATTACTCGTACTTTTCTACTTTTTTGACCTATCCTTCGGGAGGGCAAGTGCAGAGATGATGACATCAATTGCATCTTCAAAGCTCCACCCACCCACTTTACAGGAGGGTAAGACATGATCCGGTAGGATGGGCTAATCTCCCTGGAGTCTGGGAGCACTCCCTAATATTCAGTGTCTCCTGCACATTCTGGGAGAGTAAGGAAGTATGAAGTTAGACTTCTCGCACCTGCACAGCAAATGTAGATACAGGAATATATGTAGAGTTGGATGCAATAGCCATCTATAATACTGACCGAAATTGCATCCTAAAAGAAGACGCATCTTACAGAGGCATATGCAGGATTTCAAGAGGGGGGTTCCAAATGCTTGATTTGCAAATAAAGCAAAAGATTTTTCTTGCAACTCAAAACCCAACACCATCATCCCCCCTCACCCCCCCCCCCCCCCCCGCCCCAAGTGCACAACTGCACACTACTGCAGAGCTCTAGCAAGACAATTTACTAACCTGGAATATTGGTCATCATGGTAGTATCAGATGCTGCCCCTAAGCAGTGATGCAACGCCAGATGGGGATTGACCACTTACTTACTGTGAGGAGCCTTTATAAGCGCTACACTAACCTCCAACCCTGTGCTGCTCTCTCCTACCTGGTCTTGCAGCTTTGACAGTGCTGCTGGTGTCTTAAGCTTAGTTGCTGCTTGGCTGGATCCTGGACATTGGGGCCCTGTTTGAAGCAGAGATAGGAATTATTCACCCCCTGGAAAGCTGAGCAATGAGTAAATACTCTAGGCCTCTCCCTCCCTGAGTAGCCCTATATTAAATCAATAGCACCCACATTTAGTAATTACACCTCCTTCATCCCAAACCAGTCCGTCATTAAATGAATAGTCTCCTTTCTCCTAAAATTAAATAGCCTTTACATTTAATAAATATGCCTATTTCCCCAGATTCATCCTGACATTAAACCAATAGAACCCACGTTTAATAATTAAGCCTCTTTACCCCATTTACTTTGTATGCATATATTTACACAGTTATAATTATACTGTGTAATTTTTGCAATTAAGCAGATTTATTGTGGTTGCATGTGTTTTGAATAGGTAGGTAAGTAGGTAGACAGAGAGACAGGTAGATACCAACAGCATATAGTGTTCCAGTATCCCACATTGCAGCCTATAGTGTCACAGCATAGCATAAGTGTGCAACAGAGACTTGATGCTTTTATGGCTGCCAGCACATAGTATTGCCTCCAAGGGCGGGTTGGTTGCACTTATAGTAATTTATTATTTGCTCATTGAGGACTGTATTGTTATCTACTATATAGAAACATAATATTGCTGTTACTGATCCACGTACACTTGAACCCATCCTCACTTTGTAGCATTATCACTGTAATTTTAAATTCACCTTCCCTCCGAACAGCCTATTATCAGTCATTAGAATCTTGTTTATTAGAGCACAATCCTATCTTGCTATTAGTGCTTGTTCATAGAGGGGAGCGCAGGACAGTGGGTTGGTTGTAATGAGACAATATAGGCAATCACAGAGGAGAGTGGAGGCTAACAGAGAGGGGAGGGTATGTGATGAGACAGGGGGATGATAAAAAAAAGGGGGGGAGACCATCAGAGAGGGAAGTGGGAGGAGAAAGATTTTGAAGGAGCTGACACTTTGCACATATGTGTATAAATACTTTAGAAGCCAAGTATGGGTAAACTGGAATGACTTTGTTGATACACACATGTGATTGTCAGGATGGGGAGACCCAGTAAATGGAGATGAACACAAGGTATTGAAGCACAGCAGGAAACAGATATATAACAGTAGTAATGGCAGATTATGCAAGGATACATGTAACTTTATTGTCTAGGAACAAACAGTGGTGTTATAAGTAAACTATGGTAATTACAGGTTTCCAGATAATGCCAAAAGTCCATATAACAGATTAGGCACTCATATGCAGAAATAGTCAGGAGCCAAATATATATACTAGAGCATGGAAAAACAGTATATCTGATCAGGCAAGAGATTATCACAGACAGAGACTCAGATCTGCAATTTGTTCCCAAGCAAGACAACAATGATCTGTCCAGGATTGTAAGCAGAGTCAGGGCTTTAAAGGCCTGCCGCAGCTGCTGGTCATTGGGCTGTAGGAGAGGTTAATTTCTGATAACCAAGGCAGAGATACACAGAAGCAGCAGCTTTGATGGAATTGAAGAACTGCAGTAGAATTCTACCCAGATGATGACAGAGGGAGAAACGGATCTCTGAATTGTAGCATGGTGAAGAAGGTGGCTTGTCCCAACGGAGGAGGCAGCCACCAGAAGCACAGCAATATAGCAAAACAGTGAAGACTAAGAGATCTGACCTTCCCGGTCTTACTGCAGAGCTGTCTTACACGGGTATGTTGAGCTGGGCGCATCTACGCTGATTGTCATCACTGAGTTCATTACTTACACCAGTGATTGAGAAACTGCACGTTTGCTGGCAAGCGAATATGCATCCGAATCTTAGTCTACATAAGTCGCATTTGCTCCAACACACTCTTACATGCTTTTCCTTCCCCCGTTCCACCTCTTCAATTGTAAGGAACCGTAAAGAATAGAGGCGTCTCAGTCTAGTTATGGCTGCAAACAAAACTATTGCTTTGTGGGCATGCACAGAAGTAAGAAGCGCATTGTACATTGAAAACGTAGTTTGCATCCAACTCTACATGAGACCAGATACTGGCGGGGCTCGGGGCCAGGGGGGGGGGGGGGCATCTGCCCTCCTCACCAGTCCCATAGTGGGTTACTTTGGGCTGGGTCACTGGGTTGCCTGCATTTTTTTTCCTTTAAATTGTTCCTAATAGGCTGCTGAGCCGAGTCTCGACCCCAGGCTAAAATTTGCCAGCTAGCCCTGCGTGAGCCCCATAATGTCAAACATCACAAGCTTTATCATGATCTGGAAAGCTAAGCATTTTTACTTATATATTGTGACTGTTTCCACTGTAGTAGACCTGAAATGGTGCGCTGGCTCTGCGTATGGGTTGGGTGTGAAATGTCCACAGTCATAATGTCTACACAGTCATAGGGGGGAATTCAATTCAACGCGATGTGTCTCGCGGGCTTTCCGTAGAAACTTTGCTCGTATAGTTTTATACGACCCCATAGAGGTGCAAGGAAAACTTAACGTATATATTTTTGTCATAATAACGGTAAAACTGTGCATATTAACCAACACACCCCATCAATGACTACAAATTTATAAGCTTGTCACAGTCAAAATGTCAACAAAAAGCACTAGACTTAATACGAGAATACATGGGGAAAAAAATAGTAACCGACAAGTAATGTAAAAACAACCCACCGTGCGCCCCCCCCCCCAACAACCACCATCAACAACCCTTCACTGCTGCCAGCCCAGGTTAGTGCAAGTAAAATTGGGACAAAAAGCATGGGGTCCCCCCCAATTTTTAATATTACCAGCACTAGGCTTTGCCAGCCTTGGCTGCTGACACTATAGCAGGGGAACCCGCAGCATAAGGTTCCCCAGCCCTAATGCTAAACCAGTTCCAGGCTGGTCAGCAAGGGGCTGAATTCACTAGGGAGATTGGGTCCACAAAAAAAAAGATGGACCTCTTCCCCCCCCACTAGGTTTACCCAGCCCCGGGCAGTGGGTGTGGGGTAATAATAACAGGTTCCAGCATGCCAGGCTGCCAGTAAGTGTTTAGGCAAGCTGGTGCTGATGGCACCCAAGGCCCGCTAGAACCTGTAGTGCACCAAGCAAATGTAAATAAAACACAGATACTTGTGTAAAAAGACTATTAATTGAATTAAAGCAGCCCTACATTACCCTCATTCACCCTCTTGATTTCTCACCTAGATTCAGGGTCTTCACCTGTAATAAATCCATGCAGCCTTGGCTTGGCAAAATGAAAGACCCTCATATGCACACAATACTAGCTCCTAGGAGATACCGCTGCAAATGAGCCCTTACCGCAGCTCAGTAATATTTATAACATGGGATTTCCCACGGCTTGAGCTCAGGGCCTTTGCCAAGCATTTTCACTGTTGACATTTTGACTGTCAAATTTTCCAGTACATCCCTCGTGCATGCTCAGGAAAAGCAGGGTGGGGGTCTCTGGAGCGGATGAATGCATTACCCGGCCCCTCAGCAGTAGTTACTTTAATAGTGACACCCTGGTCATTGTTTCTTCTTTTTAGTTTTTATTTTAGTTCTGAGGCTTTGCAGCCGCTTGGCGTTCAGCAGGAGAGTGCAGTTATATATTTATATGAGAGTCTGTGTTCCAGGATTGCTGGTTTTTATCCATGAATTTGCTGCTTCAGAAGAAATCTTTGAATGTAGGTAAATGAATGCAGCAGTGAAACTGTCACATATAAGATGGGAACACACTAATCTCACTTCTGTGTGCTAAAAGGAAGTGCCCATTGATTCCTGAGAACAGCAGATGATTATGGCTGCTGGCAATCAGCTTTTCCATATAAACTCAGCGGCAGCACAAGAAACCAGGAGAACAGAGGCAAGTGAGAACAAGAAAAATACAGAAAATGTGCCAGACAATAACGAAGTGATAGATATTACTAGGGAAAATGAGAGCTAAGCAGTGTATTATAATGAACCGGCTTTTATTATCCAAATAAGCAATAAAGTGAATGGATACAGCTGGCTTTGCAATGTTTATTGTGACTGATCGGGGACCACAGCAGCAGCTGTAGGCGTTTGTGGCCTGGGTGTCATAGCAGTACTGAAGGTGAGTGTAATGTAAGTCTCTCTCATCCTACCCTCCGAGGCCGTCTTCGGGCAGATTCTCCCAGCCAAAAGAAATAAATGTCCCCTTTAGCCAGAACCTGCATGTTTTGTACATTGATTTTCAAAGGACCACTAAATCCCAACATTGAAAGTTTCAGATGTGAGCTGTGAAGGTAAAATACATTATTCGGTGTCATCCTAACATTCTGTTATGTATAAACTCCTCACTACACTACGGTCACCTGAAACTCTTCCTGTATCTTTAGGAAAGTGTGCTAATGTGATCTGATAGGAGTCAAAAAACTGAGACTGCCTTGCTCTGACATCCCTGGCCCTGCCCCTGTGTGTCTACACTGCTAAGCAAGTCTGCCAAGCTGTCAGTCACTGTCTGCCTTTTTAGTGAGAGATGCACCTCCCTCCTAACATGGCAACCCGCTGCAGAGCAAATGAGAGCATTATGGATATATTTAGTTAAGATCTCCAGTCAGTGTGGAGCTACAAGACCTACAGTAATGGCCAAAAGTTTTGAGAATGACACAAATATTATTTTTCACAAAGTCTGCTGCCTCAGTTTTTATGATGGCAATTTGCATATAATCCAGAATGTCATGAAGAGTGATCAGATGATTTGCAATTAATTTCAAATTCCCTCTTTGTCATGACAATGAACTTTATCCCAAAAACAGTTGTGAAGAAGGCTTCAGGGCAGCCAAGAAAGTCCAGCATGCACCAGGACCGACTCCTAAAGTTGATTCAGTTGTGGGATCGGGGCACCACCACTGCAGAGCTTGGTCAGGAATGGCATCAGGCAGGTTTTAGTGCATCTACACGCACAGTGAGGCGAAGACTTTTGGAGTATGGCCTAGTGTCAAGAAGGCCAGCAAAGAAGCCACTTCTGTCCAGGAAAAACATCAGGAACAGACTGATATTCTGTAAAAGGTACAGGGATTGGACTGTTGAGGACTGGGGTAAAGTAATTTTCTCTGATGAATCCCCTTTGAGATTGTTTGGGGCATCTGGAAAAATGCTTGTCCGGAGAAGGAAATGTGAGTGCTACCATCAGTGTCTACTTCCATGTGTCATGCCTACAGTAAAGCATCCTGAGACCATTCTTGTGTGGAGTTACTTCTCAGCCAAGGGAGCGGGCTCACTCACAATTTTGCCTAAAAACACAGCCATGAAAAAGAATAGTACCAAAACATTCTCCAAGAGCAACTTCTCCCAACCATCCAAGAACAGTTTGGTGACGAACAATGCCTTTTCCAGCATGATGGAGCACCTTGCCATAAGACAAAAGTGATAATTGAGTGGCTCAGGGATCAAAATATGAACATTTTGGGTCCATGGCCAGGAAACTCCCCAGACCTTAATCCCATTGAGAACTTATGGTCAATCCTCAAAAGGCAGGTGGACAAACAAAAACCCACAAATTCGGCAAACTCCAAGCATTGATTAGGTAAGAATGGGCGGCCATCAGTCAGTATGTGGCCCAGAAGTAGATTGACAGCATGCCAGGGCAAACTGCAGAGGTCTTGAAAAAGAAGGATCAACACTGCAAATATTGACTCTTTGCATAAACGTAATGTTATTGTCAATTATAGCCTTTGACACTTATGAAATGCCTGTAATTTTACCATAGCAATATCTGAAAAAAAAGGGTCTAACAACACTGAAGCAGTGTGTCCTTCTCATAACTTTTAACCATGACTGTAGCATGCCATGCAACCTACAGCCACAGGTTGGCTAAACAAAATATATTTAATCTATAGTGTCATTTGCTAGTTATTGATATGGGAATAAGGGTAACTTGTAATATGTCAATTACTCACATAAATCAAATGCAGTTGTGAATGGAGGCTTCCCTGGTTTTCTCTCCGTTGTTAGAGAATGTTGTGATGTCACACTTAACATGCAGAATTTTACCTTGTAATTTTGGCAACCATGGTCCTTTAAATTCTGCAGTTTTAACAGGGATTAATTAAGGCTTCAGGCTGCTCTAGGGTAATATTCTTGTATTACCCCCTCACCTTCCACAGCAAGCTAATATGCGGTAGGTAAAAACAAACTTATCCTTAATTTAAAATCCAGCTTCCTTCACCTCCAAAACAGAAAGGTAAGTTGCACAATTAACTTATAGGCTAACAGCAGGTGCTTGAAGGGGCGGGGTTACCCTGTAAGGAGCAGACACAGAGAAAAATCCCCTAGCACACTGCTGTTAACCAGTAACAAAGCTGCTATTTATAATTACATAAAAATGCAGAATTCTTACTTACACATGCTAAGCCACCCGCCACGTCATGGTGCTTCTGCTAATAGGGTGGTCCTAACTCTAATCAGTGAGAGTCCCTATTTTTAAAGCATACATATATGTGTTTTTAAATTGAGAGCTAACTCACCAAGAGGCACTCCAAGAGCCTCCAATTTTTGCAGTATAGCACCAGCACTCCCCATCAGTTACTGATACCAGAGTGATTCCTTCACCTCCACCAAAGTTTATGTACCTCTGTTTTCGAAAGTCAGCACAAATTGGCTTTTTAAAAGGGTCACGGCAATCTTTAGGTCACTTATTTTGTTTTCATTCAGATCTGAACGGAGGCATTACTTGATTAATCAGGCCTATTGTCTTCAGCCTTTATCATGGGAATATGTCAAGATTTGTCTTTCATGTATTCTATTTACTTTGAAGAACAACTATTATCTTATATTTTAAAATGAATTTCAGTTTATACCTCACCGTCACAATTTTGCGCCCACCTTCCCCAAATGCCTCGCGCCTTAGGCTGCAGCCTAGTCAGCCTATTGAATAATCAGGCCCTCAGTTTCAAGGTAAATGTAACATTTTTCTATGAATAGGCTGCTGTGTCTACATTATGGAAAGTATTTGGTAACAATATCCTATTACCGTGTTGATTATCTACTTCTTATTTACCATATTGTTTCATTTAGTTTGACTATGAACTAAATAAAAGCAGGTGGGAAGTCCATTTAACTGAAATAAAGTTTTATAAAAGGATAAATAGAAATAAACTAGGATTAGGGCGCTCTCAAAATGAAAAAAATGCTGCACCTCATATAAAAAGAATACAATATGAAAAAAAGGGCGCAAAACTATCATTGATAAAAAGGTGTGAATATGACAATTCAAAATAAAATGTATATTACTTTTTATCAATGATAGCTTTGCGCCCTCTTTTTTCATATTTTATAAAAGGATAGCTAAACTTAATATGTATATTGATTCAAAAATGATAACTTATATCTCTATGGTCTAGTTTTTAATGTGAAAATACATCTTCTAACATTAACCATCTTATATGGAACAGTTCTCTTGCCATAATAGAACTTGGTAGTTAGAAAGAAATATTCCCTATTCCCATATTTGTTAAGTAATCGCCTTTAGTCCAACATAAAAAGGTTCCCTGCAGTTCCCATTACTAATGTAGAACACCTTACTGAACAGCACAGGAAGTTTTGTAAGAACAATGAAGACTGCACAGATTACAGACTATTCAAAAGGTCTTAATTCATATATTTAACTTATAAGAAATATAACTTGAAGAATATTAGTAACATTTTTATTTGTATAAAGAAACTCCAACTTTAGGCTTTGGTGTGGTTGCAAAGCAGATCTTCTAGAGAAGAGAGCATGGGCTAGATTTACTAAACTGCGGGTTTAAAAAAGTGGAGATGTTGCCAGTAGCAACCATTCAGATTCTAGATATCATTTAAATAGTACATTTTTCATAATGACAGCTAGAATCTGATTGGTTGCTATAGGCAACATCTCCACTTTTTCAAAGCCGTAGTTTAGTAAATATGCCCCCATGTATCATTTTACTAATAAATTGGAAATGATAGGGTTTAGTTAGAATCAACATGCCTTCTCTATGAAAAAGATGTCTTTCTTTTATATGTTATAAGACCAAACCTGTTTTCTTCTAATTTCTTCTATAGCAATTTATAGTTTTGTTGTTCAGAGGTCAATTTATTAAGACCTCTATGTTAATCAGATAATCGCTCATAAGCTCATCGGAGCAGCTGAAAAATAAATTCTCGCCCAATTTATTAAGAAAATGTATCAGCTTCCAGCTGATACTGACTAGCAGCAGTAGGAGGAGTCTTACCGCTTACCTAGCCCCTCCTTAAACCCTCTGTGCATGCTTCAGCCGGCATGCCGGCCTAGGCATGTGTACTGGAACTGGAAGTCCGGGCTTGGGCTTCCAGTTTTAGATTCTATATATTTGTTTTATTAAAGTTAAAATAGAGATCAAAAACTTAAAATTAGCAAAAAAAAAGTAATTTAACAAAAAAGTAATTTTAAAAAAAAAAAAAGCGCAATTTGCATTCTACTTAACATAAGCCTCTCATTATATATGTAAAAGATGTATTTCTGGAAATGATAGGTAATTTGTAATGGTCCTGCAAGATAATATTGTCCACAAGCAATGAGGACAAGGACCAAAATACATATTTAACAAATGGACACAGATGGCTGAAATACAGGAACATTTGAAGCTATATGTAAAGCTCATTACTGGTGGCAAAGTTGAATAGGTGAAAGAGACCAGGTAAAACAGAGACAACAGCATTTCTTCCTTCTGCCGTCACTCCTACGCTGCTCATGTAATGAGTGCCGGAGGAAGTGCACAGTGATACACAGACTAATCACTGAGTGGCTTCCTCTTATACTGACTGACAGAGAAGAGACAGTACATAGGCTATTACATCTCTGCCTTGTACCACTTATATTTTTCTTGACGGTCACCGACCTGCTTCTCATATAGTCACTGGCAGAGGAAACAGATGGCGATTAATCTGCACTTCCTCCTGCAGGAGAAACTTGCTGGTGAATGACAGTGGGATTGGATGAAATGCAGAGAAAGGAGATATATTTCTCTACTGCACCTCCACTACTACCGCAGTTTTAGACACAGTCAATGCAGGAGGAAGTGCCCGGTGTTGTAATGTCACCATGTACTTTCTGCTTCAGAGAGGAGCACAGGAGCGGTGGTGATTGGTATTGGAGGTATGTCTTTGTGGGGTGTTGAAGTTTCATGATATGACAATGATGGTGAAGTACAATCAATGAAAAAGACAAGAACACCCTTGTATAGAGATAGTAGTTTTGCCACAACTGTATCAATAAGTTACTCAATTATATATAACATTTGTACTTCTAATTCATTTAGTAAGGGCATTGAGCAGCAATATTTGTCCCTAGCACAAATTATGGAGCAAATAAACTCAATACTGCACTTTAATGCATCTATACATGAAAGCCATTGTACTTCTAAACTGAATAAGACACTTGAAATTCCACATATGTTCATTAGAGATGTGCTCTGACCCCCGTGTTTTGGTTTTGGATGTGGTTTTGGTTCTAAAATGTATTCGGCTGCGCTACTGGTTTTGCTAAAAAAGCGCAAAAGGTTTTGGTTTTGGATCTGGATTTAATTAGAAATTGTGAAAAATAGGTAAAATAATGTCATTTTGAGCTGTTTATGCTCCAATATTACTATTTATAGCATTAACATTAATTTCCAATGATTCCTTCACAACTGTCCCAAGTTTCACCAATTTTGGCCAAAGTCTGCAGCGAACTGTCTTATTGAAGAGTTTTCTAACTATGCCATTGTTGCATTTGTTTTCTCTGATTCAGTTAAAAAATAATTAAACTGCATACTGTTGCACTCAAACCTTTGCAATGTTATTGCTTCCTAGTAACTCTCATGAGCTTTTAGAACTAGTGGCAGAATTCTTCACCTATAGTAGCCGTCTTTCCTGTAGAGTTGGATGCACTCACCGGTACTCGGATTACCCAGGACTTAACTCAAAGTAGTAAAAGCTTATGAGCAGGAACTGGTAGGACAGAGATAGGAGAAATGGGGCCAATTACAACCTCGTTCCCCAGCTGCATGTTGCTATACACGGGACGCAGCAGCAGTGTCAGAGGCGTTCTGGTTGTCCTGGCGTCTGAGTGACTATACTCCTTCTTGGGAACAACCTCTGCTGCAAGTCTCGGGCAGTCCCCTTTACTTCAGGGTTGGACAAAGCTTCCCCCATGGGAATGATTTTTCAGCCCTCCGTCTCGATATATATACGTACGAGTCCCCTGAATTGATTCAGCATTATGGCACAGAGCATATAAGTAAAAAGGTTAGGAAAGCCCTGCTGTTGGCTACAATGGATGCTCTGTCAATTAAAAAAATGTATTGTACGCGTAGTCTTTGAAGTTTTTTAGTATGGGTGCAAGCCACCTTAATTTCTCAGCTTCATCATTTATTTATATAGCAGCAAGATAAGGAAAGCCCTGCTCTTGGCCCGATGAATGCTCTGGCAATGTATTGTATGTGTAGTCTTTGAATTTTTTTAGTATGGGTGCAGGCCACCTTCGTTTTCATTTATTTATATAGCGACAGCAAATTAGGTAGCTCTTTACAATTGGGTATCTACTTGTCTTAATATCTACTAATGCTTCTGTCCCTCTAATAACATCTGATTGTTATTACCTCTTCACTCTCCACAATGCATGTGTGTAATGTTCAAAATTTCGCATGTGCATAGTGTTTCACCATTTCTATCTCTTGCACCTTACACTATTTTTTTTGTTGTTTAATTTATCCAATGGGCTTGCTTCAGTTGGTGGCATGGCAGATTACATATTGTTTTGCAGCTGCTGCAATGTTCTACATGCAGACACTGAATGTCGAAAATGCAAACACCCTTCTTTAAATATAGATTTCACTGAATAACTCTTTCAAATTGACAAGTATTGAAAAATACAAAAGATTAGAATTTTTTGGGTGTGCAGCGGCTGCTGAATGTTACCCACAAACATCGTTTTTATATAGATGTCACTGAATGAGCCTTTCAAAAGAAGCCTTTTTTGGAGTGTGCAGCTACTGCTGAATCTTACACGCAAACTCCCAGTTTTTTTCAAAATAATTTCAAATGTCACTGCCCCACTCAAGATTACTTTCACTGGAAAAACTTTACATTTTAATAGAAATAAATCTACTTTTTTTGGATTCTACTGCTAATAGTCAGATCAGCAAAAGCACACTGTTTTCTTCCACTAAATAAATATACTACTTAGTCCAGAATGATAACCAAATCAATCTGTAATTGTATATACCATCTAGTACTATTATATATGCAATGCATTAACAACAATCAGTAGCCACTAGCCCATGTAAAGTTTATTAAAGTTTGAAATTAAAAGCAATTGATCAGCAGACTATTCTAGCTGACTAATCTCTACATAACTGCTGTAAAATAATGACACAATTCTATTGCTTTCTATGTTCCTTGTTCACTTTGAATGCTATTTTATGAGCAGAGCACTGCAACTAACCTTCTCCCTACATGCTGTTCTAAAATGGCACTCGAGAAATTGAGCGAGGACTCTATATATATATATATATATATATATATATATATATATATATATATATTGCACATTTGGGCGAAAAAAATTCACAGAAATTATGTTTTGCATTATTTTGAGTTCCAAATTTGGCGCACGAAACCGAGCCATGACTCTTTTTCACTCGAATCTTATTGAATTTCAGCTAATCCGAACAGCTCATCTTTAATATTCATGCAAGCATGTTATTTGTCCCATTCCTTTGCACAAAGCAGACTTTTTATAAACTGCTTAGACGTGCAATGCGTCTCTATCTTTTGACACTTTGCATTAGTTACAGGCTATGGGGCAATGCGTAAATTGGATCCTTAATTATTACCTTGCAGTCTCAGTGTCAATAGAAATGCTCCATACGGATTGGTGGATACACACGCAGGGGCATTGCCAGTGATGGCACAAACAATATAACTGTCATACCCTGCTTTACTTTCTAAGCCTTTTGTCCCATATCAGCAATAATTTACTCAACATCTAAAAGGGATGTGGTTTTAGCTGTTTTTGTTTGGATGGGAGGATGTTTTCAGATGTATTTATCCTTTAACTTTGCCCTTCAATGTATGATAGATGTGTATTTAAGTTATATACGATTCATGTTGATATAATTAATTTGTCTGCATATTTGATGAGTATGTGATGTATATGTTATTTTTTGACTAATGGATATGTCATAGATGACTGATATTTTAGTCTTGTGTAACGGATTATGTATTGTATAATTGATGGTTTTTTTTTAACTCTTTCATGCCTTAGCTGAGGATTACTGTGTTAAAGAAGCCAAACACTACTTAATTGCCGGCTTGCGCAGTTAATGATAAGGTGTATTAAATGCTCTTTAGAAGCGTTGCTACTCATTTTTAATCATTTTTAAAACTCCTGAACAAGAAATGTTGCTCTACAAAGCATTGCCTCATTTCAGTAGGACAAATCCCATTCAGCCTTCACCTTTGACTGCACTCTGATCCCAATTTGTAAAGCCTCCCTATATGCTGTAATTAATAAAGCTTTCTCTATCTTTGAGATAGCAGCATTTCTCTCTCTGTGTGCTATATAGCTATTGAGGACAGTTACACAGCACTTCTATTATTCCTCTTGTTCTATGAGATAATAGCCTTTTCCTTTTGGTTTGTGCTAAAAATCCCTTGCTCACCATCCCCCACTATCTGCACAGCTCTCCTTCTCTACTGCAGGTAGAATTACTTTATTTATGTTATTTTAAGGCAACTGATTAAAGGGGAGGTTAGGAAGTTAGAGGGAACCATGAGAGAGAGTGGTGGGTAGAAGAAAAGAGGAAAGTGGAGAGGGAGCCTTTTTGAGTTTAACAAGCACAAAATTATAGTTTCCGAAATTGCAAAGTGCGCATCAGCCACAGCAAATATGTAATCAGTGACTATATTTGTGCAAATGTATTTTTTCTGGGAAATGTATGGATTAATGGATCAAATTGCTAGTATCCGTAGGGTTGACAATCTTCTGATCGGAGTAACTGGGCATGACAGAATTCACATGCAAAAGACAGATTTTATTTTACAGGAAGAAATTATTTAAATGATGTTTAAATGGATAAGAAGGCACATTTAAGGGGTGTTTCATGTTTAGTGGGGGGAGGGGGGGCTACAGATTATTTTCTCCCTGCAAAAGGATTCAAATTTTTGGAGATTTCCTGAGTGTCCAAGCTAGATGAAATTATGATTGGCTTACACTTTACCTTTCTGCTAGTTTCATTGATCTGTATGTTTTTGTCCAGTTTAAAACAGAACCGGAGATATCTTATAGTGCATATATTTATTCCAATCATAAAAACATAGAAAGATTTCCAGAAAAGTCTTGATAGTGCCAAATCTCTGTCATCCTCTCCACCAGCGTAGTAATGCCTGGTTCTGGTCCAGCTTTAGAAGGAGTGTGTTAATGGTTTGCCAGCAGTCACGTTTTGTATCAGTCAGCAATAAATTAA
Source organism: Mixophyes fleayi (assembly GCF_038048845.1). Taxonomy (NCBI): domain Eukaryota; kingdom Metazoa; phylum Chordata; class Amphibia; order Anura; family Limnodynastidae; genus Mixophyes; species Mixophyes fleayi. The sequence goes on along the minus strand of NC_134402.1, from coordinate 423,186,104 downwards.
AAGATATAGGTCAGTAAAATAGTACGTCCTTGTGACATAACTATACTGCATGCATCATTACCAAACCAAGGGCTTCTTCCGAATTAAAGTACCCTGATCAAGGGTTGGATCTTACTTGTATTTGTTTATAGTGTTACAATGCATTTCCTGCACTGTATAATTGTTAACTGTGTACAACTATGTAAAGCATTGTGTGACCAGTGGTAGTACACAAATTAACGTGTAGTTGCACACCAGAGGGTAAATGTATCAATCATCAGATTTTAGCTATCATTTATTTAGTACATTCTGCAAAATGATAACTAGAATCTGATTGGTTGCTATTGGCAACATCTCCACTTTTCAAACCCGCCAGAAAACGTTCAGCTTGATACATTTACCCCCAGATGGTAATACAAGAGTGATAGGCAACAGGTGGCCCTAGGGGGGCATGCAGCCTTCATCTGCGGCCCCCAGCTCCTTCCTGCTTTATTGTCGGATCAGTTTGTTAAAGCTTGTAACACTTGTTTAAAATGTCTGCTGACATGTTATTACAAATATGTGTTTCTTGCTTTGATTAAACATATCGTTTTACCTTATGAAGGTTAGAGTGCTGTGTATGCGGCCCCTGAAGTATATCGGGTAGCCCATCAATGAAATATAGGATACAATCTACACATAGGCATTAAAAACTTTTCTAGAACACCGTACTGAAGCTGTGTGGTGAATCTCCTGCAGATTGTAACCATGCACTGTGTTCAGTTATTCATATAAAGATCCCTGGGCTTAGAAGGAACAGTGAAAGGCAGCCATCCATGACAATGTTCTCTCTAAGCTGAGGTATATGGGAGTTAACCCTTTTATGACCAGAAGTAATTTGCAGCTTAGTGAATGGATCCATTTTTGCATTATATGCACAGGTGGATGAGATGGGAACAGATAAGAAACTAGGAGGAAAGTGAGCCCTGCTCATAGGAGCTTGCAATCTAATGGATTGTACATATATCATATAGGGAAAAGGGACAAATTAAAAAATACACTTTTCCTGATTTCTTCACATAGTTGTTATTATGCAATTAACTCACCTCCAGTAAGCTTCCCCCTATTGCCTAGTTTTTCAATGTATGACTCTATTAGTTATACTGTATGTACTCTTTATGGAGTTTAAGGTAGTATTAAACACTATGTTATAATAGATAGTAGAGCAGTTACTATTAGATCTATTTTGCATAGCTCTATTATTGACATTTTGCATTGGAGGTCTGGTTCAGGGCCTCTCTGTCCTGGAATAAACCAGGCTCATATATGAACAAAGGCCAAGTACATACCCCCAACCGTCCTGATTTAGGCGGGACAGTCTCAATTTGAGGGCAGTTTTGTTCTGATCATTGCAAAGGTTGGGAGGTAACTGTATTCTGCTCTGCAGCAGTTTGGAGGGGAGGGGAGAACAGGGCAGCCTAGGCATGCCCTGTGTGTGGCCACACCCCATCACTCCTTGGCCACACCCACATCCCGATGCTGTCTACTCGAATTTTGGGAGATATACAAGTATGTGTTAAAGTGTTAAAAGATTTATTATGAACCTGCCAGAAGGACTGCACTGATCATCTGCTGTTCAGTGCAACTGGCACAATGGCTTTTCCCTAATAAGTTCACTTTTCAACACTATTATTTAGAAATTGTTCAGCTCAGAGGGATTCTCCTACCCCCCCCCCCCCCCCAACGTAAACCTTACCAGCCTCTAGTTAAATCAGAGATCTGCAGCATTCTGCTCTTCATATGTATTGGAACTACCACGTACCTTCCAAAATTTATGGTTTGTAAATCTGGATATGTACATTCCTCCTCTGAGAAGAGGGTGTGGCCTGCAATGATGGATGTGGCCACGCCCCCTCAGCATGCCTAGCACTTCTGAAACACTAGGTCGCCCCCAGTACCCCCTCATGGTCCCTGAAGACTGCTCTCTCTCCATTGCTGCTGGCATCCGTTCACCGCAGGTCTGCCATGTGGACCGGACATACCTCCTAACTTTCAACAAATTGGGACAAATGTCCAGGTTGCTGTGGTGGTGGGATAGTCCTGACAAATTGGCACTGTCTCACCTAAACTGAGAAAGTTGGGAGTTATATTACCATCATGCCTGCCAGCCAGAGTTCATCTGTCAGGTTCATACAAGAAGGATGAAGGAATATGTTTGTGTATAACAGTATAGAATAACAGTTACACAAATTAAAACCTGTAATGCTTTTGTACTGTTTAATTTGTATTGCTGCTATAATGGTTTACTATCATCTATTGTGATTGTTGTTGGGATTTACCATTTTACGTCTTCTGTCAGAGCATCATGGTAGCTCTGCAAAAGTTTGAGAGCTTTGAGTTGCCTGTACAATCTTTTGGCTATGCAACTCATTAACAATTTGCTGTAAAATATAGTCATTAAACAGAGCATGACCTGAATAACTGATAGACTGCAGTATTCTATGAGGAGAACCTCCAAACAGTGTGTGGTCCTGTAATCTTTATTTTCATGTAAAGTTTTAGAATCCTGTGTAGTCTGCAGCCTGGTATTTTATGGCGGTGATTACAGTGTGCTAGGTAGTTATTCTTATGCGATAATATAGGTGTTTCCATCACTTCACAGCGTGAGCGACAGCTTTTCAATATTTTGGGGTGACAGCGTGAATTTGATTTACTGTGTAGAGCCTATTTGCTCTCTGCTGCTACACTCTAGTAAATTGCCTGATGCCAGATTTCATGAGACATACTATTTGTTTCACTCCTCTGGCGTCTCTTTACTTGATATTCATAGAAAAGACGAGGTGTTAAGATTACTTCTTTTGTAATAAGTATGTAAAGTGGAAACAGTCTGTCAATTTAATAGAGTAGCTCTACTGTTCTTACAGAAGGTATTTATTTTATGAAATTATTTAACAAGTAATACAATGTCACTGTTAGAAGGATATATTTAAAGAAATATTCTCATTGAACTATGTGTTGTACTTAGTGACATTACACAAATACAATAACTCTTTATTTGTTCTAAATGGTAATTAAAAGTAATATTTCCATCAAAAATAAAATACACTTGTTACTACAACATTTATGTCTACAGTAACAAAGTAATGTTATGTATTTTTAAAAGCGCTCCCCTAATCGCTCATTAATTTGCATGGTGAAGGCTGTTACCTTGGCACACAGGAGGACTTCAGTGTGCTTCAGCGATTGATGTGCTGTGTGCAGTGCGCTGACAGTTGAGTGCACTGGAATTCTGTTGCGTGCCAAGAGAACAGTCTTCTGCTTTTTAATAATAATACAACAAGGGCAGAGCTTTTTTACATTTGAAATGTCACGATTTCCTGGCTTGAAGCTGACAGCATTACAAAGCACCCATTTTCTGCAGCCCTAAGGTTTATTTCTTGTGTCGGTGTGACAAACAAAGTGGAAAAAGTATCTCTTTGCCAGGTAAAGTTATATGCATTTACTGCAAGCAATAGGCACCAGCTGTCACATAAGCTGCTCACACTTGCCAGCGGGATGCTGAATCATACATTTCAAATCAGCAAGCATCAGTAAGACGTCACTATCGACAGAATTCTCAGAATACCTAATAGCAGAGTTTACAGTTTACATTCGGAACTCTTCAGGTCAGCAGACTAACACACTTGTTACATATTTGTCTTTACAATACAAACCTAGTGAAGGGTATTTGTTCAGAAAGGTATATAGGAAATGTGTTTTCATGGAATGAATTAACTCCTGTATTCCATTTTCACAGTACAAGCAGGTGGAACAATACATGTCATTTCACAAACTGCCTTCTGACATGCGACAGAAGATACATGATTATTATGAGCACCGGTACCAAGGAAAGATCTTCGATGAGGACAATATTCTGAGTGAGCTCAATGATCCACTGCGGGAGGTAAGATACATAAGGAATCCATTTATCAGTTATGTCATTTTATATTGATGCCAATCTTAGTTATTAAATTGTGCAGCTGGATAAATGTATTGAATTGTATATTTAATTTTTTTTAACTAAAATATGATTTTCCCTTATTGCAATTATATATATTTTATTATATTTATCACTTTAAAACACAGTCAGGTTTATTAAATAATTTGTCCATTATGTACAGTATATCTGGTGCCAAACAGTCACCTTAATGAGACCTCTTACCTCTGAGACAGGCCTGTATATGGTAACTGGAAACTTTTCAAAACCTAATGGGAAACAAAAGTGTGGTGCCCCAAGTGCCCTAGGACAAGCTCTGGTAAGTTGGGCGAGTAAAATGCTAATGAAGTAGTTTAACATGCTAATCAGATTGTCTTGCTTGTTGTGTGGCCAAGGGAGGGCTTGCAAACTTTAGCCCCGGGGGCAAGACTTGACCAAGCAGCCCATTAGGAACATTTTAAAGGAAGAAAAATGCAGGTGGGCCACTATGGGACCGGCCCGGGGGGCACATGCGCCCTGCACCCCAGCCCAGCCTGCCCCTGTGTATGGCCCAACTTAAATACACATTACAAACTTGGCAGCGCTCTACCTATCCACTGCTGCCAACCTGCTCTACCTCATCATTATTTGGTGACTCTATGGACCTAGTTTACAAATTGCTTTAAATGCGCATCTAGACGGTCCACCCTGGGCACATCAGGAACACGCATACGCTCTATACTTTGGAGACAATCCCGCCAACTTGATGTGCACCTGGGTGTTCAGAGAGGTGGAAAAATCTGAAGAGGAGCACTGTGCATAAGTGTAAGCGTCACGTCAAAAGTCCTCCTACCACCCCTTGATTTAGCTCATATATGGCTTAAATTAAGCATGAGAGTGGCTATTTTTATTACACGTGGCACTTTTGGATTACATAGGGCAAATAGAGCCTTGATATGAGCTTCCTATAAAATGTATAGGTTGAGATCTGCTTTTCACCAGCTCACTGCAAAGCAAGGAAGACAACTAAAAAATAAAAACAAACACCCTCTCCAACTATTTCTACACACTGTCTGTTTTTTGCGCTGTTTTTTCAAAACTAGATGAACCTTTTCCATCCTCCTACTCCGACAACACCTCCCATCTCCTGGTGCAGACTTCGGCTCCTCTGTCCATGCCGCTATCCTGCTCCCTAATGCTCTAATCTTTGGCAGAAACTGAGTTGCATTTGTGCAAATCGAGGTGCACAGCGCCTTCAACGAGGGCTTTGCTCTGTGACTTGGCTGTTTAGTGATTTGTACATGTGACCAATGATGTGTTAAGAGCACTGGCAGAGCCATCCAATCAGTGCTCTTGACATATGTATGTCAACAGCACTGAAATTGAAAATACTCCTTCAACAGAAGAAATATCCACTACAAAGGTATCAGAGGTTATTAAAATATACTGAAATGCATGGGTCCTGGACATCAGTTTTCCACTGATGTGCTAGTTAAAAAAAACAATGGTCTAAGTACATAACCCCTTAAAGTTGTCATAAGCTACTCAAACTACTTGATATATACATGATATGGACAATTTTTTTTTTTTAAACATCTGTTTTACAAAATTGGTCGTTCTGAAGAGCTCAGTGACTTCAAGTATGGTACTGTGATAAGATGTCACTGATGCAATAAGATGGTTCGTAACATTTCATCCCTGCTAGATAATGCAGGGTCAACTCTAAGTGATATTATTAGAAAGTGGAAGGGTTTAGGAACTCGGACATGAAGCAGAAGTCCATGTAAAATCATAGAGTGGAGTCAACGACTGCTAAGACACATGGGGCCTGAGTCATTAAGGAGAGCAAAGCATAAAACAGGAGTAACATTTGCACCTTGGCAAAACCATGTTGTATTGGAGGGGGAGGTAAATTTAAAATGTGGGGACAATTTTATAGTTGGGGTAGGGCATGTCCTAGATCATTTTTACATTTCAGTGTAATAATAAAGTAATGAAGTATTTGTGTGCTAGATGAAAAAACAGCCAGTATTTAACTTATGTGCAAAATAATAAACTAATTTGCACTCCTTGCATTGTAATATGGTTTGTCCCAGAGAACATTTACTCCTTTTTTGCCTTAATGACTCAGGCCCATGGTGTGTAAAAGTCGCCAACGTTCTGCTGATTCCATAGCTGAAGTGTTCCGAACTTCCACTGGCATTAATGTAAGCACGAAAACTGTGCGGCGGGAGCTTAATGGAGCTGGTTACCATGGCCGAGCAGCTGCATGCGAGCCTCACATCGCTAAGACCAATGCCAAGCGTTGGATGGACACTGGACTATGGAGCAGTGGAAACGTGTTCTGTGGAGAGACGAAGCACGCTTCTGTTTGGCAGTCAGATGGGTGAGTCTGGGTTTGGCGGATGCCGAAAGAACGTTACCTGCTTGACTGCATTATGCCAGCTATGAAGTTTGGTGAGTAGGGATAATGGCATGGGGCTATTTTTCAGGGTTTGGGCTAGGCCCCTTATCTCCAGTGAAGGGCAATCTAAATGCTTCAGCATACCAAGTCATTTTGGACAGTGCTATGCTTCCAACTTTGTGACAGCAGTTTGGACAAGACCCTTAGCTATTACAACATGACTGTGCCCCAAAGCAAAGCAAGTGCACAAAGCAAGGATTACAAAGACATAGTTTGATGAGTTCAGTGTGGAAGAACTTGACTGGCCTGCACAGATCCCTGACCTCAACCCCATCGAAAACCTTTGGGATGAATTGGAACAGATATTGAGAGCCAGGCCTTCTCGTCCAACATCAGTACCTGACCTCATAAATGCTCTACAGAATGAATCGGCACAAATTCCCACAGAAACACTCCAACATCTTGTGGAAAGCCTTCCAAGAAAAGTGGAAGCTGCTATCATTGCAAAAGGGGACCAACTCCATATTAAAGTATATGTATTTGAATACAATGTCATTACAGTCCCTGTTGGTGTAATGGTCAAGCGTCCAAATACTTTTGGCCATATAATGTATTTCTAGTAATATTACTTGCTGTTTATAAAGTGCAGATTTGGTAGTCCTGATCTAGCAATATATAGACATACTGTACATAAAACAGGAATCAATCCCCAATCACATTCTCTACCTAAAAGCAGAAGGTTTGAAGTAGGACATCTATTAAACGTAATAATAATGCAAGGGCTAAAGTGCACTATAGAGAGTCCAGGCAACAAAATTGCTTATTACTGAACCGGTTATTGTAAAGGGCTGCCTACAGAATGGCTAGAGGTTACAAATCCTTCTCATTTAGTACACTAAAACTAGCTTGTCATAATCCTCTCTGCATCCACCATGATTAGTTCTGGGGCCTGATAAATTGGAAAGGCCATTACCCTCTCTCAGAGGTTATATTTCACGTGGTCCACAGGCCATTATGTTTTACCACCACTTTAATGTGAAAGATAAACCATTCTATGTCCCTGGTGGCAATGGATGAACTGTTTCTGATCTATACAGTAAACATTAAATCATTTTACGTACACTCAGTCCCTCTGGTGAATTTAACATAACGGATAGATGGCTTGGACTGATTTCATCATTAGTCACAGTAGAGGCCTTTTGCGAGACTAGGATTAATATATGGAAATGCCTGTCAATTCTCGCAATAAGCTCATTATTTTACTTGCTATGATGCAATCCATGTTATTTATACAGTTAGCGAGATTTATCTGCGGAGTTCACCATCTTTATGTTACACAATTGTGTGACAGACTTTCTTACTGAAACACTTGCAGGAGAAAGCAGTCTCTCAGTGTTGGGAAATGACTAAGTTATTCAGTTCTAGATGGCGAGAGCCCACATATGTTCAATTACCTGTCATACATCATGCTTGGAAACGAAAAAGGAGGATTGGCAGGTCTCCAAGCACAATTTATGTCATCTTTCATACAATCTTCCTAGATGCAATCACATTACTGCCTGTGCTTCTTCTGCTCTGGAATGTAAATATAATGATTTTTACAAAATTATGGGTCTATTTATTATCTATCCAAAAATGGATACAGGGCTTCACCCTACACATGGTGACCCCTGCAGGGGGTCCTCTGCCGGTGACAGATCTTACTTATGCTGTGGAAGTACCACCACAATCATTTTCCTGGTATTGTCATCTCAGGATGGGTATAGCAGACGATAATGCATGAAAAAGTGCTTTGGCATTTTTTTTTATTATTATTATTTTTTATTTTTTTTATTTTACGATTTGTTTAATTTTACTTTGTTTTTTTAAATTAGTGGGACTGAAATCCTAATCTTGGGCTATCAGTTCCACTGCTGATTGGCTAGCCACTTCCCACATGCGCACGTCTCCCCATACTGGCCTAACGAAGTGGTAAGTCAACTCTGCTAAGAGCCGGTATCGCAGAGGGAGCTGATAAAGACTTGCGCACAGGAAAAAGTGTTTGTAAAATTGAAGCTAAAGTCTTTTAGAGGTCTAAAAGTTATCTCATCTTTTTTCTGTGCAACAGCTATTTTTCCCTTCCTGATATTAAAGAATATGTAGGAAATGTAAAAATGGACCTCTCCAAGTGCAAATGTGCCCGTCTTTACGCTACATGCATAGATTTTGCATATAAAAATGACAAAGTCTATGGGTGGGCAAAGTTAAGCATCTTTTGATGTGACAGTGGGCTAGGCACATGAATGCTGCTAGGTATACACCCATAAGACAATGTTGTGTTTTGCAGACCAACATTATTTAAATGAGATAGAAGGGGTGGAGAAGGCACAGTTATTGAGACATTACCTGATTAGCAGGTGATCACACAGCATTATCTTCCAATAAATGACTTTTGTCTTCGGAGATGATGGAAATTAAATATTGACCTATACTTTCAAAGGAAAGCTCAAGGGAAAGTGCCTTTCTAGACCCAATTCAAACTAATAATAGAAAAAGATCACAGGCACAAAAGTGTCAAGTGTAATAAATCCTGAAATCCCGTTACTCTCCGCATTAAGGGTGTGGGGTGAAGCTGGCAGTAATATCGACTGTCATGTATCAATATATCTCTTTGCACCATGCGCATTTCCAGTTGGGCCCCCGAAAACCGCAAAAATAAGTGGATTTTAAGTGACCAGTTTCCAAAACCAGGGGGTATATTTACTAAACTGTGAGTTTAATAAAGTGGAGATGTTGTCTATAGCAACCAATCAGAATCTAGCTTTAATTTTTTTAGTACATTCTACAAAATGACAGCTTGAATCTGATTGGTTGCTATTGGCAACATCTCCACTTTGTCAAACCCGTAGTTTAGTAACCAGCTGTGTATGCATGAGGTGGACAAATAGGCGAATTTGCGGTTTACTCTCTTCTGTCCCTTTAAGAAGTACTGTTTAACACATATAATTACATGTAAACATTAATTGGTTTTAGTTATTATGGAAGGACTCTAATTAGAGATACACTCAGTCATTGTTACATGTGATGGTGACGGCAGCCGCATCAATATCAGTACTTAATGGGATGTGATAATTATCTTTGTGAGGGATTTACCGAAGTTTTAAATACCAATACAATGAATTTGAAACTAACTTCAGAAATCAGTCTCAGAGAAATAAATTTTCTTGATCTGACAATCACCAAAACTGTACAAGCACTTTAAGTACTGATATTTTTCAGCGATTAAGGGTATTCTGAAAGGGGAGTTATTAAGAACCAAAATAAATTGTTTGGATCCTGAAACGTTCACCAAAAGATTGGAGGAATTAATTGTCAGACTCCAACAAAGAGGTTATAACAATAAAATCATCAGAGATTCAAACTATTTTGTATCTAAAGCTGGGTACACACTACAGAGTTTTCCACCAACTTTTTATGCCGATCGATTTTACATTCGATCGATGGTCCGATCACTCGGCCCATGGACTGCATACACACTAGCCTTGTTTTAGATGATAAAGGGAAGAGCGGACGTCCCATTAGCAACTTTTTACAGCCATGTTGTCGTGAGCAATGATATACACACTGAAGCAACATCGGTCGGAAACTTATACACACTACACAACAACAGAAAGGAAATTAGAACGAAACTATTGAATGGTACGACCAACCAAATGAGGTGACAATCGTCCATCTGGGCAGACTTTCGACCATTGTGTCACTACACACACTGGCCCGACTTTTGGACGAGCGGTCATATGTTGGCTGGTTGAGCCAATTATTGGACAAAAACCCTGTAGTGTGTACCCAGCTTAAGAAGGATAGGGAATCTCTTATCTACCCTTCAAATAATTATTCTACTGAAGATACAAAAATTAGGATGATTGGAACATTCTGCACAGAATGGAAACAATTAAGCGAAATATTCCTGAAGCATTGGCATATTTTGCTCTCAGATCTTAGAAAGAGTCTTGATGATTACATTTCCATTACTTGGAGAAGGTCCAAAAATTTGAAAGATCGTTGGGTACACAGTCACTATCAAAAAAAGGAATATTAATCAGTATAGAACTAAAGTTTTTTTTAGCTGTGGAACCTGTAAGGCTTGTCAATTTACCATAACTACAAAAGAATATAAAGACAAGTACGGGAAAATTTGGACAATTATGGATTTTCTGAATTGAAACTCTTCTGGTATTATTTACTGTATTTCCTGTCCATGTCAAAAGAAGTGTATTGGTATGACTAGTGGTCTGTTTAAGAAACGTCTGCTAGAACATGTGGGAGATATAAGGAACGTCAAAGGAGATCAAACTAATCTAAAAGTTCTAACTACAGTAGCTAGGCATTTCCTACAATTTCATGAGAGTAATCCAAAATTAATGCAAGCATTTGCAATGGAGAAGGTACACATGGGGATCAGAGGAGATCTCCAAAATGAATTACTTAAAAGAGAAACAAAACAGATATTTATGGTGGGTAGTAGGATCCCCTATGGCCTTAATGACCATAGCAACTATCTTATTTATTTATAAAAATTATAGGATCATACCTATAATAATACTGTTATTTGATAAGATAAAAATTCCTTTTTGTAAGGATAAACACTTTTAATAGTAATGGCGTTATTATATCTAATCTCTAACAAGAATATTTTTTCTGTGATTCCCTATCTCCTATACATACCCCTCTTAGAATTGTCACATAATGATTGTTCAAAAGTTACTTAGATGCACATTCATCTTTATTATTATTCACAATTAACACATTTATTTTATTTTATTTATTTTTCAATTGTATTTGGTTCACTTAATGAATTAATACCCAATTAATCACCATTAGTAATTTTAATATATATAGTTGTATATACAACTATACTCTCATCAATATTACTTCACACAATTATCACTTACCTTTATTATGTTGAATCTTTATATTTTTAATGCATTTGTATTCAGGGAATACTAGGAAATTCAGAGAATAGATCATTTATATAATATGATAATTATCATTCTTAGAATAAACAGTATATTTTATTTTTCCAGTAAATATACCATGAATCAATTCACTTTTGTAATATACTGCATTCATCTCATATAGATCGATTTAGGAGTATAAGAACTATATCCCGGTTACTACATCTGTCTCCTTTGATTATGACATAAGATTAACACTCCTCATTTCCCCTATATATAGATATAACAGATGCAGACCTTTTTATTTAATACACTGGGATTTGTTCCAATCATCTACTATTTCAGATGAACCAATGAGAACATAAGAGGGGCGGGACTCATGACGAATAAGAATAACATTGGCTAGTCAAACTGCCAATCACTCTAACATCTATGCCATCTAATTGGTCCACTTGCAGTGACGTCATGCTGGGGGTGGTCCTTTGAGTATAAATAACCTGTCAGAACAGACCTCCGGCTTGCCTTGAAAAAGTAACTAAGCAAAATGCTTTCACTTGTTACATTACTCCACTCGATATAACATAGAGCCCCAGTTAGAAACTTTATAGGCAGCTAGCAATACACTTTCTTTAGAATAGGCCTCATACTGTACTTTGGATCACCATTATGGCTCCTTAAAAACCAATAAGAGCGCTATATTGATATAAAATTGGTGTGCATTATACCTATAATAAGAAGACTAATTTATGCTACTTAAAGAGAGCCTATTTCAGGCACCTGTTACAGACCTGATTTATGGGTCTTAGATCCATAAAAATAGATAGCAGCTATTTACTTAACTGCTTTCTATATAGGGGCGTGAGATACAAATATGCAGCTAATACCTATTTATTAAGAACTATTATTCAATGAAGCTCAATACAAATCTTTCTCCATAGTCCTTAATCTGTATTATATTAATAGATAATGTGCCTCCTTTATGGAAGATATTTGAGTTTATTTCTGCTTATTAACTAGGAAGTTAAACACTCTTATATAGGAAGTACATTTTGTAAGATACACTCATCTATGAAAGCCATTTGAGTCTATTTCTGCTGATTAATTATGAAGCTAAAGACTCTCATTTTGGAGGTATACTTGTATAAGGACTTGGATTACCATATATGGACAATATATGAAAAAAGTGGAGTAAATAATTTTGCGCAAATAAAAGGCTTTATTATACTTTATTAATGAAACAGTTGCAGTGTCACACTGCAATTTTATATCACTTATAATGTCAACACTACATGCACACTTTGTTTTTAAACTTATTTAGCTACTTTCCATTGTACCAGGTTATGATTAATATGTTTTAACGTATACCAATAAAATCTAAATAATTTTATATTCTCAATACATCCTGGAGTGCCTTGATGTACACTTCTTTTTTCTGGTCCTTTAGTATCATTGAAAATATAGGGCAACGCTTGTCATGTAACATAGTTGATGAGGTTGAAAAAAGACACCAGTCCATCAAGTTCAACCTATTTTGGATCTCCTGCGATCCCTCACTTATATTTGAAATTGATCCAGATTATGCAACCACCAATCTGTTTCAATTGGGAAAAATCCCTCCAGACCCAATATTTTTTCCCTATATCCACTACTATCCTTCATTTTAATAAATGGTTGTATTCCTGGATACACTTTTCCGCTAAAAAACTGTCTAACCCTTTCTTAAACATATCTATTGAATCTGCCATCACAACCTTCCTTGGCAGTGAATTACATATATTGACTGCCCTTACTGTAAAGAACCCCTTCCTTTGCTGGTTATGAAACGTCCTCTCCTCTAAGCTAGGGGGTGACCGTGTGTCCTGTGTATAGTCCTTGGGGTAAAAAGTGGTCTGTATTGACCCTTAATGTATTTGTACATAGTAATCATATCTCCTCTTAGACGCCTCTTTTCTAAAGTAAACATGCCTAAAATGGCTGAGCTTTCTTCATAACTTAATGACTCCATACCGTTTATCAATTTTGTCGCCCTTCTCTGAACCCTTTCTAGTTCCAAAATATCTTTTTTATAGAGTGGTGCCCAGAATTGTACTCCATATTCAAGATGAGGTCTTACCAACAATTTATACAGTGGCAAAATTACACTGTCTCCCCTGGCATCTATGCCCCTTTTTATGCATGCCAATACTTCATTTGCCCTTGCAGCTGCTGCTTGACATTGAGCACTTTTGCTAAGTCTACTGCCTACGAGCACTCCCAAATCCTTTTCCATTATAGAGTCCACTAAATTAATCCCATTTCATGTATATATTGTGTGCTTGTTTTTGATCCCTAAATGCATAACCTTACATTTATCTATGTTAAACCTCATTTTCCATTTGGCTGCCCAATCCTCCAGTTTATTTAAATCCCTCTGTAGAGAAGCTACATCTTGCTCTGATTTTATTACCTTATAGAGTTTAGTGTCATCTGCAAAAATGGAAACTTTACTCTCTAAACCATCACCAAGGTAATTAATAAATATATTAAAAAGTAGTGGCCCCAGAACGGAACTTTGAGGTACTCCTCTTAAAACTTTTGACCAATTAGAGAATGTTCCATTTATCACAACTCTCTGTTCCCTGTTCTCTAACCAGTTTTCGATCCAAGTACAAATGTTGTTTACTAGACCCAGTTCCCTTATTTTGTAAACCAACCTCTTGTGTGGCACTGTATCAAAGGCCTTTGCAAAATCTAAGTAGACCACATCTACTGTGCTGCCCTGGTCTAAGTTCCCACTAACTTTCTCGTAGAAACTAATTAGATTAGTTTGACATGACCTATCCCTCACAAATCCATGCTGATTCCCACTAATAATCTTATTACGCACCAAGTAATCCTGAATACTATCCCTTAATATACCTTCCAGTAGTTTCCCCACTATTTATTTCAGGCTTACAGGTCTATAATTCCCTGGTTGTGATCTCGTTCTCTTTTTAAACAACGGCACCACATCTGCTATTCGCCAGTCCCATGGTACTGAGCCTGATGAGATTGAATCTATGAAAATTAAGAATAGCGGTCTAGCTATTTCTGAGTTTAGCTCCATAAGAACCCTTGGGTGTATGCCATCTGGATCTGGAGTTTTATTTATCTTAATATTCTTCTATATACATTGTAAGAATCAAAAACATTTTTTTGTGGGTGTGTGGTTTCTGTGTCTATATTTTGAAATGAGAATACGTCCCTAAATGTGCGCTCTTCATAACTCAAAGCTAATTTAAATATTTTGCCTGTGAAACAACCCAGACATTTGTTTTCAATGTATATCTTGCACTAGACCAATCAAAGCAAATGTCTGGCTGGTTGCTATGGGTCACTGCACATAACAACTAACCATAGCAACTATGGCTTACTACTTATTTGTGTTTTGTAGCAAATAACATTCATTAAGGGTGAATTATGAAGCTGCAATATTGCAAGTCCACAGAGCAACCACTTTTTTGTGACATCATGAGTTTAGTCTTCTGCGCACGTTCACCTGTTAAAGCACACGGCTCTCAATATTGTATCAGCTGTGGAGATGCCAAAGTTTGTCCTTTATGATTGTTGGAGCTGGGTGAGCGTGGGCTAGAAATGCACTTTATTTTGCTCTCACAAGCAGAATCAAAATGTTGTTTTCTGCTGACATTTAAATACGTTTTAAGGGGTGAAGATTTCACATTTAGGGGGTGTTGTAGAGGATATTGTGAATCAGGAATGCTCCTAGATCGTAAATTGATAGAAAATAACAATACAATATAATGATGTCAGAAATGCCTATTTGTTGTGCACATTAGTGGGCACTGGAGATCTAAATGTCTCAGGCATATAGCAGCAAACGTCATGTTTAATCAATTCATCCTCCAGTTGTTGAAAGGTTGCCTTTCAATTTTGCTAAATATATTTTCCCTCATAAAACACATTTCTGAAAGAGCTAAAAATAACAAAATTGAGCTGTTGCATTATTAAATACTGTATTTAGCTACGCTTAATGAGCAATAACTGGCTTGGGGTGACATTCAGATAACAGACTTCCTTCATGAATATTGCTAACACAGTGAAAGAGAGAGAGAGGCATGCTACAATATTTCATCATATTTCCAGATTCCTTTCAGGCTTCGTCTTTACTGAGTAGTTCTAGAATCAGCTATACTGATTCATTCAAAGGAGCAAAATGACCTTCAAATAAGTAATTATCACATTAACAAATGAGCGAGGGCACTTAAGCTGGCGAGATCATTCCAGAACGCATTAGGGAATGTTAATGCGGTTGGGGGATGACCTCACAGACAAGCTGATAACGGTCATCTTACGACTGCACGGACCTGAAAATGGTCTTATTGATTTCGGTTAGGCATTGAGATTGTTTTGGGGTCAATTACCTTATAACACATGTGATATTGCGTTGTGTGCTGCTATCAACCAAAGTAGTTTAGGCCTCTATTTTCTATTTCTTCCTGCCATTGTGTGGACCAGTGTACTTTAATTTTCTTGAACGTTACGCACAAATGTTGTAGTCTGTTTGTTCACTGATCTGAATGTTCTGTGGGTGTTGCTAAACAATCTACAGTGATTGACAATTTGGTTGAAGTGACCAAATAAGAATCGCTCAGTGAGACCAGTTTAAACAAAGTAGTGATAGATGATAGTGAAACAAGTAAATATGTATTAATCCATAATATTAAGACATAAAGATATAGAAATAAAGATACACCAGTGTATATATATATATATATATATATATATAGACAAAAACACTGGAATAGTGTTTTTAGGCAGCTATGTTTGTCCCAGTCTTCTGACCTGCATGTTTTAAACACCCCAGGAAAATTTGTGTCTGTATTCATACAGCTTGCAAGGGGCGTTTGGCCAAAAAGCTGGTAAAGGGTTCCCGGGGTTATGGGTGGAGGATGAGGGTGGGCTCCATACATTAGGCCCATTTCGGGTCTCTTGGGCCTCCAGCCTGAGGATAGACTGATTAGCACTGGCACCTGTGTAAAGGTGTTAAAAAGCAGTCAAGCTAGACATCCTCTCTGCTCTGCCTGGGGAAAAGGACTGCAGAGTCTCTATAGGAGAAAGCCTGATATGTGTTGTGTGTACACTATATGTGCTGGAACTTCTAATGTTTTTCTTTAGTTTGGCAGTAAGGAACGACTTGTGTTTAGTTAGTGCCGGACAGGCAAGGGGTTTATTTTGAAGTTTTTATTTTTTCTGCTTAGTAAAATTGGGAGAAGCCAGTGTACCCAATCCTTGGACTTGTGTGATTTCTCGGCTGCTGTGCACTGCCATCTACACCAAGAGATGACTCCTGTCCCCCTATCCTATACTGTATGCAACGGTTTTGGAAAGTGTTATTTGTCTATATGCCAAATATGTTCAGTTGGCTCATTTGTTGTTTCTCACATTCTTCTCTGTTCACTTTTAGGAAATCGTAAACTTTAACTGCCGTAAACTGGTGGCTACGATGCCTCTCTTTGCCAATGCAGACCCCAATTTTGTCACAGCCATGCTCAGCAAGTTGAGATTTGAGGTTTTCCAGCCCGGAGATTATATCATCCGTGAAGGAGCCGTTGGGAAGAAGATGTATTTCATTCAGCACGGCGTGGCTGGCGTCATTACTAGATCCAGCAGGGAAATGAAACTGACTGACGGATCATATTTTGGAGGTCAGTATGATAAAAAGTGGGGGGAAAAACCACTTTAAAGAAATGTTAATCAGCAAAAGTAACAAGGTAAGACAAGATTGACGTATCAGTGAGCAGTAATGTATGTAAAATGCTAATGGAAGGCATAGACATCAACGGAGCTTTAAATAGTAGACGTAATATATAATGTTCAGATTTTCATTGACTTGATCCCAGTCAGGTTAGCTGTATATTGGACACTACTTCACTGCAGTACTGTTACTAGAGTTAAACAGAAACTTTATATCTAATTACCACTTTTTTTGCTTTTATTGTTTGTTCTAAGCTTTAAAACTACATATGAAGTTTAATTATTATTCCAGAATTAAGAATTTGGTCCTGCAGGACGATATATTCCCTTCAGGCACCAGGTGTGTGCCAACAATAAAGCAAACAGAGGCAACGGGTTTTAGGCGACATAGTAATGTTTGGAATTTATTGTTGCAAATGTCCAAATTAGTAATTTCCCGTTGGTAGATCTAATAAAGGTTGTGATTTATAGGGTACACTATACTAGGTTTTTATGTTGATCTATGCCCAGAAAGAGTTCGGGTGCCAGTTGCTACAGGTTCTTGGGGTCCCCCATAAGCCTCTCTCCTGATTTTCCTAGTGGAGCGGTCCCCAAGACTTCTGCACAGCCGAATTAAGCTATATATATATATCTTGTTATGGTGATATTTTTACTGCACTATTTAATATGAATTTGACATTACATATGAAAGGAAACAATATGCTTTGTTAATGTTTTGTTCCTTTGCAGAGATATGTCTTCTAACAAAGGGCCGTCGAACAGCCAGCGTGCGCGCTGAGACCTATTGCCGTCTGTACTCCCTTTCAGTGGAGAATTTTAATGAAGTACTTGAAGAATATCCCATGATGAGAAGAGCCTTTGAGACCGTTGCCATTGACAGACTAGACAGGATAGGTATTATTTCCTTATGTATTTTTTAGCACAATTTTAGACACTGGTTTGCATTCAATGTTATCAGTCAAATTGATATTTATTTATAAAGAGATGCATTTTTTGGAGGTTAATACATCATTCACCATCATTAAACGTGCCTTTCTGCATGTGCATGCTGGATGGTGATTTCTTATAAATCCCTGTGTTTATTGGTAGCTTTACTCAACCGGAGAGATTTACTAAGAATGAGAACTTCCTCAGGTCTTCCGACTTAGAACTCGCACACACTTCGGTTACTCTGTTGTAAAGTCCATTACTCAAAATGTCATAGGACAGTGTTTTAGGGCAAGAGCACACGGGTGCTTTTCATGTACCCATGGAATGTTCTGATCTGTGTTTGCGGCTTGGTAAGTTAAATTGATTAAAGATCATTGAACACTACGTAGAATGCTCCAACATTGCATATGAGCGTTCAAAGTGAATGATGAACGAAGCATGGATGTTGCATAGCCTATTGTCTTGTGGCTTTGGTCTGTCCGTGTAGACGTGTTCTTCATGTGGATTAATTTCCCCTATGTGTTGCGCTGGTTATGTTGCATTCACCATGCTCCCATGTGTAAAAGCCCTTAAGAAAGTGCAATACTTTTTGAAAAAAAAAAAATTTCTTTACCACTTAAAGAAAAAATTCTGAACTAAAGGAGAAGGAAGCACCCGTCCGTATTTCTACATTTATTGCAATAAGGTTGGTGGAGTCTACAGTACTGGGACGTACCTGGCCCAAGCAGTGGTTCCAGGGTAGGGTGTGAGCTGATCATGTGATCATCACATCCAATGGTTGGATGACTGCTACTGCCAGGTACAAGGCGGCTGGGAATTTCCTCCCCATTAAATTGAGAGACGTATTCCTGTTCTATGTTTGTGTATATTTCGTAGTTTAAGAAACTATATAGCATATATTATTATTTTTATTATTATTACCATTTATTTATATAGCGCCACTAATTCCGCAGCGCTGTACAGAGAACTCACTCACATCAGTCCCTGCCCCGTTGGGGCTTACAGTCTAAATCCCTAACACACACAGACAGACAGACAGACAGACACACTGGGGTCAATTTGTTGGCAGACAATTAACCTACCAGTATGTTTTTGGAGTGTGGGAGGAAACCGGAGCATCCGGAGGAAACCCACGCAAACACGGGGAGAACATACAAACTCCTCACAGATAAAGGCCATGGTCGGGAATTGAACTCATGACCCCAGAGCTGTAAGGCAGAAGTGCTAACCACTTAGCCACCGTGCTACCCTATAATTAGCATATAATTTGGGGCCTGCTTCTAAACACTATTACATTTAAACCAGGTTATGAAATTCTTGTATTTTCCACATAAAATCGTATAAAAAGTAACATGTTAAATTATATTTCAGCAATTCCTTAGTATAGATTTGAGAAAATTTTCTACCAGTAGAAAAACACATAGACACATATCTTGAATAAAGTCGCCCTGTGAATTATTTTTTTTATAAGTAACTCTTTGCCAGTTATATGTTACTCATTATTGATTTACAACCTCTGCCTTCTATGTTGAGGCACTGTTGTACCAAGCACTACAACTGTAGGAAGTTTTTGTGCATTGTGAATTGATATATGACCATGTGGTCCAAAATGCTTATAGTCCTGCCCACCTAAAACCAAAAAATAACTACAAAGGGAAGTAGTGTGACAGTGCCGCTCTGGCCTTGCGATTCTGAAAAATGTCTGTGTTTCCTTAAACTTTGAGTCATCATACTGACCCTCGCTATATAGAAGAAACCAGTGGTTGAAGTGGAAATTTAGAAGTGTTGGTATGGAATATGTCACTGAACAGTCAGGGGTGAGGAAGCCACTGAGGACCTACACACTTTAGGGAAATTGATGGTTTTAACATAATTTTTTTTTACCTGTGTCAATAATCTTTATGTTTATTATCTAATAAACCTAAACACTTATAGTAAAAGTAAAGTTAAATAAATACAATACTTTATAAATTCTATTATACACATTACACAGAGCCTATATGCCAGATGACCCCATGTCTCTATGTACAGAGTGGGATGATGCTGATCCTCTCTGTATACTGTATACATCATTATACATAAGCCTATTGTAAAGTGAATTAAGCAGAAGAGTTACAATTTACAGCATTAACAACTCATCTACTGAGGGGGTCCTTTACCTGCGGTACAGGACATTTGTTGGGCTTAGCTGGAGAGTGGAATGAAAAAACATCCTGACCCAGAATCCACTGAGGCTTTGTTCAGAGAGTCATTCCCCCTTGTACCCCTCTTCCCCCCTCCACCTGAGAGACTGCACCCAGAAAAGTGGGGACCTTCACAGTGCTCACATCATAGCTCCCCTATACTGACAGCCTGGGTGAGGGGCCCTTGTCACAGGTTTGGGACCAGGTGTTTCAGGATGCACAGAAGGCTGTAACTTACATAACACTAAACGCTGCTTCCACCTGGTCAGTCTCACAGGCTGGAGGAGAGGACATCTCTCCATACATTAAGCAGCCAGACTCGGGGCCCGAAGCCGATGTTAGTCACACTGATTAGGAGATCTATTTGTTGCCAGCTGGGGAGAAGAACCAGGAGCTTTTACTTACAGCTCCTGATTGCACCTGTTTCTAGAGTACACGAGTAGTTTGGATAAGTGCCGGTATATCATACCGCCCTACACCGGCCGACTTCGAGTACTGGAAGAAACCACATCAAGCTGAGGTTTAAAGTACAATTTGAAATATCACCCATCTGTACATTGGAGAATAGGCCAAATAGTGTGCAGGGGGGGGGGGTGGAATGTTCAAATGTAGTTTAATGTGGTTGCTGTCTCATTGTGGCTTCCTGCACAGAGTCAAGCGCAGCAAGCTGCAGCGAGACGATGGCGCTCTTTTACTGGATCGGTCTTGACAGTGAGAAATAGTCTTGTTTTTCACTATGTATTGCCCACAGGCGTGGTAAATATTTGGTTTTAAATGGACAGTTTCATTTTGTCTAAATGATTTTAAAAGGAACATATTATTGTTGTCCATTAAGACTGATGTCGCATCAAGATTCTGCAATCAGATACACTCACAAACAAATAAAACATATAATTTATTGGTCCCGTTAACCAGATATGCCACCCAACAATACAATGCTATGTGTCTCTAGCCCATCTAATGAGGATTTGACTTGATGGAATTTTCATAAACGATACATGATACTACAGGTTCGAATGCCATAGCTACACCATCTCTGCTCCCTCTTACTTCATGGTGTTCTTCAGAAGTTTGAACTCAGGAACGTTCTGCGTTGCATCTGCCTCACTTCTCAGAGGAGTCCGAACGAAACATCTGGCTGTTGGGTGTTGCTTTGCTTATTCCTCTGCACTTCTAAGCCTTCTTATTTACCCTCCCTGATAAGCTGACACCATGGTTTAGCTGGATCTTTTTGGCATGTCCAAAGGCTCTGACTCTGCCGATTCCCTAATTATGTCATTCAGCTTTCAGTGCCTGAGCTTTCTTGCTTGTCCTCTGTGCTTTCTGTCCCCTTGTCTCAGTCTGTTTCCTTGGCTTCCCAATCTTGACTCTATGTGGTGTCTACCTTGTACCTATCTTCTTCCTGTGTGCATAATTCTCTTGGGTTCTCTGAGTTTACTTATTTTTCTTTAATGTCTGTTTTGTTATTTGCTAACTGTTTTCAGTTTTGCTAGTCTGTTATCTTGAGTGGCAGATGTTTATTACCTCAGGACAATGTAATATTTTTTCTCCCTGGTTTACCTTTTTGTTACCCTGCTCTTCCATTTGTCTTAAGTTCTACTGAGCCATTTCCTCTTTTTTTTGTTTATATGTCAGCCCTCTCTACTTAGTTTAACCCCTGTCTGTCTAATTACCACACCCTGTGGAACTTCATGTCCAGGTCTGGTCCTCTGTTCGTTTAACCTTTTAGTTCTCTGGTGTTTGATGCCACTTCTGGTACCATTATCCCTTCCATCTCATGTTCCTGGATAACATACCTCTACCTTTTAGAACCTCTTGAGGTTTTCTACCATTCCTTACCACTCTGTCTCCACTGCTAGATTCCAGCTTCAATCCAGCATGGGTTGTCAGACTGTTGAGTATTACACATCTGCATAGCATGCCACTGACATTACAATAGCGTTCCTGCGAGGAGTCGGATAAAAGACTAATTAACTAATAAAAAAAAAGCATTTCTGAATCTATTGGCTAGTATGATATTTTTCTTATAATACTTAATATTTGATTGCTAACTGGTTCAAGACCAGTGTTAATATTTTATGATAGATTTAAGAGTAATGTAACATGTTAGAGAGTGTGTGCCTGATTGCTGAATTATTCTTGCTTCAATGCTTTTATTTGATGAATTCCCCCCTTCTTTCCTCTGTGTAGCAGAACGGCTGTGTTCCTAGTTGTAATTCTCCATTCTCAGGGGATAAGTCACTAAATGTAATAATCTAGGCATACTGATGAGGTCAATTGTGGCTCAGTGTCTGACTACTTGGTTCTGTAGTTCACAAAAATTGGAGAGTTCTCATGTCTACATAGTTTAAAGGATAAATTCTCTTCTTGTGAATATTACATTGCTAACTTAATTAAAACATAAGGGCATTTTTTCAGTATTGCTGCCCCTGTCTCCTTCAGCTTATTAAATATACTGTTTAATGTATTTAAGGGTTATCTGACCTAAGTAATTCATCCGTTCTTCATTGTCACCATTATCATACTGATTCAAAAGGTGTTTCACTGTAAGAAAAGAAGTATCTCTGGAATCATGTAAAAGTCAGGTTAGACAACTGTGAGGTTTGACTCAATACAAAGATATAGCTAGGAAATTCAGTGGGGAAAAGTGACCCAAACTGTCTGATTAAGTGATAGAATCCTATAACGGAGGAACATCATTTGATACAATGTCAGGGTCAACATATCCATATCGCCCAAGTGCCTCGATTTCATCAGGACAGTCCCATTTTGAGAGGACTGTCCTGCCATCTCGCAGTCAGCACATTTCTATGAGCTCACAGACAGTGGAGGTATATCTCCTCTCACCATGGTGAGTGGATGCCGATCGTACCAGAAGCACGTGCCTTCTAGGAGGGGCAGGGCATGTCCCGATTAAGGGTTTTGAAGTGTTGGGCGGTATGCATCTCTGTAATACTATGCCGACTAACATTACATTTATTACTATTTATTGTTAATAGAAAAGGTAAAGTTTGCCTTATTCTGCATGATGCTGCTTTTAATAAAGCTACTAACTAACCTGCGATCTGCTAGCACAAAATATGAGTATTCCTACTAACCTAAAGCTGCTTTTGCTAGCTACAAATAAATTGTATAGGGTACGTACTAGCTACAAATTTAAATATGCCCTCTCCCCAGTGGCATGCCGGTGTTCAGTTGCATTCACTGCACAGACAACACAGCTTGAACAGATCTGATGCTACAGACGTCTATGGAAATCTGCTGTGAATACACAATGAAACCAGTTTCAGCACTGGCTGGAACTAATCTTTTCACGTAGTATTCAGTGCTGGAAAGAAATGTCAGTAGAGCTATTTTACTAACATGGCATCTAGGTGCCCTGAACCACAACAGCCAATCAGATATTTGCTTTCATTTTTTAGCTTGTAGCTAACTGCCGATTGGTTGCAACTAAATACAATGTTATAAAATGAGTCCTAGTATTTAAAGAATGCTCAGTGAGCTCTAGAAGAAAATCTGTTCACTACAAAGTGAAAGCAACTGGTGCCATCCAAACATACAGTAGGGGAGCTACATGTATATTCAAACTTGTAGTGGGTACATGCCTTAAATTATAAGTTATTTGTTTTCCTTTATTCCAATGAATAATTGTATTGTCCTGACATTTAACACTGCTCAAAGTCACATATTTGTTTAAAGTTTCAAACATTGTTTTTCAAATTTCAATACATTGTGTATTTTCTAAAAGTTCTATTTACTATTACGACCTAAGAACTCCCTACAAAAAGTTAAAACATTGTATTAGTTAGTTGGAGTTTGCTATATTACGATTAAATCTTGTGCATACGTTACCTGCAATGTGCAATTTACCTGTAGCCTCCAATATCTCTCACACTACTCTTTTGTGGATTACTATGGCTGAATCACCTGAATCAAACACCCTGAACTGGAGCTGACGTCTCTCCTTTTGTGAAAGCGTCATTTGCATGCACTTGCTTTACACAAGGGACCATAGATCTGTGTGTTTGAATCAGGAAAACCATAGTGGTAGTATGCAAAACAAAAGCTTGGGGATCAGACCTGGACAACCTGTGGCTCTCCAAGTGTTGTGACACTACAAGTTCCAGCATGCTTTGCCAGTAGATAACCAGCCAATAGCTATCAGTGTAAACTTGGACTTGTAGTTTCACAATACCTGGAGAGCCGAAGGTTGCCCAGACCTGCTCTAGTAAGTCTAAGATTAGGTACACGCTGAAGAATTTTCCGACCGACGTGTTATCTACAACGATTTTGCTAACAACTGAAGGTCCGATTGCTCGGGCGATTCATGAATACACACTGACACCATTTACCTTCAGATCTGTGCTCTTCATCTGGTCCTCTAGTCATTTAGAGAATGACAGCACAATAGTCACTCATTCATTCCTGTCACACTGATTAAAACTGCCTTGTTATAACTATCCACATGTCCTTACGAATTTCGTTAGCTTCTGTGACTCTGAAACAAAATTTTCAGTCTCAGAACGAACAAACAAACTATTCCATCTACAGCACTCTCTACATTTAAGTTACCAAGACTTGTTTATTGCCGGCAACGGCTGACAAGACCATAACTCTGTAAACTCTATGGAGATCGTGATTGTGAGTGTATACACAAAACATGATCGGAAGTTGATTCGAACGAGATTATTAAACAGCACGACCAACCAAATGAAACGACAATCGGCACCTTGGACCGTTTGTCGCTTATGGTGTAAGTATACACACTAATGCGATATATGGTCAAGTGGTCGTTTATTGGGGCGTGATCGGCTGAAAAGCCTCCCGTGTGTACCTAGCCTTTGCTTTGGCAAACAGCTTCTCACAGGTAAATAACAGATAAAACTTAACTTAATAAACGTAACCAAATATTAGTTTTGAAGTTTTCGGTAAAGTTCTTTATCGATATATAGGTTTGGTTTCAAAATGTGATATGTAATTAAACATACACATAGTTTAAACATTTGTATCCACAATCCTAATAATGGAAAACATGATTATATATAAAAAATGTTACAACACAATAAAAAGAAAATACAAAAATATTGTAATGTTGCTAAATTAAATGCCGATTGCATGATAAGATTAAATCACTATTCTCTCATGCTGAATACATTTATTATACCGAGTATGTAGAGTAATGACCACCCAATCTGTATAGACAGTAAATTAAATCTAAAATCATGCTTCATTTAAATTTTGAAGACATGACAATACAGACTTACAGCCAAGCAATTTT
The DNA here is from genome assembly GCF_038048845.1 of Mixophyes fleayi. Taxonomy (NCBI): domain Eukaryota; kingdom Metazoa; phylum Chordata; class Amphibia; order Anura; family Limnodynastidae; genus Mixophyes; species Mixophyes fleayi. Next base: position 423,160,729 of record NC_134402.1, on the reverse strand, counting down.
ATAATGAATCAATACATTGTTGCAAATTGTAATACAAATCCGAATTATGACTCATACAGGTGAGTTCAGTTGTTTATTTCTGTACTGATAAAAAATACATAATATTTTACTACCTGCATGAAACATATCATATAATCTATTAAAAACTGCACTATTGTATAGGAAAATGGCTTGTTGTGATACATTGATGCTTGCCAGTAAGCTTTACCATTACCACATCTCATGCATTGAGAAGTTATAAATCATATTTTCTTCTTTAATCTAAATAGTGTATGATTATGCATAGGATAAAAAGTAGTACAACCATCTAGACATGTAAGTATGTATAACAATGACCGCTATTTATGATGTTATTATATATATTTCAAAACTTGAATGAGATGTACTAAGCTCATTTGCTAAAGTGATACACTGCACCTTGCAAAGTTTGCTTAGAGGAACTTAAATCAAACCATGTATATTAATAATTTAATATATATTTGCTATGTTGTTCTAGAGGGAGAACTGCAATGACTTACACTTCACTGGTTTGTCAGATCTACTCTGTTTAGGAGAGAAGTAAATATTTGCTCATTGGGTGATGTCTTTTCTAAAAAAGCCCCTCTCATGTCCTCACTCAATATCTAGAGCTAGGACCAAAATGTGTATTTGCTTAATAATGCCTAGTATAGGGGATGGATATATAGTATATGTTGGACCTCTTTAAATGCTATGGGGCAGTTGTGTCTGGCTCTATTTTACCTGCTCTTTGACGGTTCTGGGCCCTATTAGATAGCAGGACCCCTTCCCTCAAGGCAAGGATGGAACACATCACCAGGCCTCATAACAAAATCTAGGGGGTAGACCAGCAGGTCCACCCTCGTTAGAGCTCCTGCTCTTCTCTTCTCTTCTCGGCCTTTATTCATTAAGGAAAGTAAAACAAAAATATGAGTAACTTTGCCCCTTGGCAACACCATGTTGCATTGGAGGGGGTGCTAAATTTAAAATGTGGGGACAGATTTATAGTTGGGATAGGGCATGTCCTAGATCAACTTTAAATTTCAGTGTAAAAATAAAGCAAGTATTTGTGTGCTACATGAAAAAGCAGCCAGTAGTTAACTTATGTGCAAAATAATAAACTAATATGCACCCCTTGCATTGTAACATGGTTTTGTTCAGGAGAAAACTTTTAATTTTTTTGCCCTACTTTCCTTAATAAATCAGGCCTCTCATGTTTAAAAATAGAAAGTAGATTTTGTTACTGTACTCAGAGCCGGATTTACACCTCATGGGGCCCTAGGCAAGATATCGGTTTGGGCCCCCCCCCCTTTACACACACAGTGGCCCCTCACACACACACAGTGGCCCCTCACACACACATAATACACGCATGCAGTGGCCCCTCACACACGCATAATACACGCACGCAGTGGGGACACACACACGCATAATACACGCACGCAGTGGGGACACACACACGCATAATACACGCACGCAGTGGGGACACACACACACATAATACACGGATGCAGTGGGGACACACACATAATACACGGACGCAGTGGGGACACACACACATAATACACGGACGCAGTGGGGACACACACACATAATACACGGACGCAGTGGGGACACACACACATAATACACGGACGCAGTGGGGACACACACACACATAATACACGGACGCAGTGGGGACACACACACACATAATACACGGACGCAGTGGGGACACACACACATAATACACGGACGCAGTGGGGACACACACACATAATACATGGTTGCAGTGGGGACACACACACAATACATGGACACAGTGGGGACACACACACACACACACACACACAATACCAGGCCGCAGTGGGGGGACACACGAACAATACCAGGACGCAGTGGGGACACACACGCACAATACCAGGATGCAGTGGACACACACACGCACAATACCAGGACGCAGTGGGGACACACACACACTTAATATACTACCCCACCCCTCCCCCAACTTACCTTTTTCCTTGTAGGAGCTGTGGAGTATTCATCCCCTTCACACATGGGACGGCACTTGTGATGTAGTGCATGTCCCATGTGACACACAGCAGGCCACACAGAGGAGGGAGGGAGGAGACCAGCCACCACACTAGCCCCATGTGGCCCCTCCCCCAACTCGCGGCACCCAACCCCCCCTCCCCCGATTCTGTCCCCCCAACTGTGCCCCCCCGAGAGCCGCTAGCCCCTAGGCAGGTGCCTAGGTTGCCTAGCGGTAAATCCGGCCCTGACTGTACTTAATACTATATAATTTTATGTTTGCTGATAATTCTAGTGGTAAATAGATTTTAGTAGAGAGGAGCCCACTAGAAATAATTGCTCACAGTGGGAGATCTATACATTATACATTTAAAATAACATTATTTAATATAGCATGTTTTTTAAATCATAAGGGGCCATTTATGATGGCACGAAATGTCAGCAAATCTTTTCCTGTGCAGATGTCGTAATGGGGAAACAGCTCTGCCTTCTGTACCGTTCGCCCCTTCTCCACGTTAAATTGAACTTTGTTTTTACTTCTCCCTAACAGCTACTTGCTTGAATCTCATTAATGTATTAAGGAAGCCACTCCAATCTGATATTGCAGTGCAACTCTGCAGCCCCCTTCACAACTGACTACAGTGCTGACTAGGTGCTGCTCCTCCTCTGCTAAATTGGTGGCTTCTGGACGATGGCACTTCTGCTGCTTGGGGGAGGTCTTCAATTAAAGTTCTGGTGGAAATCTGTTTTAAATCAACAAAATAAGAGTATATTGGGGCTTTATTTTTTTTGACCTGTTATATTTGTAAAATATTTAGTACATATTAACAGTGGATAGGATGTGCAACCTGTTCCCCATAGAAAGCACTGTTTAATGCCACGTCTGAGCTGGTGCTAAAAATAATGCCATTGGTAAAACTCCACTGCTCACATTAGGAAACACATTCATGCTGGCCCCGTCTCCACATCTTACACCTGCGCACCAACATTTTTGTGCTATGCCGGTACATGGATCAGTATGCATACTGGATTTTAAATCTAGCCATCATCATTTGCTTTAACAAAAGATGATATATTGCCTATGCACAGTGAGTGAAAGACTACCACAGAGGTGCAAAGGTAAACGTGTGAGGCTACAAACATTTAAAAAAAAAAATCGAAATCTGCTGCACTCGTCATAGAAAATATGACCAAAAGTATTTGCACACCCCTTCTAATTAATGTGTTTAGCACATTGCTAAAAGGTGCACATAATCAAGCATGCAGCAATGCAATCTTCATAATCAAACATTAGAGCTCAATGACTTTCAAAATGGCACTAAAATAGGATGCCACCTTTACATTTCTGCCCTGCTAGAGTTGGCACGGGCAACTGTAAGTGCTGTTATTTTGAAGTGGAAATGTCCTGGAGCAACAATAGCTCAGCCATGAAACAGTAGGCCAAACAAGTTCACAGAACGGGGAACACTGAGTGCTGAAGTACGTAGTATGTACAAATAGTCTCCCCTCAGTTGCAGCACACACTACAGAGTCCAAAATGTCTCTGTAAGCAATGTCAGAACAAGAATTGTTCGTCTGAAGCTTCATGGATTGGGTTTTCCTGGTGAAGCAATCATCACAGGCTTCAGATCACCATGTGCAAAGCCAAATGTCAACACACACCACCATTGCACTCTGAAGCAGTTGAATCACACTTCTGAAGTGATGATTCACGTTTCACTATCTGGCAGTCTTAAGGATTAATCTGTGTTTGGCAATTGCCAGGAGAACTCTTCGTAACCGAAGGCGTACTACCAACTGTACAGTCTGGTAGAGGAAGTATAGTGGTCTGGGGATTGTTTTTAATGGTTTGTCTTGGGTCCCTTAGTTCCACTGAATGGAATTCAGAATGGTACAGCATATAATGGCATTCTAGATAAATGTATGCTTCCAACTTTGTGACAACAGTTTCGGGAAGGCTCTTTCCAATTCAGCCTGACAATGTCACCATGCATAAAGCAAGGTCCATCAGAAAATGACTTCTCGACTTTGGTGTGGAAGAACGTAAGTGGCATCAACCTGATTGAACATCTTTGGATAAATTGGAAGGATAACTGCAAGCCAGGCTTATTGCCCAACCTCACTACTGCTCTTGTGGCTGAATGGATGAGAAGCCCTGCAGGCAAGTTCCAAAATCTAGTTGAAAGCCTTCCCAGAAGAGTGGAGGTAGTTATTCCAGCAAAAGGGGGACCATCTCCATATTAATGTCCAAGATTTTGTAAACAGATGTTCAACAAGTGCGTATGGATGTGATGTTGGGGTGTTCACATACTTTTGTACATGTAGTGTATGTGGCATATAAAGCATGGAATTGGAAATTTTTATGTAGTGGTTAATGTTTAGTAATAAGTTCTGGAAAACTATCAAAACAACTAGCTAATAAATTACGGATTGGGAATAACTGCTAAATGTGGTGCTGATAAGGTCAATGATAGGTAATGGTGCTTATTGATATGTAACAAAGACTAAACAATAGACTCCTATGGACCTAGAGATTCACGAATGGCCACTGAGAATGACAGACATATCAAAGGACCAATTACATCCCAGCCGGAAATGTAAAACACGAAGGTCAGAGTACATACACCACATTCTCTTGAAAAAGTCTGTAACGAAGACGAAATACCATGCCTACATGCCTACAGTGATGCATTCACTTACAGGAAATCCTGTAAACCTGTGCATTCCACAGTGGAACGCACGCGGTGAACTTCATTCACCTCATCGGGGGTCAGCGCTTGGGTACCAAGTGCACAACTGAAAGGACCACCAATCGCAAGTATTACCATCACCTTTGCAAATTGTGAAGAGGCTTGATCACTATAAACTAAATACTGATTTCAATATCCATGTTAGTGACTATAGTCGAGCTGGACACATGCAATTCCGATCAGTTCATCTGTTGGTTCAACACAATCAGGACCTCTTTTGGACATTGTTTTTGTTATTAACAAGAACCTCTCTTAGTAAAGGAGAATTTGAACTGAAGTCAAAGTATGGATTTGAATTAATGCATTGTGGCAATCAATGGAATTATTAGTGAACTGGTAGTGAGTGCAATATATGGTCTGATTTTATCCCATGTGATTTATTTTGGATTTTTGTGATTGAACTGAATATTTATGCCTAGTGTTGTTTTATATTATTGTATATGATTGTAGATTGATTTTAAGAACCCCATGAGGATTGCTTTTAGCTAAATTTATATTATATTGTTATTAGCATCCTGCAATAACGACATATCAATAAAAACATGCATTTAGAATAATCAAAATATATAGGCACTTTATACCGACAGGATAGCTGAATATTACATACTCCAAATCATGGTAATCTTGACACCAGTAAGAGGATATTCATTTAGTCAGTGAGCGCCTACCTTGTGTTTTTCGTCTTGATTATAGTTAAAAGATAAAAAGCACTGTGGATCTGCTTTTCTACTGGGTTACTCTAATTGGTGACTGGATTTTTAATAATCTTAGCTACTAATTAACAAGTCTTATAATTCGACCAAAATTGCACATTGTACTTCTACTGAGCATGTGCCGTATAAGTTTATGTCAGTACAGGTATCGGCAAACCTTTTTGGGAACTTTTTTATATGTACATTTTCTATACATGTAATTGAAAAAAATGTCTGCAAATTTATTAAGAAAATAATATTCTAATAATAATAATATTACACACTTGATGCCGATATTTTATCCCTAATTTGTCATTGTGTGTTAGGTCATATGTTTTTGTATATGGGGAGAATTGTCATTCATTCTATAATACTGTTCATTGGCAATATTGTAAGTTATACTGTACGTAACAGGATAACCAAATACTAAACAGTGGAGTGGAGTCGTAAAATAAAACAATAATTTAAACATCAAATTTTATTCTATATGAGGCAAGTCTCACATTCTGAGGAGTTTTGATCTCACTGATAATTATGCATTTTACCATAAAATAAAACAACAAGAAAGTAAAGCAAAAAAGCTATTTTGAATTTGGCATTACTCAATATCATACATGTTTAGATTACTTATAAGGCTATGTCTCATATGTATCATGTGATGTATTCACTTTCAATCCAATAATAGAGCACAGGCTGCTTTAAAATTCCAAAATACATGTGTCTACAGTACGCAGTGTAACCAAACAAGCATCCACACCCCAAGAATCATTCATACCATATTTGTCTTGTCACTAACTGGTAATTTTTTTTGAGGGGTACTTTGGAGAATCTAAGCCTATATAAATCAATATTAATAATTACATATATGTGTGGTTTGTTTTTGAAATTTATATGGCTGATAATTAAATGTGTAAGACACAAATGAGTACGGAATGTACCTTTTATTTTTTTTACAAAAAATTGATATGTCTGAGATAAAGATGAGCGAAATTTTATAAACTGTCCCACAAAATGTGACTTGAAGAGTTCCCAATCCTATACTAGCCAGCAGAATGACTTGCCCCAGCTCTATTCATAGGCTGTAAATTCTGCAAAATGCAAATGTACAAATACACTGGGGAATGACCTTCCATGGAAGTAAATCTCGAAGATTGTATGGTTGGAGCTTCACACTGAAATTGAATGTTGCAGTTTGAAACTAGATTTGTGTGAAATTTTTCCCCAATTTCGCTTATCTTTAGTCTGCGATATATGAATAATTGCAGAATGTATGAATTTATGTACATCATTAGTAAAGTTCAGTCATTTGTCTGTGTTTGTAGAGCAATACGTCCAATTATTTATTATGCGGTTATCAGATTTGGTGTCTGAATTAGAATATTACATATTAGTAAATGTATCCTGGAGGTAGTATAATTAAATAAAAGCTAATAAGAATTACAGTAGCTACATGTAAATATGATCTTCACGACAAACCAATTACTTCATAATCTGCTTCCTGCTTATTTTTAATGAGCACAGATCTGGTTGCCCTGTGTTCATAGTTATCTGTGGCAACAATTGTATGAATGCAATGATAGGGATCTAGGAAAGGAACTTACACTTTCTGCTATTACATAAGGGAAAAAGTGTCTGTACTTGTTGTAGGTTTGCACAATGTTATCACATCAGTGTTTCATATATAAGGTGCTGTTTAAAATCACAGAAGTTTGGGGCAAATTTTGTGTCTGTGTGCGTTGCAGATCACTTCGATATTAGAGGGATTGAAAGGATAAAAACTCCACTCAGAAGTAACATTTTAGTATAACATCCTCCACCCCCAAGTATCCGTGTTGTTCCAATATCTGGCACCCTCCATTTGTAGATACTAAGGGCCTGAATCATTAAAGAGAGTAAAGCATAAAAAAGGAGTAACTTTGTATGTAGGCAAAACCATGTTGCATTGGAGGGGGAGGTAAATTTAAAATATGTGGACAGATTTATAGTTGGGGTAGGACATGTCCTAGATCAACTTTAGATTTCAGTGTACAAATAAAGCTATTACGTATTAGTGTGCTACATGAATAAACAGCCAGTATTTAACTGATGTGCAAAATAATAAACTAATTTGCACCCCTTGCATTGATTAACATGGTTTGTCCCAGAGAACATTTACTCCTTTGTTTGCCTTACCTTCCTTAATGACTCAAGCCCTAACTGTTGGCAGATACTCAAGGCTGAGTATCTATCATATGGTTGGTTCCAAGGCACCACGTCGTCATTATTCTGTTAGTTGAGGGGATAATCGACCCCAAAATTTCACTTCTGGGTGGAGTTCTTCTTTCATTTTGGTAACAAATCATTTTTTTTTGTTTGCACATTGAATGCTATGCTATTAATTCCTCACTAACATATACTCTTCATACTAGAACATTGCAGTGAATCTACCGCAAAATAGATATAAATGAATATGTGAAATTAAATACATATGAAAAATAAATATATAGATATATGTTTCGAGATATGTTCCATTAAAAATGCTCATATGGAGAATATAAACTAGAGTATTAGTAATATTATTTTTTACTAGAACAGAAAGGGGTTTCCGACAATGGCAAAAATAATCTGTTTATCCATATTTTAGCACTGACAAATTAGATTTAAGAGAAGATAGAAAGAAATACAATTTATTTAGGTAGCACAAATAGAATGCCTTTAAGCTGCTGGGGAGTAATAATTTAGCATTGGCGGGAAAAGCAGGTTAACACTCTGCAATTTCTTTTTTCATGAACAGAAAAAAAAAATGTACTGTTAAAATGATAATAATATTCCGGATAACAATTTGGATTGTTATGTAGTAGATTTTGTGATGAGTGAATCCCCTGTTGTTTGGCAATAATGCTCTTTTTAGCTAATTGATTTATGTTTAAAAATATGCTTTACCAGACAAATTCTTTGAAATTGACATTTCAATAGACAATTTTAGTCCAAATGCCAAAACTTTTTCAGCATGACGTTTGCGATCGTTCAAACCTTTGCAATGGCAGTGATATTTGTAGAATCTCAAAATTTGTTAAGATGTTTCACTCATCTCTCTCTGTCCATTACATTAAAAAAAGGAACCAAATACTTGACTGTAAGCTCACAAAAGCAAGTGATTAGATACATTACAACATACTGCAAAAATAAGGATAGAACATAGCAGCAGAAAGAAGCATCTCACATAACATTTTATTAAAAAAGAGAGAAAGATAAAGTGAAATAGCATTAAAAGAAAAAAAATCAACATTACCATTATTCTATTTTGAGCAAATAATTTTGTCAATTTATTTTTTTTACTTTTTTTTGTAATTTAAATGAGGAACTTTTACCATCATATCACCTTAATGCTTCACTTCTATTTTGTAAAATTTTCATCCACAAACTTTATAACAAAAATGATAATAAAACTATTCTCTACTCCTGACTTAAGAAAAAATAATAAAATTTAATATTTATAACGTTTTATTTTTATTGCAATTTACATTCAGGCTTCAAAGAGGACCTGGAAAAGAAATTCAGGTTTGTTTTTGTCTTCCTCAGCAATAGCCCAAAGCATTAGTTTATTTTATTATTGCTTTATTACATAATCGCTCTATTAGTATTATGCTTCCTATTAGTTGTAATGTTCTCTGTAGAAGAGAATTGCACACATGTGAGTTTTCTCTGCAAGGTTGAATGCACAGTAGGTAGACTCAGAATTTCTGTGAAATTAATACAGTGCAACAGAATGATATTGTATGTGTCCACATATGGTTCTGATGTTTAATGGTGAAATCCTGTGAACCTTTTTTCCCCGGTAACCTACCACTGCTTTTTACCATTTTGTCCTGTGGTGCGTCACTTTTTTTTGCAGTTTTCACCTGTTTCACCTTCACGCTACAACTCTTGATGTGCTTATTTTATCATTTTAATGAGTGAACTATATCCTAAACAATTTTAGAACAAGTTTGTGAGGTCTGTTCTATGCTACTTTATTAGAATGTTAAGAATGCTACTGTACTTCTTTGCATGCAGATTGTTTTAAGTGCTTTAAAATGATTGAATTGATATTGTATCGCATACTGTAGCTGTTTGTGCTGTGGATTATTATTATAATTGTTGTTATTATCGTTGATAGTGGGAAAAAGAGAGCATACATAAAACAGGGACATACAAGATAGACAAAATAAATGCAGGCATGGAAACAAAAGGTATGGCGGGCCCTGCTCATGATAGAGGACACAACAATAACTAGAGTTGAAGCAAGTGGAACAAGTGAATCTCACAGTAGAAATTGGGACAGTTGTGTTTTAGTATGGGTAGGTATAGGTGGAAGTAGGTTAAGCTCTAAAAAAGAGATGGGTTTTCAGAGTGTGTTTATAGATTTGAAGGTTGTGGGAGAGTCTGATCAGCAAGGTAGTGACACATGAGAAGTCTCGTAGGCAGGAGTGAGAGGTGGATACCCGATATGTGGTGAGGCAAAGGTTAGAGGTAGACCAAAGGCAACAGGGAGAGTATTTTGAGATGAGATTTGAGATGTATGCATTGGTAGTGTTGTTGAGGGCTTTGTAGGTAAGTGCGAGTCATTTTATTTGGATTCTGGAGGACACAGGAAGCCTGTGTTGGGATTTGCAAAGTGGTACAGCAGATGTAGAGCGGTGAGAGTGGAAGATCAGTCTTGCTGTGGTATTTAAGATGGATTGAACTCGGGTTAGATGGTTGAGGGGAATGCCACATAGAAAGAGGTTGCAGTGGTCAAGGTGGGAGATAATGAGTGAGTGGATATGAATTTTGGTAGCATCTTGGTTAAGAAAAGGGCATACTCTGGCAATACTTCTAAGACAGGAGCAAGACTGGGAAAGAGACTGGTTGTGAGGAATAAATCAGGGGGCAGAGTCAAGTATGACAAATGTGACACCCACCGACATTTAGGAGGCAGCATAGGGACAGGATTGTGACCACAATGAAGGTGTGGCCACAACCTGGGGTGTGACTAGAGCTTTTGAAGTGCTAGGCCGTCCCATTCTTTCCTCCTCTCCAAACCTCTGCATTGAAGAATACCTGTCAACTTTTGCACCAGTCAGGACAAAGCTGTCTCAGTTGGGATGGTGGGACCTCAAACCGGGATTGTCACACCTAAATTGGGATGGTTGGGATGTATGGATTTGGATGTCATTAGAGAAGAGGTTATAATGAGAAACGTAGAGGGCTGAGAACAAATCCCTGTGGGAACCCAACAGATAGAGAGAGTCAAGGGGAGGATGAGTCAGAGGTAGAGACACTAAAGGAGTGGTTCCATAAGTAGGAAGAGACCAGGAAGAGCTCTATCACAAAGGTCAATGGAGTGAAGGGAGTGCAGGAGAAGAGGGTGATGATTATTGTCGAAAGCAGCAGAGAGTTTCAGATCTACTGTTTATAGCAAGACAATTTGTTCGATATTATACAAAAAAGAGAACTCCAAACATTTTTAAAAAATGAATATCCCCAATTAATAAGAAGATGATTTACAAATTATTATTACATTTTCTGCTGCTGTGTGGTAGAAAAATAAGCATATATCAATATTGTTTCACAATTCAGATTGAAAACATTGTAGTTTTGGGCTCTTTATTGCAACAAAAAGCAGCCAACACTACTGCTAGAGGCAATATTGCAGTTTTCTACAAAAACTTAGTGCTGCAGAGGTAGATAATTTAAAATCCTGTTTTTAGACAGAAAAATGAATATATATGCAAATCACCTTATTATAAAATGGAATCTATTAATTAAAACTAAAAAAAAATGAGCGGACATAGTAGCCTTCTAATACTTTGCTATGGTATAAATTATTCTCTTTTATCTATAAGGCACCACAAAGGGTCTATAATGCCGTACATAGGGGGATGAATATAGTACTCAGTGCAAATTACAGATTGCACACAAAGAGCGTAATTACACAATGCATAGTTACAAAATGAACAAACAGCTAAGAATAAACAGAGTACATGGTATTGCAGAAGAACTACTGACTAGACATTGAGCATTTAGTGACAAGTAGTTGCAGCGGAAAATAAACATGTGCCCAGGAGCATGGACTCTAGAGACAGGACTGGGTAAGCAGGCCTAGAGATGCTGAGGACCGGGCAGTGCAATAGAAAAAGAGAACACAAGAAAAGGGGGCCATGCTCGGGGTAGGTACAAGATCACACTGATTGGGGTAGAGGTGGTTGCAGAGGCATAAGATTTAGAAGTAGTGCTGGTAAACACCAGTTATCAAAAGGACTGGAAAGCACTACGTTCAAACACCCGCACAGTCCAACTTACGAAAATACTTTAGAAGAAGCAGAAATGACATAAAGTACATTGGGCCTGATTCATTAAGGGAAGTAAAGCAAAAAAGTTTGCACCTTGTCAAAACCTTGTTGCAATGGAGGGGGGAGGTAAATTTAAAATGTGGAGACAGATTTATGGTTAGGATAGGCTATGTCCTAGATCAACTTTAAATTTCAGTGTAAAAATAAAACGAACAAGTATTTGTGTGCTACATGAAAAAACAGCCAGTATTTATCTTATGTGCAAAATAATAAACTAATATGCACCCCTTGCATTGTAACAGGGTTTTGTCCAGGAGAAAACTTACTCATTTTTTTGCTTTCCTTTCCTTAATGAGTCAGACTCATTATGTTCACCCAGAGATGAATAAAGTTATAGTTTGTAGCAGTGGTTGAAGTGGAAATTTAGAAGTGATGATATGGAAGATGTAAATGCATGGCATTTGATAGTTTTACAATCAAAGCAGTAGGATAAGTGGCTGTATAGTATACCATTGTATATCACCCCACTTCAACCACTGCTATGTATAAAATATGAGGTCGTCAGACACATATAGAAGACAGTTTTTCATTTTATGAAACTGGGATGAGGTATATCCACTGAGATCTATAGAAATGACCCCAAAAAGCCAGTTATCTGATGTAAACTCTTAGGAGCTATCATTTATTAGTTCCTTTGATTGATCCAGGCATCCTTTGACCTATGTGAAATATAGCTGAAATGCCTTAAACAAACCAACATAAGCATTATGGAGAAATGTGAAAAAAGGAAAGAGATTAAGAAGATATTTGAGTAAATTTGATTCAGTATGTAAAACTATATGAAATATTAACAAATAGAGTAAACCAAGCATTCTCACTCTCTTTTGTCTATGACTCAAATTATGTCAGTGAATCTGCCTCACAGTCCATGGTTTAGTTTCAGTTTGTTTGATTGTTTTAATAATGATCCCGCTGTCCTATTGTGCTGAAGCTAGCACATACACATTAAAATGAGATCATGCCTTCTACTCAGAGATAGAACTAGTGAGCTGTGGGCCTCGGTGCAGTTAGGTGGGGAGAAGGGAATCAGGGCCCCTGACCCTCTGCATGTGCCATGTAGCGGGCCCCATTATCTCCATGGGCCCCGGTGCACTGCACCTGTTGCACCAATGGTAGTTCAGCCACTTCTACTAGCTTGTACCTCTGCTAGGAAAAGCCAAAGAACTCCCACTCTGTAACCTACAGGTCTTCTGAGGCATGTTACCTCCAGACTGTGTATCCATCTATAACATAGTCTTTTATTATACACGCTGGTGAGGAATATACATCTACCCTGCCAAGAGAGTGCCAGTGGCCCTACCAAGTCTCTAAAAAGAATATTTCTCTTGGAGTACAAGTGCTTCTGTGCATTTGTTAGCTAAGACTAACTAATGAACAGGGGCCAGCAGAAGACCAGGTGGAACCAGCTAAGGGCCTATGCAAATGTAATTGTTAACTATACTCAAAAAAACAGTCTATAATTTATACATGGATCTTAAACACTTTGAACAAAACACTGCCAATCTAACCTTAATGGATCCTAAAACATATGTAAAGGTGCACATGCATGAAGTGGTTTGATCCATGTCCAGATTGAAAAAAATAAATTGTAAACATATATCCAAATGACGCTCAGATGATGATAAATTAGAGCCATTGAACTTCATTTAGAGTTAGGAGTGAATCCAGCTGTAATGTGCAATATTGCACTTTGGTAAACCATGATGCACTGCAGGGAAGAACTCAATTCTGCATGTGGTGCCTCACGTTTCATTTATATGCCCCGAATGCAGGGTGAGCTGTTCAATTCCGGGACCTGCCATACTCAGCCACAGGAAATCGGACTCCTGGAGGTACGAGTAAGTATGAACGTAATCAAGATGGACATCATGGGTCTGAGAATTGAACAGCCAACCTACAAATAGTTTCTCCTAAAATTCTATTTGGTTTAGTGTCATGTCTTAAATTAAACATGGGAGTGTTTGATAAGGTAATATCTTTACATGCAAGTTTTGCCTGTAAATATATTGTCGTTTTAAATCTGCCCTGGAAGGACACTGAATATGGGCGACTTGCAGAATGCGCAAATTGACACATTTACCCCCGGGACTGTCTTGTTTTATTATATGTGTCATTGGTTGAAGTGTGTCTAGACTTGTTTCATCTATCAGAAGTACAAATGGAAGGTACAAAGTGCATCCTATTATTAGTAGAGTGATAATACCCAATATCTGGTACCTCAGAGGTGGCAGAGAGTTCAAAGTCTTTTGCAGGGAGGAAAAATTTAATTATCCCTGTGGAGAAATGTGCCCTTTTCACCCCTCTATTTTAAATAATTCCATTTTGCTAAATGAAATCTCATTGCTGCACTTTAGTGCAAATCTAGGTGCACTAAGTCAGGGCCGGATTAAAGGAATAAAGGCCCCTGGGCTAAGGGGGCCTCCATTCCCCCGTGGGGCCCCCCTATGAGCCAGCCCCCCCTTCATGATCCACCCACCACCGCCCCGTGAGTCCCCCCCCCCGTGATCCGCCCGCCACCCCCCGTGAGCCTCCCCCTCAAGCGCTTACCTTTTTCTCCTGGGACTGTAATCCTTCCGCGGTGCGTTGTGTGCTCCTTACTGAGGAGATTTTGTGAGAGTGAGACTCACGAGATCTCCTCAGTAGGGAGACAACCAGCGCAGCGGAAGGACTACAGTGACAGTGCTCAGCAGCACTGATCGGGCTTAATAGTGCCGCTGAGCACTGTCAAGGCCCCCTGGATGCCAGAGGCCCCTGGGCTGTAGCCCAGTTAGACCTTGGATTAATCCAGCCCTGCACTTAGTATGGAGGCCCTTGAGACACCCAAGTCCTCCCATCGGCTGTTGCAAACTTCTGCACCTCTACAGATGCCAACACAACAGATCCATGTTCTTCCCTGCAAAGTATAATGCACTTGCTCAAAAGTAGGTTTGAGACATTACAAAACAGCATTTGCTCCATGGATTTTCACCTTTGTGGTTCCTGAATAACCTGTACTGACTTCCCTGGCTATTTAGAGTTTCCCTATGTCCTGTCCGCCTCATAAGGGTTTTGAGAAATATAAAATTGGCCTTGCACACTTTATATCTATATCCGTATATATTTCTCTATCCATGTCTGTACATACAATACATATTTATTGATCTATCTACCTGTGTATTCAATCAATTAATTTGCTTCTGCTTCTGTTCGCTTGTACGATGCAGCCAAATTTTCACATATTTACCTAAATTTACATAGGGTGCAAACAAGGTGGAGCTGAGAACAAATGTAAGTGTTTTAGTATTATTATGAGCGGAAAGCTTGGCACTGCCTGGCTAAAGTCATTGGCATGCATACTATCTATCTTATGCATAAGCTTGGCTGTTTGTCATTGGATGGCATGCTACTAAATTATAGTCTGAAACAAAGTAATACAACTATTACACAAATTTATCTTTCCAAAAGACTTAATTTTAATTTTCTTTCAAGGTAATTCCCACATTGTATTGAAAACGTTGTTTTTACATACAAACATTAAATCCACCACTTATGGTGAACATATTTGCTTTTCAGTAAACTTATGGATGGTGAAAGTGTGGCAAAAAGACTTTTGCGTCCACGACTAAACACCTTTTGATGGTCAGTAATTCAGCTTAGGTATATTAGAGCAATTGTTCAGTTTTAAATTAGTAATGTTTTCATTATAGTTAATTTACTGTTGTCTACAAAAAATATTTTATTAATAAATTAAGAACGTATAATAAACGTATAATTTGTATGATTTGCATACAAAAAAGAGCTCAAGTAAAAGTGAAACTATATGATAAACTAAATATGTTTGCTATGTGAATGTTGACTAGCATTTTTACTGGCTTTCAGGAGGCTATTGGAGGTTACTTCATTGACCCTAATACCTTTAAGGTGTGTTTAAGGCACTGAATATAAAAAGCATAGAGAAAATACACTATTGCAACACACCCAAATCCAAGTAAAAACACCAGTGGGCATGCTGGTATTGTTAAGTTAGTTTCAAAAGGAAATGCCAGTTTATTAGAGTATAACAGAAAATTTTGGAGTTTTGATCACTAGTCTAAAACTCCTTCCATAGATTGCATACATTCTAATACTAACTACTGATGTCCTCCTATTTCTCCAATATGCTTCCTAATAGAAGGTGGTTTATAGGCTGTGTAGTAATAGAGACTAGCTATAGTCATCAAAGATAAGTTTATCCCAAAGATTCCATGCACCATAATGATCCTGTATATGTGTCATGCTGCTGTTACTTCTCTCAGATCTGCAAATGCTGATACATATACTGTTGTAGATGGCAAACTAGTTACTGTAGATGACAGAACAATTGTACTAAATTTGCCACATTTAAAGAATTAGGTCTAATATATCAAATGGGCAGTTTAAATTCTATATTGTACATTGCACCAGCAGATTTTCTAGACTTAAAGGTAGTTATGTAGATATAAATTCAGATAATAACTAAAAAATATTTGAATATTTAAGTCAAGTAGACTTCTATACTATTAACAACTAGCATTTAAAGTCCATAGATATAATCACTGAGCAATGGTTTGAAAAGCATTTGATTTGTTTACTTCTATTGCCACTTTTTTTTATAAATTGTCACTTCTTTTGCCAAAGATTTACTTAAAGGAATGGAAACCCCCGGCCGCATTGCAGAATTTATCTTGATGCAGCCGGGGACTGGACAGCACGGGAATGTATCAGGCCAAATAATCTGTCACATGGTAATATGTGAGCCTATCCTACATTCACATTAAATCCTGGGACAACATCTTCAGCTGACTGTGCCACAATAAATGTTGTGATGCAGTTGGGGTCTTTTTTTTTTCACTTTAATTTACTGTAAATAAAATATTCCAAAATAGAATATACCCAACAGTTAGTTATTAGGTATAATTACAATTCTTTATTCACAGTACCCATGACTTTGTATTAGTTCCCTAAAACACACCCTAGCCCTCCCCACTCAGGCCTCAAATTCCCAATGCCAATGTGACTCCACACAAAATGATCCTTAAACTTCCCACTCAACCTTTACTGGGAGAACCAGTGACCATCCTCTACTGATCTAAAGACTAATAACACCTGGCCTAAAAGAACATTACTTTGCTGTAATTATCTAAGCAGAGAACCTATCAGTTTTCCTCTCATCTCGGATTTGTATTGCTGTAGCCACATGACCGCTACTTTGTGCGGACGTGATCACGTGATTGCGTTATGTCGAGAAGGTCCCATGGCATGGAAGTTGGCTGCTCTGGGCAAAGATTGAGATCACGTTCTATCTTGTTCTATGCCTTACCGACTGAGCTTCATCTGCAGCTCTTATTCAATAAGTGCTGGGGACATGGATAAAGTTAAGCAAGGCATAATCATAGAATAATAGCTGGGGCTGAGGGAAAATAAAGTGGAGAAAGGGACTAAAAGGCATAAGCCTGGAAGGATAGGAGTATATCTATCTATCTATCAACTATCCATCTAATATGTATCTCATATCTATCTAACTAGTTATCTCTTCCATACCTATATCATTTATCTCATTTTTTTTAATTTCTTTTATCAAATAACACAAAAGTGGTTGGTAGGTTTTATTGTATCAAATTTCTGTATTGCTCACTATTTCCTCATGTGTCTCTTATTGTATGCAATGAGGGATTTTTTTTCTATGTTGTATAGTGACTTTTTGTTTTGTTACAATAGCTCACATTATCTGATGGTATAAATAAGTGCTTTACTCGTATTTTTAATACATACTAAAATAATCATGTTTCCCCACAGGGAAGAAGAACTCCATTCTCCAGCAAAGGTTTCAAAAGGACCTCAACACGGGAATATTCAACAACCAGGAGAGCGAGATACTGAAGCAGATTGTGAAACAAGACAGGGAGATGATAGAAGGGATTCCCTCAGTTAGCTATCAGCAACTGCCAGCTCTAAATTCTAGTTCCAATACATCACTGAGAATAAGGACACAATCTCCACCTGTATATACTGCAAACAGTCTTTCTCATGGAAACCTACAGTCTCCATCACCAAGTCCACAGACACCACAGCAAGCTGCTATGTTCTCACCTTCCTCTTTTACTGGGGCTGTTTGTAGTCCTTCAGTACAGAGTCCACTGGCATGTCGAACATTTCAATACAGTTCCCCCACTGCATCACAACTTTCATTAATGCAACAGCAGCAGCAGCCAGTGCCTGGTCCTACAGCGATCAATGAAGTTCACAAGAGCACCCAAGCTCTACCAAATTCAAACCTAACAAGAGAAGTGAGGCCTCTTTCTGCTTCACAGCCTTCTTTGCCCCATGAGATCTCTACTCTAGTGGCAAAGCCACATCCAACTGTAGGGGAGTCATTGGCTTCCCTGCCACAACCTGTATCCAATGTGCAAGGTACAGGTGCTCAGTCTGGAAATCGAAGCAATGTCCCTCCACGGGTTGTCCTGTTTCGCCAGATGTCCTCGGGAGCACTACCTCCCGCAAGAGCTGGAGCTCCATCACAACCATCTACATCAGCTCCACCTCCCAGTAAGGATTCCTTCCCAGTATCAACCACAGACACAGACACAGACAAACCACGTTATGCTTCAAATTTATGATGCCTCGTACCTGTACATATTGACATCATTGTAATAAACTGAAACCATCCCAAAAAAACTCTTTTAATCTTTAGAATCCTAATATCTATTACGAAGAAATATTTTAGATGGTTCAAGCATACATAAAGAATGTAAAAAAAATATATATATAAACTGTTTAGCACTAAAACTTCCATGAATATAAATTCATATACATATGTGTGTCTTCCTTTATTTTAAACATTAAAACATTTTTTTGTAACTTTTTTTTCCATTGAGTACACATTTCCGACTCATTTTCTGCTTAATTTCCTAAATTAAGAGGAGGGAATTACATTTACATGTAACTGGTAATTATCATCATTCATCTTAATGACTGCTAATATTTTAAAAATGTATTTTTTCATCTTGTAAATTTCAGTGTCACGAAAAATGAAGGATACTATACTATTGTTTTTTTTAAGAAAAACAAAACAAAACAATATCTATTGATCCTTTAAATAATACAAAACATATAGTACTGGTAGATTTTTTTTTTTATTTCGTTTCATGCCATGATCAAAATTATGTCTGTTATGAATTTTTACAGTAGATGCAAGTTATCCTTTTTCAGCTGTTGTCCATACTAATTTTTTTTTTTTAATTCAATGGAATTATTAATGATAACATATTTGCTTTAAACACGTCCCCGTGTTGCAAATACTAAGATTGCATGCCCTCTGTACATACAATATTTTCACTGCAAAATGTCAACCAAATTTTTCGGATTGCTTACACTAACTTCACTGTTTTTTCGTTTGTCTTGTTTTTCATTTTATCATAAATATTACAGATGTCTATTGCATGGCTTCGATTAAAGCAGAATCTAATTGGATCAACTATAGGGATAGCAGAAAAAATATATAATCTCAAGGTTTTTGAAAATGTAATGAAACATTTTTGTCTGCCTGAAAAAATTCTAGAACACTGATGTTTGTTCATCGACCATTTGTTGGTTCTTGTGGTACATACTTTATACATTCCTACATTGTGTCTCCAAATTCAAGGTCTGCTAGTGACCATTTGAAAACTATAAATTCATTATGATGTACAGACACGCACGGTTTCGCTCTGTGTATAGTGTAAAGGATCAGTATATCCTAAGGCATGTAGTATAAAAGCTTAGCCAATAGTTATAACATTTAATAAATGTCTTTTTAAAAAAATGGGAGCGGGGCAGTAAACAAGGAAAAGCAGTGGAATAAGCTGTTTTGTAAACGCCAAATTTCATATTTAGACCTTAAATTAGTTTTGTGATTTAGATGACTTCTTGACATAAGAAGTTAATTAGAAATCATTTGTGCCTAAAGTCATCATGCTGTATATTCTTTGAAAGCTTTCATTGTGACAACATTTGTACTGAATCGTATATATTAGGTGTACATATGTACATTTCTGCAATACAGGCCTGTGTGATTAGATCACGTTTACCATAGAACCTTATTTTGAGGCTGTAAATAGTATGCTTTAAGTGTAAAAGCAAAGGAAACAAAGCTTTATTAACGACCAAGTGCAATGTTCTACAGGAAGAGATTCTGCTATTACACTTGTATGCCTTTTGTTGAGAGTACTTATAGGAAACACGTGTTCTTTAATTAAAAAAAAACTGTCATAATGTAGAATAACAAAACAGACTGCGATAATAGAAAAGGTGACATACTATATATAATGTTGCAGTTCCAAAACACTTGGGGCTAGATTTACTTAGCTGCAGGTTTGAAAAAGTGGGGATGTTGCCTATAGCAACCAATCAGATTCTAGCTGTCATTTTGTAGAAGGTACTAAATAAATGAAAGCTAGAATCTGATTGGTTGCTATAGGCAACATCCCCACTTTTTCAAACCCGCAGCTTAGTAAATCTAGCCCTTGAACTTTATTTTACTTTTATAGGTCCTGTTTAACCTAATAATACAATCGTGCAGGGGATCTGGAAGGTCTAATGTTTGTGCAATTATAAACACAATGAAATACCAGCTATTTAATGTTTAGCATTTATGATATGTGATACCCACCCCCCCCCCCACCCCCAATAGTACAGACTTTCTGAAGTGCAATGGGTGTGGCCTAATGTAAAGGGGTGTGACTTCATATGAAAGAGATTTGGCATTGCTGTACATGGGCATGGTTTAAGTGCTTTGAAGGTGTAGCCTAATTTTTCAATTAGGAATGTTGTGAAGTATGTATGCTTTACAATTACAGACCATTGAAACTATTTACTTATGACAATAATAAAAACAACTACTTGGGGGTTATTATTTAATCTGTTTTTTTTCCAAGTCAGGTTATTTTCTTAGAATTAAGATTCTGTATGCCCCATGAATAATATATTTTAAAGAAATAGCTAACTGAGAAATCGCCAAATGAGTATTCATGTTTAAGCATGTTGAATGAATTAACTTGGTCTCATATAGAAACACTTTCCACACATGCACTTATTGGCTGCAAGCTCTTCTAGTCCAGTGAATGGGTTAAGTTATGTAAGCATTATAATGTTGTTAACATAAAGATGAATATAAAAATAATGCAATAGGCATTTGCACCTAAGAGGATAAGCACCTAAAAATGAAAGACCCATTTTCAATAGGTCAACATTTTTTATGTAACCAGGTCACAGCAGTGAAAATGAAAAATATGTTAATTGAATAAAGAGCATAATAACATAATAGTATTGAATAAACGTAATCTAGGTGATACTGGTGATTCAACCAGCAAATACCAACTTGTAACCTTTATGATTTAATTTTTATATGTAAGACGACAATGCATAAAATGCAGACGTATTTGAACTTCTTGTGCCCTTGATCACTATTTGCCCTGCTTCCTTTGTAAGTTACATATTCTTATTTTTGTAAATTGAGATATTATTTCTCAGTAATATTGCATTTTTACAATAGTTGTAAGGCTAGGATTTTATTTTTAAATGACAATTTTATAAAAAAAAACGAAAAAAAATACAGGAAATCAGGCTACAAACATGCAGACCTGGGGACCTCATTTAGAGTCGGACGCAATCTATACTGAAATCATGAGTGTAAATTGCATCCCGAAATTTATACAGCATTTAGAGTGGCAGGGATCCTTAGATACTGTGCAAATTGCACAAACACGCTTCTTTATCTGCCTCATGGGCCGGCGTGCAGGTGTATAATGCACAGCGCCCTGTAAAGCAGATTATTAAATAAATAAAAAAATGTAAAAAAAAATTAAAATTGTTCTTTTTCCCCCCAAACACCACAAGGGTTGGTTATGCTGTTTGGCAGGAGGTGCACACCTGTTTTAAAAATTTGTAGTATTTTTTTAATTTGTTTTTTAACACATCAAGGTTTCTTGCACCAGCTGAAAGCACCCGCAGAAGATACGTTTCCTAAAGACCTATCTGTGGCTGCTTTTAACTCAAAATAGCATGTTTAGAGCATGAACACGCCTTTACATTGCTAGGCGCACCCACTGCCTTCCTCGTTCCACCTTTCTAAGCGCAGAGGTGCAAAAGGGAGATCCGTCTCCGTCGGAGTGCAAACGGAGATGGATCTTTGGCCAAAAGTGCTTTTTGCGCTGAACAGAAGAATTTGCGTCCGTTTCTAAATCAGGCCCCTGATGTTTGGCTAATCAACCGGATTTGTTCACAATTTAGCTTCATCTATTTGTTCTACAATTAACCCAAATGATTAAATCACACAGGGTCCAAGCAATGTAGCCAAGCCTTGACTGCCCGATTGCGTATTGCTGTTGACAGCTGACTAAATTAACCAGGATGTTCAATAAAAATGTTGATGAAAATCCAAATTATTCTGATTGGACTGGTTGTTTTGACCCTGCAGCCCAACTGATTATTTCATGAGTCAGTCTCCTATCGCTATTGCCATCTCAGGATTAATTAAGAAATTACTTATTATTTAAATAAATCAGTTATATTTTAGTAAAATTAAAACTAAATGTATTATTTTTAAGTTTATTATTTTCATTTTGGTGAAAGTGGAACCGTTAACCCTTCCCGGCTTCCAACTCCACTATGCATCTGTGGATGGCCGGGTTACACAAGCGCAGAGGGACCCTGAACTGGCTGGCGATAAGAGTCTTCTTTTTCTAAATATTATTGTTAAACTGGGTAATAGATTTTCTATATCTGCGATAAACAGCGGTAGAAAAGGTTTTATATCGCTCAACCGCGTTAAATAGACCGCTATAACTGCTACAACTGCTTTAAATAGATTTTTCTTCGGAGTGCCTTTGTTTTCATGTTAATGCACCTATTTCAGTGGTATGACATACACTGTAGAATGTGCTCCTGTAAACTATGCACTTGAGAAAAGCTAATTCAGTTTGCACTGTAAAATATTGTATTAAATAACAGAGAAAATGTACTGGATTAAGAGATTCTTCATATCTTACATCCAGAACCCAGATTAAGTCGGTTGCATGACCCATAGTTCAGTTTTTAATTAAAAATGTACTTCCTTTTAATTACTCTCCTGTTGTCTAAAAATTAAATGTATTGTTATTAGACAGAGCAATTAGGAAATTAGAGACAAGATGGTAATATATTATTAAACATTACTTTATTAGTCAGTATTTTTCAATATATTTCAAATTAAAAGTTATGACGACTCACTTTTAAGGAAATGGCGACCCTAAGTTTGGATCCTGACCAATAATTTAAGATTCCCTAGTTTAAAATTTAAAAGAAACATCATTAAAAAGGTAAAATTTAGTTTTAAGTGGCGTTTAATAAGTTAAGATGGAATAGATAGTTCTAGTTACCTGGGGTGCGGTATTCTCGACTGATCGAGTGGCCCTGCAAAGGTTCCAAAGAGCAGGCACTGCACTCCTCACAGGGGAAGCGGAACTACACAACCAATGTGTGTTTGCTAGAAGCCTTATACCCCATTCATACTGCACCAAAAACCCGGGTTTTTGCAGAGGCACGCTGAAAAACCCGGGTCTTGGTGCAGTATGAATAGTCCAACCACAAAATCCCGGGTCTAAAATCCCGGGACTTAGACCCGGGATTTTGCGAGGGGTAATTCCCGGGTTGGAACCCGCTCGCCTGCAGTATGAATGGTGCAACCCGTGTAATTCCCGGGTTTCACCATTCATACTGTAAAAAAAAAAATGGCAAAGTAAAAAAAAATGATTTTAATTAATAAAAAATACATAACAAATGTTTACTTAACTTATTTTCAGCCAACGGTGTCTCCGGTGCATTGCCGGCTGTCAGGGGGACCTCTGGGTACTAAAATGTCGTAATTTCTATTAGAAATGACGTCATTTTAGTACCCAGAGGTCCCTCTGACAGCCGGCAACGCACCGGAGACACAGTTGGCTGAAAATAAGTTAAGTAAACATTTGTTATGTATTTTTTTTTAATTAAAACATTTTTTTACACTTTTTTTTTTCTAAAACCCGGGTCGGGCAGGTGCAGTATGAACCCGCCCGACCCGGGAATCTTCTTATCTATACTGCCCTGTGCCCCGGCAATATCCCGGGTTAACAACCCGGGATATTGCCGGTGCGGCAGTATGAAAGTGGTATTAGTAGCATAGAGGAGAGCATTGTTAGACTGCTGGGACCTTCAGGAGACCTACTGGATCAGGAGGGACACCACATCACTGTTAAATAGAACTTTGTGTTCTGTTATAACTTAAAATGTTATGTTTTGGGAGAATGCTCGCTGGTTATGTCTATGGTGAAAATCTGTTATGATTCCATCTTGATATCTTATATCTAAAAATACAACAATCATGTGTCAATAATCAAAATTCACATGCTTGTGAATTAATAAAGTAAAATATTCCTATGTATCCCATTATTACTGAATAATGTTTGGGTTAAAATGGGCCTTTCATCTCCACATAAATAATATGGACATTTTTATTATTATTATTATTATTATTATTATTATTATTATCCTTTATTTATTAGGCACCACAAGATTTCCACAGTACCGCGCACAATACAAACACTAAACTAGACAAGGTGAAACAGTGCAGAACAGTAAACAAATAATACTAACACTTAGGAAACTCCAGGCATGGCTATTGTAGTGACATTGGAGCAGAAGAGTAGGTATAGAGACAAGAGGGAAGAAGACCTTACATCCTATGGGGGGATAAGCAGACATCAAGCACAGAAGGGAGTCAGTTAAGGGGATATAGCTTGGGTGGAGTGAAGAAAGGAGCTGGGCGGAGAGAGGAGATAAGAACGAGCGGAGGAGATAAGAAAGGGCTAGATTGATGGCTGATAGGCTTTAAGGAACAGGTGATGTTTAAGTGTCCGTTTGAAGGAGCAGAGGTTAGAGGACAGACGGATGGAGCGAGGGAGGTCGTTCCAGTGAAGGGGGCAGCACGGGGCATTATATAAAAAAAATATTTGCCTAGTTGTCAATCTGTTAGCAAATCAAGATTATTGCAATTACATTCCCATTCTTCTCCCCAAACAAGCTTATCTGTTTTATGCCAGTGTGGTTCAAACACTTTTCCAGTCTTCAGAGTCTGCTTTCCCTGTACCAATGGTGAATTCTGAATCTTACAGCCACACTGAACAAGCACATCACTACTTTCTCACGTGTCCACCAACAGCCTTTATTGAATCAAACAAGTGACATTTTGCAATAAAAAAATGTTTTTGCACAATATCCATTATCATTAAACTCTATACTGCTGTACATTGATTTTAAGCACATTAGCATTAAACATTTGTATTTGTTCCTGCATGGAGTTTCCCTTTATTGTTTTTTTATAAGACAGGCCCACTTTAAAGACAAGTTATTTTCTGAAGTTATGCTCATGAAAAGCCTGTTATAAGGAGAAATTAGGGGAGATGGAAACCCCCAGTCTCATTGCAACATTTATTGTGTGTACATGATGAACGAGGGCATTCCAGGATTGGATACGAGTGCCACATTTAATAAAGCTTTGGAAAGTTTAGGATTTTTTAGATGTGTACACATAGTACAAAAGAAAAATAATACTTCTGATTTTACTATCTTCAATTTTTGTCCAATTTATGTCCATAATTGCTTAAAGTGTACCTATTGCCTACTCACATCACAATGGAGGCAGCCATTTTGTGGGCTGAACCAGTAGTCATAGGAATGCAGCCAATGAATTCACTAGTAACTGGTGAACTTATTCAGGTACCACATGTGTGCCTTATGACTCATGATGTCACTAGTTCTTGTGGAAATGATAATTGTTTCAGCTTCCAAAATGGCTGCCTTCATTGTGTACGCCCATACCAGGTGTTCCGAGACAGTATAATATAAAAATTTACAGATGTATGTTACAAAAATTAAACATTATTGAAAGTTTGGCACATAGTAGTCGGTGGTAAGGTTGCAAGTCTATTAAAGCACAAAATCTTAAATTTAGCAAATTTCCCCCTAAGTATTGTTAACATGGCTCCCTTCACTGTATAAAGGTGATGGGAACTTTTTAACGGCAGGTTATGTGAAATACGTCAGTGCTATTTTTTGTTATTTTCCATGCAAAAGTCCTACTCCTTTTAGGTCAGTCTACATTTCAATGTGCTGTACTCCATACATGCCTACTTTTTGTAGCTCAAAGGACTAGTACGGGGGCATGGCAAAGGGATTTTTGTCAGCTTGCCCCCCCTCCCCCCCCACTGCACAATGAAATGACTTTGCATCGAATCGGGTCATCAATGCCCCGTGATGCCCACTTCACAAAAAAAGTGAAGCAGGAGTATGGCCTACTCTATTGGGAATCCCAGAGGACTTCCTAAAATCCTGGAGAGTTTTCAGAAGAATAGCCAAGTATGCTGTACTCTTTTAATGGGAAATAACAGAAATATGATTTAAGTATTGAGTTACGGTGCCCTTCTCTATCATTAAAGCTAGAGCAGTTATCATTTCTTTTTGTATGAAAGGTAAGTATTCATATAATAATGAAATCAGATTTTGCAGAAATAACATGATAACTTATTTTGGAAAATTAAAATGGGAAGGCCACAATTTTTTTTTTTTTTTAAATTATATTTTCAAATAAATAATATTTTACAATTATTATTGATAACTATTTTTGCCTTCCAGTGGAAAAATAAGCATATAATAATTTCCTTTCTAATCTATGATTTGTGTTTTGGAGATTTCAGTTGACACGGTTCAAGTGAGTTTGAAAAGATAGTAATCTGGGCTTTCACACCCCCTTCCCTTTCCTACTCAGTACAATAGAATTTGTCAGGCAATTATTTTCTTACTTTTTTTTGCAACAGTGCATTCTGCAGAACAATTAACCCTTAATGCTGCACGGATCTTTATTACACGTTGTTTTTCAACAATGAGGATTTTAAAAATTGAATGGAAATATTTTTAGGCTATCTTAGTAATAATTTGTGAATATAAATTAAAATAAATGAATATCGTCTTCAATCATTTAAGAATAAATTGTAAAAGAGTATGAATATAATTTTTTTATTAACCACCAATGAAGCATTTGCTTTGACTGGTCAAGTTAGACTGAGGAAAGCTATAATCTAATTGGTTGCTATGAGTTAAATGAGTCATGGTAGTTGACTAGTAAACACAGCCCTATTATTTTACATCTCATTAGCAAATGCCTAACAATGCATTCTTCCCGGTGTTATTTTTCTCTCACACCTACTGTACAAGTCCAGTTACAAGACTGCTGACTAAGAACATCTAGTACAAAGGAACGGGAATTAATAGACCTATAATCATAGTGTCCTATTTCTGTCAACATTTCTGAATTTTAAGTATGGCTTATCTGAAGACAATGCATTATCTCAGCTATTGCTGGATGGAAGTAAAAATAAAAATAATTAGCTATTGTACAAAAAATATACAAAACTTGTGGGTGGCAGTGATATTTCACAAATTGATACCCTGAAATGTGTTTTGTTTAATCCAAATATAGTGAAGTATATTCTGTGTTTTACATTTGGCTTATCCTAAATTCTCCTGCATATATAATTATACCTTAGATAACTATTTTTTTACCTGAATACCAGGCACATTTATATTTAAAATAAATTAGTTTTCAGTTACTAAATTTAACAAGAAATAACCTTTTGTTAATATGAATTAATCATTTTTCATGTATTTTTTAAGTTCTAACTCAAAGTGAGCAAAATGTTAAATCAATTTAAAGGAAATAGAGTTTTTCTTTTGTAAAAAACAAACAAAAAACAAACTAAATATTTTTCGTGAAACAGTAAAATATTGAAGACAGATTTCTGTAAAATCTGCTTATCAAATAGCTAAAGTTTTATTTATGTTTTTAATTTATTTAATGAGCACTTTATGCTTAAATACTGTACAGTGTAACAAGCTATTTTGTAGGCTTAACCAATTCATGAAAGTACAGCCTATCAATTTATTAGGATTCATTAATAACCTTGGTTCCTAGTGAATGGATGAATGGCAGCACCACAATGGCTGCCTCTACCATATTTGTAGGAAATGGGTGCACCTTAATTATTTTACAGTCAAACTAAAAAATAAACCCAATGATGAACGAACAAACATAGAACTGTTTGTTCAAACATTTGCATATTCTGTACTGTTTTCTTGTAGACATTTTTTAACCATTGTTTCTGATACAGTAGAAATGAACATATTCAGTTAATTTAGATATCTCTCTAATGTTGGCTTGACATGGGCTGTCCCTGGCACTCAGCCCAAGCACTTAGAAAACAGTGTCCACTTTTACCAACAACCAAAAGTTTGGCGCATGGGCGAGGTCCAAGGGTTCAATTGTGACCAAGGTGTTATCTACATGGTGATTGTTATATTTTTTTGTGATTTCTTCACATGAATTGGCCTCTCATTAAATTAATGTGTTTGTGTGCCTATGAAAGAAAAATTAGATTGTAAATTCCACTAGGCCAGGCACACATGTGCCTAAATAAAGGCATTTGAGTGTAGAGCACAGCAGAATATACAGCTGTATAAACAAAGCATAATAATACATGGTCAATTGTACAATGGCCCAGTTGTTATGGCATTGAATTTTTAAAATGTAAAGATTTGTCAACACCATTGCATGACAAAAACACAGTTTTAACATTTGAAAACAAGTTGAAAATAAACATAATTAAAGATTTTTGACATTACATTAACATTTCATCACTTTTGAAAATATCCCTTTGACTTTTCATTTGCTTCAGCCAATTTGCCAGTGTAAACTATATTTCAGATTTTAATTAACTATAATTATGTGTTAATTATAGGAATTATACATGAATCAGTAGTCTTTATTTTGTGTTGGCCTGTATTTGATATATTTTTTCTGCAAGGAAATTAATAATTATTATATCTACTTGCTTATATATTGCTGTATTATGCAATATTAAACAGTCCATGAAGAACAATTTAAAAAACTAAAAAAAGGGTTAAAGTTTTACAGCCTGAATTGTAATATAAGCCATAAATAGTTAAGGGAAGTCATTGGGGAATATAGTGATGGTGTATTGTTAGTATTGGCAATTTAGTCATACTATCAAAGATATGTAGTTTCTATAGTATTTAATACCATGAACAAGTTAGTAATAGGAAACAAAGGAGGGAAGAATGCAGACATTAAAAAGCATGACATAAAAGAGGAAATTGCTAAAATACTATCAATTCCAACCAGAAATGGGAAGTTATGTAGATATTTATATTCACCCTTTTAAGCTATATTTATTGCAATTAGTTAAATATGCATATTTATGTTTTCCATTATTAATTTACCTGAGTGGGTTGCAGTAATTTTACTTTGTATTTTTTAACGTCAGTTAAAGTAAATCCAAAGCTCAAGACAAAAACTAAATTTTAGAACTTTATTAAATTTCGTACTTTTAGGGGGGAATTCAATTCCCCCCGAATTAGCGCACCGTTAAACTTATTACCGGTATTACAGTAAATTTAACCCGGCTTTGAATCTACCGTTATAACGGTATTTAAGAGCACTATTACCGTAAATAACCTTAATAGTGCACAGGCCACATTACCTTTTACAGTAACGCAGCCAATTGATTTCCCCCTTATCTGTATTAATGGACAGCAAAACTATGTGCTAAATGAAACAATTATAATGAAATACAAAATACATATTTTCTCATAAATTATTTTGTTATTTGATTTAGTCCAATGTATTTAGAATATGTATGTTTGCAATATTTATTTATAACAAGCTATGACTCTTTTTTTTCAAACATCCATTTCTTAGAAAATTAATTGCTAACATATTTTCTTCAGTTCCAGCTATTTATCAAACCAGATAGGCGAAACTATAAAAAAGGCACATTTATTAAATCAAAATATATTTTGCAGACTCAATTTTTCTAGTATAACACTGTGCACTATGGCAATAAAATGTAACTATTTTATCTGTTTTTGCAACCACAGTCTAATTTTGTTCAATAAACTGTTAGATCTTTATATTAACTTTTATCTATATCAACAGCATTTCTGAAGTGAACTAAATCAAGAAATATATCAACAATAAATATTCAAGTAAAATAGTCAAGTTCATAGTTTACAAGACAGGTCAGCTGATATCATCATCATCACCATTATCATTTATTTATATAGCGCCAACATATTCCGTAGCGCTTTACAATTGGGGACAAACATAGTAAACTAATAAACAAACTGGGTAAAACAGACAAAGAGGTGAGAAGGCCCTGCTCGCAAGCTTACAATCTATGGGACAATGGGAGATTGACACATGAGGTTAAATATACATTTTGCATCTTGGCCCAGCCAGACTGCAAAGGTAAAAGTGACTCATAAGCTAAATGATCCTGTCACACAATGTTGGTCAGGGGGTAGTTGTCTTGTGTGAAATTATGTAACAGGCACTAACATGCTAAGGGTAGTGAGGTTAAGAGGGTGGTTGAGGAATATTATAAGCTTGCCTGAATAGGTAGGTTTTCAGGGAACGCTTGAAAGTTTGTAGACCAAAGGAGAGTCTTATTGTGCGATATACTAAGAAAGCAGTGTCATCTCAGTCCCAAAGATTGCTTTGGATTACCTCCATATTTTTTTTTACTAGAAAATCAACTTCTGCACACTAAAGTTTGGATGCAAAGTTACTAAATTGTGACTAGATATTATTTTATCACATAAAATCCTCTTCTCGTCCCTAAAAACAAAGGACATAAAGTAAAATGTGGTCACCTAACACAACTGAACAAACTTGTCTATAAACTGTATTCTCTTAAATTTCTGTTCAGCTGTATAAGATGACCAAAATGTTTAAACTTATGTAGTATCCAGTAAGTGGGCACAGATATGTATTTAAGTAATAATGCTATTTGCATATGCATATGTGAGACCATTGTGTTATGTAAGGTTTTCCCTAAGCACCCGAGCAACTTTAGTTAAGCAGTTTTTGGCACCAAAATAGAGATGTTGTTTATTGAAGTTAGTGAGTAAACAATCGTGTTAATGGCCCCAATACATACTGTGTCAGGTTGTTGGGCATCACCATCATTCATCTGGATTAGTGACAGCACACCAAACACCTTTAACAGGTAAGTAAAAACAAGTGCTACACACATATAAAGCCTTGGAATGGGAGTGCAAATTGATCAATCTTAGAAGCTATTTGGATAATGAATATGGTACAAAACTAAAACAAGGTTTGACTTAGAGCAGGACTGGCCAACCTGTGGCTCTCCAGAAACTACAAGCCCCAGCATGCTTTGTCAGTAGTTAGCCAGTTGATGGCTGGCAAGGGACTGGCTGGGACTGGTAGTATCACAACACCTGGAGAGCCACAGGTAAGCAAGGCCTGTCTTAGAGGATTAGAAAACAGCCTGCTTTAAATAGCCTAACTATTATATAAGAGTGTAACATATCATATAGTATAATAAAATGCTAATATTTTCTAAACTATTTTGATCACCTAATTTACAGTACTTCTTAGGAGTACTATAGATAGGACACCACGTATTAATATCATTTGTGGTAAACGTAAAACCTTTGTGTCTACATGGACATTGACAAATCCAACTCTATCGGATTTAGAACTGGTTTTCTAAAGTTCATATTTTAATTTGTATATGTTCCAAGTGTATATTTGTGGTTAAAACTGTACTAGAAGATTTTTAGCAAAATGCTAATACAGAAAGCTTATAAAACATTACTAAATATGCAACTAAAAAATAAAATTCTCATTATTCTTAATTTAGTAAATATAACATTAGATCGATATGTTTGACTATATTAAATTTCCCTGTGTTCTATTGAAAAAAATGTATGATTGACAGATTGCTTGTAGAACTTTGAACAAATGATTGCACGTTCTTGCACATTATATGAAAGGTTGCAATCATTTTTAAAATTAATAATTTGACAAACTTATTTCAGTAAATTCAAGACACATATTACTTTATAACTAACATATATGCTTAAAAATATTGTGTTTGTTTTTAAGTTTAAACAAAATTTATGATCACAACAAAAAACTATATTCCCAAAACTGAAATAAAGGAAAAAATGTATTTAAAAGTTGAAAAAAAGTAGCAATGAGGCAAAGAACACGTATAAGAAATTTTAATTTGTATAAATAAAATGCGTAAAACTGTATTGGTTATTCAATTTCAAAACGAATTAGGAATTGTTTTTCAATCTTTCCCCTTTATGTTATTATTAAGATATTAAGACCTGTTTGGAGGCAATATTAGTGCATGTTGAGAGGGTATCGAAAAACTCACTTTACTATTCCTGTTGTTGCTGTTAGCTGCTTTAATTATAATTTGTGTTTCTTCCTTATTGCTATGCTTTTTTTTGTATGTATCTTAAGCAAATAATGCAAACACATGAAATAATTAAAAAAATATTTTTCTTGATTGTAACATTTTAAAATGTGTAACTACGTTCCAATATGAGTTATTACAATTATCAAGGGTTTTGTAAAAAAAATCAACTAAACACAAACAAAACAAATATTTATATTTTTTAAGTTTATTTATTATTATCATTTTCATTTTAACACAAAACTGGAGAAAGAAAAATCTATGCTTTCCAAAAGCGTATAAAATCTACAAAATTGCAAATGGATTGTGTAGAAACTATATGTGTGAAACCACGTGGAAACAATATAGGCAATGCAATGTGATATAACTCTGTTTATAGTTTTAACTATACATAAATATATATATATAGATCTATATATATGAATG
The DNA here is from genome assembly GCF_038048845.1 of Mixophyes fleayi. Classification (NCBI taxonomy): domain Eukaryota; kingdom Metazoa; phylum Chordata; class Amphibia; order Anura; family Limnodynastidae; genus Mixophyes; species Mixophyes fleayi. Next base: position 423,128,147 of record NC_134402.1, on the reverse strand, counting down.
TATATATGACTTGGATAAATAAACAGTTAACATTCATGTATTATAAAGGTCTGTTGTTGCAGACAAGTTGGCCTGTAATATCTGTATGTATGTACATATATATGGAATTTTACATATGTACAGGATGAATTGTATTTTGTAAAGTCTGGATATTAATGCTGCTGGAAAAATTTGAAATTATAGTTAAATTGATTTCTACAGATTGATTATATGATCAGGGAGGATTTTATTTTCTTTTGTCTTTGCTCAAAGCCATAAATACATCCAAAAGGTTAATAAAAAAAATAACATAAAAAACTCTAAAAATGTATTTTATCATTTAGTGTGTGCTGCATTAGTATACATGTGAAAAATATATGTTTCTTGGTTACATTGGAAAGGTATAGTATTAGAGGATTTATCTTTAACGTAATCTTAATTTACTCCCATATCAGTTTATCCAGTTTTTTTAATTAATTTATCCTGTTGAGTTGGGTGTTTCGCTTAACTTTGAAATGAATATAATGTTAAAATATTCCTAAATGTGGACGATGAAAAGGACATTTTGGTGTAATCTGATCATCTGAAAGGGAAACTCCACATTTTTATAGGGTACTATAATAAATAGAAAGCCCAGGCAGATCGGTGTATTTTTGTTCCCCTTGGATATAACACCAAAAAGGCTATTTTGTGCATTAGATACAATCTATTGTTGCATTTAACAGCAGTTAATATAAACAATTCTGCTTGAACAATATAATTAACTTAAGGGGAGTTTCTCTTTAGTTAAAGATTATACATTTTAAGTCGTTTATGTTTATCACTTTGAACTGCTACCAGATGTAATGATAATTATTTAACCGATTCTATACTATATTACATATAACTAGGATTAAACTACAGAAATGTAATTCTCTGTCTCATAAAATTCTAAGTAGCCTTCTATTACAGAGCATTCTCAGATAAAGAGATGCAGTAAATGTTAACATGACCCTCTGTGCACCACAATTCTAGTTTACCTTGCCGTTCAATCTTACATTGCATAACGAAAATGTCTTCCAATTCCATTCTCCTGGTTTAGAGAGAGGTAGCAACTAGAATCAGGTAATTACAAATTACACTGGTGACAAAATCTCAGAGGCAAAGGCAGCATGTGGGATCCTCCAGCTTTGGGGCCTGGGATGGCCTAACTTGTACACAGCTGAAGGAGCTGTCGATGGCATCACTGTCAATGCTCCTCAAATGTGGACCAGTCTCATTGAAGTCGTGAAGGAGCTGTAAGTTAATGTGGAATGGGGGATTGAAAGGCTGTATTAAGGGCCCTGGTATATTCACACAAGGTCAGATCTGCAGAAATTTGCTTTGGGAAGGGATCATGCATTGAGAGTTGTGAGGCCAGTAGTTTGCCATTGCCTCATATTTAGATCCGGGAAGAAGCGCTCCAGTCCTAATAGGAATTGGAGGGAAGGGAACACCACCACGTAAGAAAACATAATAGCATTATTCCAAGCTGCTAAATCATGTCAAAGAAGTCACCATTGTCTCAGCTTGGGAACCATCGGAGATCAGTCATAAGGAAGGATCGGCTTATGTATGCTGTGTGTCAACACAAAAATGACTCTTGGGGACAGGAACTGTATCTCTTGGTCAAGAGCAAACTCTAGATTGCACTTTTATAAATTGTGAAGTGAGAGCCCATCCAAGATTTTGGTAAGAATATCAGTGATATTGCAGGGAGGTTTAATGTTCAATATAAAGGAAAAGCTACAAAATTGGACAAAGGTAGAAAACCTGAAAGACAGGTAGCAGGGTATAGTCCTAAAGAGGTACACAATCTTTGGAAGGTTAATTAATTTTACTACTGTTACATAACATGGAACATTAATCAACAAGACTTCTTACTGGAGTTGTGCTTATGTAAGAATTCCTCACCATAAGCATCTAAAATGGAATACAAGTTTGGTAACAAAATCTTGGCATTGACAAGAGTAAATAAGAAATAACCTGCAAAGAGACACAGTTTATGTCTTGTACTAGAGATAAATGGGCCCAACATTTCTCTGGATTACCTGACAATTTCTGCCAGTGTTTCTATTACCAGTACAATTAGAGGGACAGATGTACAGAGTTAAACTTGACTCTAGTATATGCACAGAACATTCAAAGCAACATAACATGTGTTGCATATACTCTCAGTACAGGTAGACAACTACCTTCCCTGGACTCTAACCATAATATGCCAGGAGCAGAAGAGACAACCTTTCCAGTCCATGAGAGACAATGATGCTGAGCATTCATCAGGTGTTGCTTGACTTCCCAGGAAAATGTACTTGGTTCATATTAAGCATGGTGAGAAGGATGATGTTCAGTCTGTTTGTTATTAATTTAGTCAATTTTCAAATCAAGATCTTAAGGTGACTTGGAGATTGTGATAATTTGTGCTTTCAGCATGTCTGGTCGAAATATTGGAAGCCAGGTCCAAGCATTAATTAAACAAATGGATGAAAGTTTGTATTAGCCTGTGATGGAAAAAAACAATACAAACAATTTTAGAGGCTGTTCGGACCTAAGGCCTTGGTCAATGATTAAGGTAACAACATCTTCCGACCAGGGGAGATTCAAGAGGAAATAGAGATTTCAGAAAGAGAGCAGGGAGCTGTAGTTACTTATGAAGACATTGCATTGGAATGAGATTGGATGGGGTTGAGGGCATTTTGAATAATAAGTGGTTAATATAGCTGCAGTGTCTAAGGGATTAGATACTTTTTGCCCTGAGTGATTTTTTAGTTTATGAATCCTACTTCTGCTCTGTTTCCCTCTAAGTTAGTGAGCCAGCAGTTTGTTTTCCCTATGTAGATTGGCTGATGTAGTCTAAAGAGAGCTTTTAGTGCTTGCACAGGGTAAAAGAGCAAAGTTGATCTCTTAGACCAGGGGTGTCCAACCTTTTAGCTTCCCTGGGCCACATTGGAAGACGACGAGTTGGTTTGGGCCGCACATAAGATACACTAACAATAACGATAGATGATCATCCAAAAAACCATAGAAAACATAGTTAACATATACATATGAGAAAAAAAGTGATATATATATATATATCACTTTTTATTAAATCCCCCTATACTTACCTTTCAATCACCCTGTTCAAAAAATCCTCTCTAGTTATTATACTATAATCACTTTTTGTATTGTTTCGATGCAATATCAATTAAGTGCATTTAAGCCAGGCATTGTATATCAGGGTGCCCTGACCAGGCCTGCGGTACCTGACATATACATCACTGTGACCACAAATGGTGACCTGTTTTGCTAATTACACCACTATGTTAGTTAAGGGATAACAACTTATAATGGGCCAAAGAGAATAATATATAATGCCCCATTGGTAACACAAATAGAAGTATGTAGCAGGGAGATAAGGTCCATGATGCTCCAGGACCAGGTGACTTTTATTCTCTGGTCAGCATCCCTTGAAATAATAAAAAAAATCCCCCTTAACTTACCTTTTAATCGGCTTGTTCTCTTGTCCTCTTCTCTTCTTTTCTCCAATTCTGTGCTGCTGATTGTTCTTCTTGCGCGTGCGACTCCTCTGTGCTGCGCTCCGCAATGGATGTTGGGCTTGATGACATCACGCCCGACATTCTCTGCGAGCACCTCACGGAGGAGGAGACAAGGGAGGGAGCCGGAGTACCAGCTGACGTGACCGCGTGACCGCAAGGTAAGTATTTTCTTTTCTTTTGTTTGCAGGATTTTTTTTTTCCATTAACAGTGCTGCCCCCTTGCCACAACCAAAACTCCTTCTGGGCCACATTTACAGGCGTGCTGGGCTGCATGCGGCCCGCAGGCCGTGGGTTGGACAACCCTGTCTTAGACTTTTAAGTTAAGTGGTGTCTGAGATATCGGCCTATCCTGCGTGACCTTTTTTAATCTTAACAATGTCCCTTAGGAATGCTTTAAGTGAGCAGAAGGTGGATAAAGGTGTCAGAATGTGAATTTGTGAGGAAAAATAAGTATAACCCATTTTTAAGGGCTCAACTCCTTTGTGGAAGAGAGGAGTTAATCATTAAAGCACCATAGCCTAGGTGGCAAGCTGGTTGGGGAAACGCCCCATGACATTAGGACTAGGACTTGGTAGGACCAAGTTATAAGTAGAATGCTAGATCTCAATATTTGATCAGGATCCATTTGTCTGACAGTGTCTGATAAATGTAGGAGTAGGAATTGTGGAATGAAGACAGGAAGGTGTAGATACAGACCCTCAAACTCATTGTAAAGGTCATATTTAGCAAGTATAGTTTTAAATCCATTAGTTTGATTAGTAACTACATCTAAATGACCTTGGGTCTGAGGGTTGCTCTTATTCAGGGATGGATCTGGAATGAGGTTAAAGTCATCCGGAATAATCACTGCTTCTTGTCTGTGAGCATTAATTAGGTAACTACCAGCTTTATTTGGTATTATCTGGATGAGGGAGAAAAGGCAGCTTGCATCGAATAGTAAAGCCAGCCTACCTTGCTTTGAGGGACCATTGGCAGTGAGTTTGGGGGTGATGTTTGTAGGCCCCAGGTTCATCAGAAAGTTAATTATCTTAGAAAGTAAGGAAAATGGTAAAGTTTTGTAGAATACAGAAATCCCCTATGAAGCCGAATTAGTTCCTCCAGCTTAGTCTCAATGTGGTCGGTGCGTGCTTCCAACAAGAAAAGACTTCAGCCTTGATAGCGGTTAGCATGTAGGGATGCATGGATGTCCATTAGTATGTCAGATTTAATAGCTGCCAGCATAGATTATAGCATCCCCAACATGAGTGGGCCAACTGGATAAGGCACTCCATGATCTACGACAAGGTAGGTGGTCTTTTTGTGGGCATGCAATTTTGAGGACCCCTTGGGCTCGCCAAACAGTGCTTGAAAAATGTTACTGTCAGGACAGGCTTGCTACTTTCTGACTTAATGCTTCTTGCGACACATGCGAGCTAGTGAGAAGTCAGCAACTGTCAGCATTCAGGCAAGTAAGCTTTTTGTGCTTTATTTGTGCCATTTATGATGTGGTACCATGGAGCAGAGACAACTAGTGGCTATCAGGAAACTTCACTAGGCTCTTGCTCTTACATGAATATCTTAGATTATAGAAAAACATAAACATGGATGCATATAAATGAATTGTAAATTAAGAGTTCTCTTTGATTTGCACATACTTGTGTGAATGTATAAAACTTCTGTAGGCCATGTATTATATAATATATATATATATATATATATATATATATATATATATATATAATATATATATATATATATATATATATATATGTGTGTGTGTGTGTGTATGTAATTTATTCTGTTTAAGTCACAGTGGTTCACCAAGGAACACAAAGTGAATGCAATATGCATTTAAAAAAAATAAAAGTTTAAGCTGGATGGATATTGCACACAAGTACTCCTGTATTCAAGTACAAGTGGATCTCTAGTTTCTAGTTGAATACGGGGGGTAAGTGTATTGGTGTAAGTACGCTCTGCCTATACTGCACTTGCCATGCGCAGACAGACACAACAGACTGCAGGATACACACAATACATATGTATATATAAAGTCCCATCAGAAAGCAGAGTAAAAAAAAAATCAAATACATGAATACCTGTTAATAATATAATCATTCATAAAAAAACATTGAACAAAATGGTTTTTTTTCTCCTTTTTTAACATGAAATACATTTATCGTGATGTTATTAATAAAATGCATTTTTACAGTTCTGTTAACTACAAACACATGTTCTAGCATGCACAAGCATCTGTCATCGCTATCAGTCGGCACTTACACCCAGAGCTGGCAGGGGCGGGCACCGCCCCCCTGGGCCACTCAGAATCACAGCTGTTAGGGCTGGCCGGCCGCCCCCCGGAAGCAATATCGCCGTTTTTTACCGGCGATAAATGTGATGCATGTGTGATGCGTGATGCGGCCGTATCATCAATGATGTGGCCGCATCCCGTGTCATGTGATGCGGCCGCCTGTGCGCCCCCCGGGCTGACATCTGCCAGCCCACGCCTGAGAGCTGGTATAAGGTTTTGGGGGCTAGGGGTACATAAAATAGGAGGGTTGGGGCTATGGTCTAAAAGAGCATAGTGCCATCATTCAGGGATAGATACTTACCCATTTTTGAGTCACATGGTTCTGAATATACTACTCTATTAGGCCCCTCGATGATCTAAATGGAATGGTTCTTTCTTGATTAAATAAATTGCTAATAGTTTTCCCTTGATGATCTTCATTAATAATAGTGTCCTCATGGTGATCATAATTAATGATAGTGCCACCTTGATTATTGTAATTAATAATAGTGCCTCTTTGAAGATTTTAATTAATAGTGCCCCCTTTATCATTGTAACTAATAGTAGTACCCCCTTTGATGAGAATAATAATAGTGGCCCCTTGATGAGTGTAATTAATAATAGTGCCCCTTGGTGAACTTTATTAATGATAGTGGCCCTTGATGATTATAATTATTAAGAGTGGCTCCTTGATGAGTGCAATTATTAATAGTGCCCCCTTGATGAGTGCAATTAAAAAAGTGCCACTGCTGATTATATACTTGCTGCCTTTACAGTTCTGGCAGCACCTGTTCCCCTACAGATACAGCCCTTTCGTTCAGGGGGCCCCATGAAACAGAGGGGCCAAGGGCACATGCCTCCTGGGCCATCCCCTTACTCCCTAATCCGGCTCTGCTTACATCTGCTCCATAGCTTGTGCAAGCGCTATGGCTAAAAATCACGTACCTCAGAGATGGCCAGAGCTTGAATCAGATGGAGGTGCATGTGCTTCACCTTGGCACGTCCTTTCTGTACATTGCCTATGTGCATGTGCCCCTTTCTACCCTATTCCGCCCTTCAAATTGTAGGCTGTCTGACGTTTCCTTTGCATTAGAAGATGAATTGAAGGCACTTGCATACATTGGCGTATGGTCTGTTTCTGAACATATGCAATTTTACACAAAATAAGCCACATATCGAGATTTACGTTCTTTAATGAATCAGGCCCAGTATGTATATGGTAATACATTATTTTTGTTTTAATGCAATAAATCTCATGTTTATTCCATATATTTCTGTCAGTTATATTAAACATGCATATTTGATAATCTTCTAAATGTATCATACCACCTGCTCATATCTTTTAATATAAAATCAATGCTGTTTTGTAGGAAGATAAGTAATTACAAAAACATTTCGGAAATAAATATACTCTAAGTTCATGAACGCTTTAACTCAATTACAAATGGATCATCTCTCCTCACTAATATAATAGGGTAATTTCCAATTAAGTGAGTCAAGTGCTACAGATTAATTTTGCTCTTCAGTATACAACTCAAGTTATTTCCAAATATACCAGACAAAGAATTTGCTTGCTGTAGGTGGACTTATTAATTATAATTTCAAAGAGGTTCACACTAATATTTTAACAAGTAAAGCAACCCTCTCAAATATACCTGACAACAGGTATAACTCAATGTCAGCTTGGTACAGAGTGATTAACATTGCTGCCTCACAACATTGCGACTATGGATGCGTGGTCAACCAGGGCAGGTGTAGAGGTTGCATGTCCTCCCAGTGTTTCCATGGATTTCCTCCCAAAGATCCCAAAATATATTGGTAGATCAATTGGCTTTTGACAAAATTGACACTGGTGTGTGTGGTATTTGTATGATAGAGAACTATATAAGCTCCATTAGGAAATGGATTGTTGTGAAAGTAAACTTTCTCACTGTGGAATATGTTGCCGCTATATAAAGGCTAATTATAGCAATAAGACTGAAAGGGTACGTTATTGACTATAAAAGTGGGCTTAGTTAGACAAAGCTTGTTCCCAGGGGACAGTGTTTATAAATCCGTCTGATGGCAGGAAGGATGTACCTCAAATAAACCTCCCGACCAGTCTATAGGTACCGTAACTCTGTCAAATTCACATTGCTAATGTATAGGACTATATTGTAAAATGTAGGATTTACATTAGTACATATAAATACTTATCAGGGACTATCGTCTAGATGATGAAGTATATTATTCACATAATAAATGAAGCACATGGCAGCAGAGGCTAGCTGAAGATGGACTGTATACATAAAGTATTTGTCCTCGTCCAGGGTTTCCTTTCCACTTGTCAATTTGTCTTCTTTGGAAAAAATGTGGCAATAGAATGTTATTCTAAAAAGTTGGGGTAGCAGTGGTATTCCATCCTCAGGATGATTTGTCTGGTTAAAGTTTTTAGCATATTGAGTTGTACGTACATACTCTTAGCAGATCAGCGCTTCATTCATACTGGGACACACTGGGAAGTACTTTATAACTATTCATAATAAACTGTGTAGTTATCGGCATATAGACATGACAGGTCTTACATGAACTACAACATTAACTAGAACATTCCTGTACAATTAGGAACATTTCTATAATACAGAGTGATAACACATTAACACATTTAGTAACAGCGCCACCTGCTGACCCTCCAGTGTAGTCACTCAAACAACATTAAGGGCTAGATTTACTAAGCTGCGGGTTTGAAAAAGTGGGGATGTTGCCTATAGCAACCAATCAGATTCTAGCAGTCATTTTGTAGTATGTACTAAATAAATGAAAGCTAGAATCTGATTGGTTGCTATAGGCAACATCCCCACTTTTTCAAACCCGCAGCTTAGTAAACCTAGCCCTAAGTTTCAATCTGTTGTAATATCTCAACATTCCTTCTCAACAGATGAGGTTTAATTCATTAGACCCATCTTTTACATAGTCTGTGCTGTCTTTCTTCAGATCAATGCATCAGTCTCTTTGCCCTTTTCCTCCCCAAATTCCATCGCTGTTCTCCAGGAGCTTCCACTCTGTCTGGGCACAGCGGCCATTTCCGCATTGCTTTAGCTTTATATGAGAGGCGCACAGGTGCTTTACCTTGTTTTCTCTGGTTTAGTGCCTTACTTCATCTGTCGTGCACTCCAAATGTCACACTGTTGCTTATAGTTACTTTTTCTATTTTTGGATTTAAGATTCTGCATCCTTTGGAATATTTGCTGTAACCAACAAGAATCCTTTCCACTGCCTGGTTATGGAGTTTACTGAGTCTTACTGCTGGAATGTAGACAAATGCTTTACACCCGAAAACACTACTATATTTTATACTAGGTTTCTTGCCATGCGACAGTTCCTGCAAAGTTTTCTCCTCTGTTTTGAAGAATAGTCTGTCCTGTAAATAAGTGGCTGTCATTGCCCCAATATTTTCAGGTAGTTCAGAATCTGTTAACATGCATCAGTCAGGGTTTTGTTGTTCACCCCATTTTGTTCTGGTGTGTAGGGTACTGTCTTGTGCTGCTCTACGCTTAGTTGTCTTAAGAAGTGTTCTATATTGTGTCCTGTGTATTCACCTCCATTGTTGCTATGAAATGCCAGTGCATTTCTTTGAAATCTACTTCTAGACATGGTTACATAATCCTGTAACTTGTCGAGTACTTCATCTTTGCTCTGCATTAGCTAAGTGATTGTGTATCTGGAGTAGTCATCAGTGAAAGTCCCTATATATCTGTTATCTCCTGGTGTTCGCACTTTTCATTGAGTCACACATGTAGCGGACTCAATGCTCTGCTCTCACTTTGTTTTGGAATTATTATTGTTGTGGCTTTTGCATTTACATTCACCCCTCATGGTTGTTCAACAGTCAGATACTTAGAGATCCTTTGTTAGGTCTCTCTTTTGCAGTTCTTTAATGCTGTCTGGGTGTCTGTGTCCTAGTTGTCCGTATCACACATGAATACAGTCAATGTGTCTGTCTGTGCTTAATCTCAATACATGTGTTCTTCTGCCTTGGCTGTGGCTAATACTTTTCTTCCATTCTGGATAATGCTCATGTTATCTTGGCATTTGATATTAAGCCCTTTAGCTGCCATGCACTTTACAGACAATAGCCTGCCTTCCAATCTGGGAACATATAATACACAAGTTAACCCGTGCATGATACTCATGCATTCTAGTCAAATCAAGCTACTTAAGGTGTTAAAAAGGTTCTTGTCATGCATTTGGGCCATAGCCCAGGCCTCAACCACCAACCACTCCCCACTGTCACCCCCGGCAACCACCAACCACTCCCAACTGTCACTTATCCTTCAAGAAATATATATATATTTTTTTTAAAATCTTTATAAACACTTTTAACAATTAACAAATTAAATTAACAAATTAAAAACATCTTAGTATACCAAATTTCAGCCCTTTCTGAATTTTTTTCCCACACACACTAAGAATTTAGTAGGTCAGTGTATAACTCCGCCCAGCAGGTGGCGCTGCAACTTGGTTTTATTTTTTACACACACACACACACACACAGACAGACTAACACACGCCACTAGACATTTATATTATAGATCTTTTACTGTATTAGTAAATACTACCGTTTTCATTGGAGCATATGCGCAGACAGTGTCCTATACCTTCCGCAATGATATTGGTACTATCTCCGAGATTTCTTCTTTATGATTCATATCAAGTTCAGTAAATAAATCTCTGTCACTTGTCAAGTGACTTGTCGCTCCTGAATCTATATACCTATTATTGGTCAGATGAGTTACTGTTGCTTTAAAAGTTTCACTCCACTTATTTGTGCATATGTCTGTGAGTGTAGTTTTAACTCTCTACTTGGATCATTTCAAAAGTTTCTGTTATTCTGCTTCCATATCGTGCAGTTTTTCTTTAAATATCCAATTTTCTTACATCTAAAACATGCTCTTGTTTCCTTATTATGTAATTGGGTATCTGTAACTTTAAGTGCTTTTCTGTGTCACTTTCCACGTTATCCTGTGTAATTTCTTTTCTGTGCTGATATCCATCTATTAGTCTGGTTTTCACTAAATCTAGTGTCAGTTTTGCTTCAGGCCTTGTTTCCAGAGCATCTATTAGTGCACTGTTTGTGTCAGGTAAACTGCACAGGAGTATGGTTATTATGTGGTTAGATTTTATAACCTCTGCTATGGATCTCAGCTGTGCTACAATTCTCAGCAGTCCAGTTGTAATGGGTCAGATGGTTGGCACCCCAAAAGTAGTGTAAGGAAGGATTCTACAGGCCCGGTGGTATGGTAGAGAGGCGAAGGTCCCCTCAGTGGCGTTGGAATAAAACAAGGAGCACAGGGCTAAAACTGCATAAACTTGTGGGTTTATTCTCTTTTCTTGTGGCATAAGGCTTTACCACAGCAGCAGATTTAGGGAAGTAATACCATGATACCATCAACATGCAATGTTATTCAACATGTCACAAAAAAAATTACATTTTAGGAATCTTAGTTCAACAATATGCAAACATAAATCGACACAACACATAGGTCCCTGAATAAATATACCCCACTTTAAGTTTAGGCACTGTGCTTCAATGAAATGGACTTCACTGGAGACAACTGGTTGCCAGTGCCGTAACTAGACATTTTAGTGCCCTGGGCGAGACAGGGCACCGGCGCCCCCCATCTATGTGGGAGTGGCATTTGACAAGTGGGTGTGGCCAACCTAATGTGTGGGTGTGGCTAGCACTTTACTGAAAGAATTCTGTTACACATATTTGCAAATGCAAATATACACACATACATACATACATATATATATATATATATATATATATATATATACATACATACAGTGGTGGGATTGAAATAAATTAACAACTGGCTCTCTGCCCTAATGACCATTTAAAGTATGCAGAAAATATATAGCGAACGGTATTCTAATATCTAATGCACTTAATACTCTAATAAAAAAGTGTCTGTCTGTTAGGGAATTTAGACTGTAAGCCCCAATGGGGCAGGGAGCATTACTATAGGATAACAAACAAAACCCAACAACAAAAACACTTTTTTAGAGCTTATGTTCAAGGGCCCCTATAAAGGATATAATTAAGAATTATATTAAAAACAGGCTGAAGTGGCTCAAAGTCCCAATAAACACCAGTTCGTTTTGAAGGTCACCAATGTCCGGTGAAAAATCTCAAACAAAAAAATAACACACAAAACAGCAATTGCATGTGCATATGGGGTGCAAGTTTGTAGAGAGAGAGAGAGAGACAGAGGCAGCGAGAGAGAAAGAGTGATAGAGACAGAGAGACAGAGACAGAGAGACAGAGACAGAGGCAGCAAGAGAGAGGGAGAGAGACAGAGGCAGCGAGAGAGAGACAGAGGCAGCGAGAGAGAGAGAGAGACAGAGGCAGCGAGAGAGAGACAGAGGCAGAGGCAGCGAGAGAGAGACAGAGGCAGCGAGAGAGAGACAGAGGCAGCGAGAGAGAGACAGAGGCAGCGAGAGAGAGACAGAGGCAGCGAGAGAGAGACAGAGGCAGCGAGAGAGAGAGAGAATAGAGATACTACACAGTTGTAAACAAAAGCTGAAAGAGAAATAGGGAAATGTGAATGAAAATATAGAAGGTAAAGAGAATACAATTATTGGCAGATTACAGAGACCACAATAGTGAAACAAACTCACCACTTACAAACATGTCAATAGTTATGATAAAGTGAGACCTGATTTGCAGTAATTCATTGTCCATGTAGTCTGTGATCACCAGAACAGCAGCCATTTGTATAACTACAGCTACACATTATTCACCTGCCTGACGTCCAAACTGACAGACATACAAAACACAGAACGTTATCCAACCACTAATCATATAATTACATTTAGTTCTACAAATACTGAAAGGTGACAATAACATATAGTAAACCTCACTCCTGGGAATGTCAGAGGAGAGGAGAGTGCACACACGACGCAGCGGAGCCTTTCAGTCAATACAGAATGTGCCTGTGACTTCCGCAGTGGAACGCATGTGCGTTCCACAGACAGGAAGTTCGGTATTTGCGTTCCAAATGCCGAACTTCCTGTCTGTGGAACGCACATGCGTTCCACTGCGGAAGTCAAAGACTGTACATATAGAGCTTGGTAGCGGGCGGCTGCTGCGCCCCTTTGGGCTTGCGCCCTGGGCGACGGCACCGCCCGCACCACCCTAGTTACGGCTCTGCTGGTTGCTACAAGTTAAGTAGACCATTGCACTAAATTCTGCAGCAGCAGATAATATAGACCAATAAATCACAATACTTTTAGAGATTATTATACAGATCTTACTTACCACACAACAATCAGTAGAGATGTAGCAAGGGGTAATCTAGCTGGTTCAAGTTAGATGCTTTAGAAGAAATAACTGTAGGCTAAGGTCACTTTAAGATATACAAAACCAAAAGGGGTAAATTATAACCCACAGGTTTAAGTGAAGTTTCAGCTGACACATGAAGCTTATTTACTTGTACAAGCTGAAATCAGTAATTAACTTGATACATGCGTGACTCCCGATCACCGTAAACAACAGCAATTTTGCACAATAAATGATTTCTAGTGTAAAGGACAGTGTCCACTTAGCAATCCATCTAATGAAATAAGCAGCTCTCTCCTAGCAACTGTAGGGTTAAACAACTTGCAATTCTCTCATCAGCAACAATTTTAGGCAGTTTCACAATAGAATCAAACTTCTGATACCATATAAACAAACTCTTATGGTAAATGATTTCTCAATATGTCCCAGTCAGCTTGCAGATAACTTTAAATACAGCAGATTTGGCTGGAACAAACTTTTCCTTTAGACAGTGCTATAACACATCTCAATAGCAATATTACAGTCCCAGTCAGAGGTTTATAATAACACAGTTCGATATCTCACTTAAATAACTTGAACATAGCAAAGCAAAAGAAACGTATATGTCTTCATCTGAGTCCTGCTGACATCTCATGAGCAGTGGCAAGTTAGATCTTTTCCTATACTGCAAAGGTGCTTCTTTCTGGTCTGGCTGCAAACATCCCTCAGGGCAACAATTCAGCCATATCATTCAGTGGTTCTTTGTTGGAATATTTACATTAGCTCAGCCAGCAGTCACACAGCTCACTTCTCACACTAGCCAGTCCAATTTTGGCTTCTCCACTTTTCCCCAAACATCTCTTGGAACCTTCTAGTTCATTCATTGCAGTTTGCTCACTCAAAATGGCTCACACAATTTGCATTTAACTTCCCAGATGCACTCTGGGTAACTGTAGTTTTCTGAATGAGTGCATACACTAATATACCTGTGATTTGCAGAGTATTACACATTTACATGCTCTTGCATAGTCTTTCCTTTGCTAAGTCTCAATTTCTACAGTTTTCTTAGCCAAAATAATTTGCTGTTTAAACTGGATCATTCATGTACTTCCTGTAGAGCATCCCACATACCCTTAGCAGTATTCTCATGTCTTATATGAAGTAGCTCATACTTGCCTACTTTCAGTCAGTGCAGTCCGGGAGAGGGGCGTGACTAGAGGGTGGGAGGGGTTGGGGCATGGTGAATAACGCGATTCACCACAAATCACGTTATTTTGGCAAGGTAATTGCAGGAATCTGGAGAGGTGCCTGCTCTCCCGGGAGTCCGGGAGACCGACCCGGATTTCGGGAGTCTCCCGGAAATCTAGGGAGAGTTGGCAAGTATGAAGTAGCTGATCGTCCTCAACTAATTAACTTATGGTTGCACGTGCCTGCCTTATGGTTGCACGTGCCTGTTTTTCTTGTCCCATTCCTGGTTATAAATCTCTGGTCTGTCTGGGATAGAGATGCTCACTGACCCCCGTGTTTTGGTTTTGGTTTTGGGTTTGAATCTGGATTACCGTCGTGTTTTGGTTCTGGTTTTGCCAAACCGCCCTTGCATGTTTTGGTTTTGGTTTTGTTTGGTTTTGTTTTCCAAATTTGTTTAAAAATCAATGCTTTTGGGCATAAAATAATCTAATTTAGTGCTCCACCTGTTTCTTGGATAAGTAAGGTAATTCTAAAGCTAATAAATTAGGAAGAAAACAGTTTAATCCCTGGTAGGCTGTCCTTAATTCTGCACATAAACCTGATTGTCTTCCTCTTCATCTTAGCCTATTGGCAATGCAGCCATCGTCTTTGGGTGTATATTACACCCTACACTTATAGTTAAATATCTAAAGAAATGGACAAAGGCAGTTTGGTTTCTGTCTCTCTAGGCCCCCCTCCACTTGTAGTTGAATAGCAAAAAAGCAGTCTGCATAGACTGTAGAATTAGAATATAAAAAGAAATAGACCAAGGTAGTTTGGTGGCTGTCTGTGACCCCGCCCTCCACTTGTAAGTTGAGTAGAAAAAAAGCAGCCTACCTAGACTGTAGAATTAGAATATAAAAAGAAATGGACCAAGGTAGTTTGGTGGCTGTCTATGAACCCCCCCGCCCACCACTTGTAGTTGAATAGAAAAAAAGCAGCCTGCAAAGACTGTAGAATTAGAATATAAAAAGAAATGGACCAAGGTAGTTTGGTGGCTGTCTATGACACCCCCCCCCCCCCCGCCCTCCACTTGTTGAATAGAAAAAAAGCAGCCTGCAAGGACTGTAGAGTTAGAATATAAAAATAAATGAACCAAGGTGGTTTGGTGGCTGTCTATGACACCCCCCCCCTGCCCTCCACTTGTAGTTGAATAGAAAAAAAGCAGCCTGCATAGACTGTAGAATTAGATTATAAAAATAAATGGACAAAGGCAGTTTGGTATCTGTCTGCACCAGACCCCCTCTCCACTAGGAGTAAAATAGAAAACTATTCAGCCGTTATAGAGTCTAGAATATAAATAGAAATTGAGAAAGGCAATTTGGTATCTGTCTGCATCATAATCATCAACATCATCATTAGTGCCCTCGTCGCCTACACAAATCTCCCCCTCATCCTCTTCTAATTCCATAGTGGCATCCTCAATTGGTATATCACCAGCTACACTCGGGCTGTTAAGGCACACATCAGCAGAACTGCTGAAAGGACCCTTCTTTATGGGTACACTGTCACTAACAGAATGCTCACAATTAGACATACCACTGGTGGATGCACTCTCCACAGGGATTGGTGTCATTTCTGATTCAGAGCATACATTATCCTCTAATGCCTTACTGTTTTCTTGCAGCTCGGCTTTCACGCGTAACAGTAGTTGTGCACCACTTTTAGACTCCAAATGACTTGGTCTTGCTTGGTCACGAGTGACCGTACAAGAAGAAGGCTCGGTAACATTTTTTGATCTACCACTAATAGAGAAAGGCGAAGGCCTCATTCTTTCTTTGCCACTGCGTGTGTGGAATGGCATGTTGGCAATTTTTTTTTTATCGGCAGTTAACTTTTCCTCACTTACACTTCTTTTTTGCTTCAACACGGTAACATTTTTTTGGGTGTGTGTTTTTTCCCCTGATTTAAAAATACTATGTGCTTTTACATCACCTTTCCCAGATGACTTACTGGGAACTCTACCATCAGGACTGGTGACAGAACCTGGTTGCTGATTCTGCTCATATGTGGACTGCTTTGAATCCATTTTAATGAGCCCAAAGCACTTGTAGTGGCAAAAATTGTCTTATATAGATATTGCTGACAAATATGATTTTTTTTGACAGCCAGAAAAATTGGTGTTTCACACTGGGGAATATGGGACACCCCAAAAGCACTTGGAGTGCAAAATATTGTTTTAGATACTGCTGACAAATATGACTTTTGACAGCCAGAAAAATTACTGCAAAGAATGGGGAATAAGGGACACCCAAAAGCACTTGGAGTGCCAGAAATTGAAAAAAAAATCTCCTCTATCCTCCTCTTACTGCTGTAACAATTGATATTAATATTAGATTTGTCTAGAATAGAAACAATAATGTGTCCAATTATTGCTCTGTCCCTGCGCTGATATATCCTGTGACCTAACCCTGCTCTCTCCCTCTGTCAAATGGCGATGGATTGCTGTGGAGGCGGGTATTTATGCTTTTCAAATCTCGCGAGAACCGAGCTCAGAAATACGAATACGTCACAATGACGTTTTGCCTCGACTTCGATTCCGAACGGGCGGGAGAGTACCGAGCCTGCTCGGCTCGGTACTCGGATAGGCTGAATTTGGATCTCGGGGAACCGAGCCCGCCCATCTCTAGTCTGGGATAACTTCCTACAAATCATCTTTAGACAAGAGCATTTCAACTTTGAATTTCTACAGTAGATAGTTAATACTATATGGCTTGGTTACTGCTAGCCTAAAATCTGTGCTGCTTGCCATTTTCTTCCTTGTTTGTATATCATTATTCCCTCTGAGGTATAATAATGAGCTACTCACATGTGCTGAGCAGATTTTCTCTCGGAGATGTTTCTTGTGCTTGTATCCCTGTAACTGGTAACTGGCTTCTGTGGTATTTTTTGCTTGTGCCTGGGTGCTTGGGGCCTGGGTTCTTGGGGCCTGGGTTCTTGGGGCCTGGGTTCATGGGGCCTGGGTTCATGGGGCCTGGGTTCATGGGGCCTGGGTTCATGGCGCCTGGGTTCTTGGCGCCTGGGTTCTTGGCGCCTGGGTTCCTGGCGCCTGGGTTCCTGGGGCCTGGGTTCCTGGGGCCTGGGTTCTTGGCACCTGGGTTCCTGGCACCTGGGTTCTTGGCGCCTGGGTTCTTGGCGCCTGGGTTCTTGGCGCCTGGGTTCTTGGCGCCTGGGTTCTTGGCACCTGGGTTCTTGGCGCCTGGGTTCCTTACGCTTGTGTCTGGGCTTGTGCTATTTATGTCTGGGTGTAACTAGTAACTGGGCTTATAACCTGTTACCAAATCAGCACTTCATTCATACTCTGTCAATAGACAAACACTGGGAAGTTATTTGTGGTATAACTATTGATAATAACCTGTGTAGTTATCAGCATACAGACATCACAGGTTTTACATGAACTACGACATTTACTAGAACATTCCTGTACAACAGAGAACATTTCTATAATACAGAGCGATAACACATGAACGCATTTAGTAACAGTGCCACCTGCTGTGCCTCCAGTGTAGTCCCTCAAACAACATTAAAAGGTATATTTACTAAACTGCGGATTTGAAAAAGTGGAGATGTTGCCTATAGCAACCAATCAGATTCTAGTTATCATTTATTTAGCAGACAAAATGACAGCTAGAATCTGATTGGTTGATATAGGCAACATCTCCACTTTTTCAAACCCGCAGTTTAGTAAATCTAGTCCTAAGATTCAGTATGTTGCAATATCTAAACATATCAATCTGTGCATCCACTTTTTACTGTTTGATGCACCAAAATGCATTGGTATTTAGACTTGAGCATATCCTAGACTTGCAGCCCCTTTATGACTGGAGAAACAGAAAGTTGAGTACAGTAAGTGTATGTATATGTAAGTGTACAGTATGTGTATGTGTATATATATATATATATATATATATATATATATATATATATATATATATATATATAAATATATACAGTGTAAGTATATATTCACATCAGGCCTCCAGTACCTGAAAAGGTACAACTCCTAAGAAGCATATCTGGGGAGGCATTCAAATATCATAAGGTCGCATCTTGACACTGTCTGAAGATGCAAGTCTTTTGCAGGTACTGGAGGCCTGATGTAAAGATACATGATGATGTCAACACCAGCAGCACTATCTAGTCACTTCTGATTGGCTGCTTGAATGTTGGCCCCTCCAATGAGCACATTCTTTAGCGTTGTGTATGTATTCATCATCATCATCAACATTTATTTATATAGCGCCAGCAAATTCCGTAGCGCTTTACAATTGGGAACAAACATTGATAAGACAATACTGGGTAATACATACAGACAGAGAGGTGTGAAGTTGCAGCTATCTACTCAGATGAATATTTGTTATTGTCATTTGAAAAACTGCAGGAAACAAGATTCCCATGGTATTTATAAATCTGTAAAAAATAGACTTCAGAATGTTTGGATTTAATTATTTATTTATTTTTTATAGAAAATGCAATTTTAGCATCTTTTGTTAACACTGTTAAGACAGTATTCTCTCTTGTGTATATGACACTTCATTACTGTATATAAATAAGTTAATTTAATGTTTAAGCTTTGTACTATTAAATCATATCTCTATGCTATCGTTGGGCATACGCATACACATTTATACACTTTGTGCATGCCTGAGGTAGAAATTAGAGATGAGCGGGCTCGGATTCCGCTAATCCGAGCCCACCCGAACAGTGCGGATCCGAACGGGATCCGAGCACTGTTCGGATATTTCCGGCAGGCAAAAAATTGAAAACGAGCCTCTGTCGTCCAAGTCTCGCGTCGAATCTCGCGAAGGGTGGGAGGGAGGGCCCAGAACAATTCCATCTTGTACATCTTTTTTCGGCATTATGTGCTCAAGCTACCTCGGTGCAACCTTTTGGCCTAAAAACAATATTGTGAGGTGTTCAGAATAGACTGGAAATTAGTGGAAATGATTGTTATTGAATGTTATTGAGGTTAATAATAGCGTAGGAGTGAAAAACAAAAAAAACACAAAACTGGTTTTTAGCACTTTTTATGCTTTTTTAAAAATAAATCAGAACCAAAACCTTTCGTCGGATGTTTTGGCAAAGCAAATCAGAACCCAAAACCCAAAACCCAAAACCCTAAAAGTGGCCGGTGCACACCCTTAGTAGAAATACTGCAGTGTATTGAGTTGGATATATCTTAAGATATGTGCGATTCAACATACCAACATAAGTGTGCAATTTGTTCGACAGAATGTTTACATGTATGTTCAGGGTGCAAAAATGTGTCAAATTGTAAATGAAATGTCAATAAAGCTATTTCAAACATAAACATGACCAATACCTGATGGGATTATGATTATGAAAAGACAGCAAACAAGATATGTGGTAGTTCTCTTCGTTCTTCCTAATTCCTAGGATCACAGTGGCTTAGGTGGAGAAGAAAAGGGACCAAGGCAATATAAAAAATGTACACTGTAAGCCAGAGGAGGAACCAGCGAGCTGCAGGCCCCGGTGCAGGGAAGCGGGGAGGAGCGAACCGAGGCCCACAGCTGGCTAGTTCCCCGTGCAGCAGGCCTCCTTATCTCCATGGGCGCCGGTGCACTGGACCTGCTGCACCAATGGTAGTTCTGACACTGTCCTGAGCAGAAGGCAAACATCATTAACAAATGGGCCCAGGGTGGACACTGTATAGCCTGTTGCGCATACTTTCAGACTCCCTGAATTAGGGGTGATCTCCCTCACTTCCTGAAGAGACTGGCATTCTCCCTGATGCTGAGCCAGTACAAGACGTGGTTGGCTTCACCATCTGTGGCATGATGACACAGTTCAGAAATTGTGCCCTATGTCCTTGTATTGATGCCTATGGAGGTGGCCATTTTCATGGAGACCAAGATTTAATCAAAGACTGACAGGTAAGACAACATGACTTCAGTAATGGAGACAGAACTGTAAAAGACACTTCAGTCTCTAGACATTCATTAGCTGCTTTTCTTTAACGCATAGTTGCCTACTCTCCCAGAATGTCCGGGAGACTACCTACATTTCTGTGAGATCTCCCGGGATCCTGGGAGAGCAGGGCAACCTCCCGGTTCTCGCCCCAGCAATAGATAAGTGGGGGGGTGGGGCTTAATGACGCAAATATCTCGTCATCTTAGTTCCGCCCATGCTGTAATTGGCCAAAATTGTGACAATTGTTTAGGGGCGGGTCCAAAATGATGCTATATGTCAAGCCCCACCCCCGCACTCCCACCTCTGGGATCTCCCTGAAGCCTGCGAGGAAACGTTGGCAAGTATGCTGAGAGCTACCAACATTATAAGCCTGACATATAGGGGAAGTCTGGCATTATTGCTGTGAATGGATTTGAATCTAAATGCAAATTAGTCTTGATTTACCGCAGATCCCTTCTTTGCTTATGTACGCCCTCCTTTCGTGCACACAAGCAAACTATGGAAGTAAGACTTTTTGACCCACCAGATGTCTACTTGGTCATTTTCAGAGTTTAATTTGCAAAATACAGCAAACAAATCTCAATGTAGCCTTTTTAGACTTAGAGGCTTCAAAGTTTATATATTAGCATGTGTTGATTTCGAGCGTGCTGCTGTCTTAGCACAGCTGTCAGCTAATGCATTTCCCTGTGAGATATCAGTAAGAGACATGTGAACTACACATTTTATGATGGTTATCTTAGAGGGTAGCATAACAGCATCAAGTCATTGATCTACATAATGAACATTGATTCCAGAGCTGTCCACAATCTTGAACAACACCAAAGGCATATTTTGGAGCAAGGAAACGCAATCTTTTTGTTCTGGTTATAGAATTTATATCCAGTGACAAAATAAGAACCATCAACATAATAAGTAATGTCAGGATTCTGTAAAGGTTTATCTCTGATATGTATCCCTGGTGAATTGATGTGAGCAGTAACTTGAATGCAGTCATATTCCACCTGATCATCCTGTGAGCATAGCACTAACGCAGGATTTATCATAGAGCATTTGGTGATAGAGATATGGGGAGAAAAAACAGGGCCGGACTGGGACTAAAAATCATCCCTAGGACACAGGCCCACCTCTGTTCCAGATAATAATAATAATAATATTAATAATAATTACAATACTTTTTGCAAAGCTCATTGCTATATGGTGTCCTGTGAGATTCAAATGTATTACGCGCAGCTTAACTCTCTATTTGCAGCATAGGGCACACCAGTATCAGGCAATTTATGTACAGGACCGCCAAGAGAATTTTGGGGTCCGGGTACAATGAACTTTTGGGGTACTCCTCCATAGATGAGTAGGACATAAACTGTCTGT
The DNA here is from genome assembly GCF_038048845.1 of Mixophyes fleayi. NCBI lineage: Eukaryota > Metazoa > Chordata > Amphibia > Anura > Limnodynastidae > Mixophyes > Mixophyes fleayi. The sequence continues at coordinate 423,106,516 of NC_134402.1, read as the reverse complement.
CGCCCCAAAATCACAATATACCACAGAGAAGTTCCCCAAAATCACAATATACCACAGAGAAGTTCCCCAAAATCACAATATACCACAGAGTAGTTCCCCAAACCATACTATGCGATCCAATAGTGCCCCCGCATAATATTATGCCATGCAGTAGTGCCCCATGTTTAAGAAAGGGAAAAAAAAGTTATCAAAAGTACATTGTACATGATAAACTGTATTAACTTACTTGATTCTCCTGATGGGCATGCCAGGCGAGAAGGGAGCAGCTGTCATCTCACATAGGCAGTCTTGAGAGATGATCTCAACAAACAGAACTCGTCTGCTCTACACTCCTGCGAACATTATAAAGAATTACAACAAATATCTAAATTTATAACAAAATAATTTTGTGCCATAACACACCACATTTACATTGCCACAAAGGGTGGGGTACGGTTTTTTGGTATTGAAAGAGTCCATCCAACAGTGGGATGTCTAATCGTGAGCTTTCTGTTAGTGTACCCATAAAGAGGGACCCTTTCAGCAGTTCTGCTGATGTGTGCCTGAACAGCCCGAGTGTAGCCGGTAATACACAAATTGAGGATGCCACTTTAGAAATAGAAGAGGATGAGGGGGAGATTTGTGTAGGCGACGAGGGCGCTAATGAGGATGTTGATGAGGATGAGGTTGTTTGTGTCAGTCCTGCACCAGTGGCAGCAGTTCTGGCACGTGACAAGAAAAAGGCCATTGTCATGCCAGGCCATAAAACCAAAAAATCCACTTCTTATGTGTGGAATTATTTCTACCCAAATCCAGGCAACAATTGTATAGCCATTTGTAGTGTATGTCAAGCCACAGTCAGTCGAGGGAGGGACCTTAACCATCTTGGAACCTCGTCTATGTTACGCCATTTGACGAGAGTTCATGGCAAAGTGTTGGGAAAAACTGAAAGTTCTTCCAAAAAAATTACAAGCTATGACCCTCAGCTCACTGACATCCCGACGGCTACAAAATACACCCACCACACCATCCTCATCAATATCCTCAATAGCGCTCGGAGTTAGCCCTGCATCCCACTTATTAAGGCTGGATGATTCCTGCACTATAATTGATTCCTCTGAAGAAAGCGTTAGTCCCACTGCTACTTCTGTTGCTGCTGCTGGGGGTGAATTGTCATCCCAGAGGAAGGCCAAGAAAAAGAGCAGTCTTACATTTCAACAATTAACTGTGAAACAATCATTTGCGAGGAGAAGCAAATATGACAGCAGTCACCCTGTCGCCAAGCGAATCACAGACGCCATGGCTGCAATGTTAGTGTTAGATCTGCGTCCAATATCCACAATAAACGCAGCTGGTTTTTCACAGTTAATTGAGGTTTTGTGTCCGCGTTACAGAATTCCATCGCAACACCATTTTTCCCGTAAAGCACAACTATACCAAAAAGTGTAAACAAATGTAGAGATTGCACTGAAAAATGCCATTCTGCCCTCTGTCCACTTAACCACAGATATGTGGACAAGTGGAAGTGGTCAAACCAAAGACTATATGACTGTGACAGCCCACTGGGTTGGTCATTCACCTTCACCAGCAGGAACAGCAGCAGCATGTACACCACTACGTAACATTTGTCACAGGCAGTCCACTCTTTGTATCACCGGCTTCACTAACAGGCATACAGCTGATAATTTGTTACGCAAACTAAAAGATGTGATTGATACATGGCTTATACCACTTGGACTCTCCCCAGGATATGTCATTTCTGATAATGCCAACAATATAGTGCGAGCATTACAGCTGGGTGATTTCCAGCACATTCCCTGTTTTGCTCACACCATCAACTTGGTGGTGCAGAGCTTCCTACGAAATAACCGTGAGGTGCATGAGATGCTCTCAGTGGCCCGTAAGATTTCAGGCCATTTCAGGCGTTCGGCCACAGCATGTAGGAGATTGCAGCAGCTCCAAGAGCAGTTTAACTTGCCCTGCCACCAACTTAAGCAAGAGGTGGTAACTAGGTGGAATTCCACCCTGTACATGCTTCAGAGGATGGAGGAACAGCGCAAAGCCATCCAAGCGTATTGCACAAGCAATGACATTGGGAAAGGAGGGGGCATGTATTTCACTCTTGCACAGTGGGGAATCCTTTCAGTGCTGTGCAAGGTGCTGAAACCATTTGAAGTTGTAACGTGTGAAGTGAGTGCAGATTCTGCTAGTTTGAGCCAAGTCATTCCTTTAATTAGGCTATTGGAAAAGCAGCTTGAGAAACTGAGGGAGGCGATGAAAGCAAGCAAAGTATGTTGGCCTTGTAGATCAAGTACTTAATTCGCTTCACAATGATCCTCGAGTTATTAAGATCTTGAGCTCGGATCAGTACGTTTTGGCCACTGTGCTTGATCCAAAGTTTAAGAACTACATTGAGTCTTTGCTTCAAAATGAACGAGATATGAACTTTTGCAAGGAGCTATCGCTCAGAAAGTTGTCCGCTGAACTGGGCCTTGGCTTAACGACGTGTCCTCCTTCAGTTTCTCAAGCAGCTGCTGCTCGTAAAAAATTGAATTTTCCCAAAAAATGCAGGGAGGAGGCAGAGGGCAGACCAGAACAGTTTAACATCTGGGCTGGTTTGAAGGATTTTTCAAAAAAATGTGTGACCTTGCCCATAACTCCATCCAATATGAGTATTAACATGCAAAGGATGGTGGAGGATTACTTTCAAGAGGTAATTGATATGGAAATGTCAGACAGTTACTTTCCTTACTGGGAAGAAAAGCAGGCCATTTGGAAACCCATGTACAAACTGCTTTGCAATACTTATGCTGCCCACCCTCCAGTGTGTACTCTGAACGAGTGTTCAGTAGAGCAGGGAACTTAGTCAGTGATCGCCGTAGAAGGTTACTTCTCAAAAATGTGGAGAAAATTATGTTTATAAAAATGAACAACATCTTCCACGAGGAAGGCCTTCACCATCCAAGACATCCAAGCACTGACTGTTCTCTAATGGCGGATTCAAGCGGCGATGAATTGATAGTCTGTGATGATGACGTACACACTGATGAGGGTGAGGATGAAGATGAAGATGATGACGATAACATCTTTTTAAAACTTTCTATATAAGTGTAGGGTGCAATCTACCCCCAAAGAGGAAAGGGACTTGGGGCATTTCCATATCATGTTCCGTCTTAAAAGGCTGCTGTTTGGGCAATTTCTCCTTAAGGGTAGGGTGTAATACACAGAGTGACCCCAAACTGTCCTTGTCCATTTCTCTTAATATTGTACAGTCTATAACGGCTGAATTTTTTGGTATTTTATACAAGTGGAGGGGAACCTAGAGAGGCCGAAACCAAACTGGCTTTCTCCATTTCAATTAATATTGTACAGTCTATAACAGCTGAATTTTTTGGTATTTTATACAAGTGGAGAGGGGCCTAGAGAGACAGAAACCAAACTGCCTTTGTCCATTTCTATTAATATTGTACAGTCTATAACGGCTGCATTTTTTTGTATTTTCTACAACTGGAGGGTTGCCTAGAGAGGCAGAAACCAAACTGCCTTTGTCCATTTCTTTACATATTTAAGTATAAGTGTAGGGTGTAATATGCATCCAATGGCGATGGCTGCATTGCTAATATTCATAGATGGAGAAGAAGACAATCTGGTCTGTGTGTAGAATTAATGAAGGTCTACCAGGAACTAAACAGTTTTTTTGGATAATGTATTACCTTTACAATTACATTACTTATCCAAGAAACAGGTGGAGCACTAAATTTGGTAATTTTAGGCCCAAAAACATTGATTTTTAAACAAAATAGCAAAACAAAACCAAACAAAACCATAACCAAAATACGCAATCACGGTTTGGCAAAACCAAAACCAAAACCAAAACATGACGGTAATCCAGTTAAAAAACCAAAACTAAAACCAAAACATGGGGGTCAGTGAGCATCTCTATTGATAGACTTACCTTTACAGCGACTCCGCAGCTAAGCGATGCACCACAATGCTGACCGCAAGTCATTTCTAATGAAGAGGTGTCCGGCAGTACAGCTTCTTGTCATCGTGACTTGGATTCCTTTAAATTTAAAGTGGCAATGTTGGGTTAAGTACTTAAACACTTAACCTGTGATGACTTGACATTGCCGCTTTAAATTTAAAGGAATCCAATTCGCGTTGACAAGAAGCTGTACTGCTGGACACCTCTTTATTAGAAATGACTTGCGGAGCGGTGGTGATCATTAATATGATTACCACCAGCCACAAGCCCCCAGTGCCATCACACACACACATTTACATTGCAACAAGCCCCCTGTGCCATCACACACACAAACATTACATTTCCACAAGCCCCCTGTGCCATCACACACATTACCACAAGCCCCCTGTGCCATCACACACACATTACTGTGCCCCTTTATCATCACCACATTGTGTCTCCTTATGATCACACTGTGCTCCTTCATCATAACCATGCTGTCCCCCCTTATGATCACACTTCACCCTCCATGCTGCTTTTCCCCCCTTCACCTGACCCCCCCTTCATCACACTGTGCCATGGTGCTTCCCCCCCTTTCATTCATCACACTGTGCCATGCTGCTTCCCCCACTTTCATTCATCACCCTGTGCCATGCTTCCCCCCCCCTTCATTCAGCACACTGTGCCATGCTGCTCCCCCCCTTCATCACACTGTGCCATGCTGCTTCCCCCCCTTCATCACACTGTGCCATGCCTGCTTTCTACCTCTTGCCTCCGTTCCTTTACTTACCTTTCTATTGGCTTATTTATCTCTTAATCTCTTTTCTTTTCTTCTCTTCTTCTCTTCTTTTCTCTTCTGTCTTCTTGGTGGCTTGCTCCTCTGTGCGCCGCTCCTCCCTGAATGTTGGGCGTGACGTGATGACGTCAAGCCCGTCAATCAGTGCGAACGAAGCAGGGAGAAGGGACACCACGATGAGGTAAGCATATTTTTTTTTAGTACCCTGCTCCCCCCACCATCGAAGACCATGCCACCCATCATTGCGCCCATAGCCGCAGCAAGGTGGTTGGGGTCGGAACATGTAGTCAGGTGGTTGGTTCCTGGGGAGGTGCCAGCCACCGTCCCATCTAGCCCCTGGTCCATCTGGCATTTGCGAGAACTGCCAGATGACCAGTCTGGGCTTGAGAGTAAAGATGAAAATATTATTCAACCTTTAAAGAATCTGTGCTTTAGTTTTGAGAAGAAGTTTAGAAACAATGGTGAATTTATCTCCTAGAAGGAAATTAGTAAAGTCTTCAACCAAACTGACTGCAGCATACTTGCCAACTGTCCCAGGAGACTCCCGAAATCCGGGTCGGTTTCCCGAACTCCCAGGAGAGCAGGCAAGACTCCCGCATCCCGCAATTTGCTGGGTAAAATAACACGATTTGCGTTTAATCGCATAATTTTGGCCCCGTCCCTTGCAACAAAACGTAATTTCCGTCGTGGGGGCGGATTGACAGCGCCCCGCCACCATCAAGTCACGTTCCCTGTCTGGGATCTCCTGGATTTCAGTGCCTGCACGTAGGCAAGTATGAACTAAAGTCTTTATACAAGGAGGGAAAGTGTGTTGCTACAAGATCTAACATTGTGCTGTATTGTATCATAGGACAGAAAATATCTCCATGTTCGTGTGTTAATACTCTTAATGCAAACTATCCCTCTTATGACATAGAGTAAACAACTTAGTGTATTTTGGCAACCAGGCAACCATTAAGCTGGGGTAATGGACAGCCCATGTTTAAGGGAAAAAAATGTTTTCTCAGTTTCTGTATCCCAAGACAAGGGTTAAGACAAATCCAGGTGAGTTAAATTTAACAAAAGTTTAACTATAGACACACAGCCTAGTATGCACCGGTGGCATTAGCTGCCATGCCAAAAAATTAACAAACCTGGGGCAAAATGTATCAAGCTGCTGTTTGCCTTTATCAGTGATTTTCTCGGGCGAATTTGAACCCGTCGATGTATGAACGTGTGAGTTCACAGTAAATCACCAGTAAAGTGATGCAACCAAAATCGACACGCTACAAATCGCTGCCCCTATTTTTGGCCATTCTAAGATTACAAGTCACCATATGTATGAGGCTACGACTTTGCAAACTTGCCAGAGATTGCTGTGCAAATCGCCAGAATCAACACCCTGCTTTGGATAGGCAAGATTAGCAAACACATCAGCTGTCACATCACTGCTGACCAATGTTAACATAAGCAGGAGACACAATACAAGTTTTAATTATAAGAGTAATCATGATTTCTTGTTTAGAGGGGCAAAAATTATTGTTAATGATCTTACCGGGACCAAATTATTTTATGAATAAATTAGTGAGCCAAATTTTATCAATCTGTAAACACATGCATAACTGTAGCTGGTGCGAGTGATACAACAGAAAAAACATACCTTTAAGATGTTCAAATTTTCAATCGAAAACTGTTGCTGCCTGCACTCGAGCTTGGCACGCCCTTACTGTATATTGACTACATGCATACTCCCAGTCCCCTCCCAGTTCCCATAAAAGTCCTCGAAGATTAATTAAATACACTTGCAATTAATTTCTGAGCATGAGCACAGCAATTTATTGCAAAATATAGCACATGTTTTTCTTTGCATTCCTTGATGAATCAGGCCCTTAGACTTAAATTACAAGATTCAGCATAATTTGCTACTGAAAGATCATGTAAAGCAAATCTAATGGATTTTTTTGGACTCAGTAATAAAAGTTATAGATCAAGGTGAATTTTATTTAAATTTAAGAATGGATTTGATAAAGGTTTGGATAAAGAACTAGAGACTGAATGTTGTAGTCAATTGTGTAAGCTGTAATGAAATCACAGGAATTACAAGGTGATGCTGTAGTAAAACAAAATGAAGTTTATTGCGGGTCATCGCATATAATGGTGGATAGAGCTCAAGCACACTGCATTTGGCAGTCTCTGAGGCAATGCAGGAATATAACACAAAGTTTCTGAGGCAATGCTGGTGAAGATTATTACAGTCTTTAAGGCAATGCAAGAATATAACACAAAGACTCTGAGGCAGTGCTTGTACAGATTTTCATAGTTTTTAAGGCAATGCAATAATATAACACAGAGTGCAGTGATCACTGCCAAGTCTAGCGCTGCTTTGCAGTTAAGTTAAGATGTTCGGATCTGGTATGAATGGTCTTGAGGGCCTGTAAATGTTGACCACAATCTTTCCTTGCTTTAACCAATACAGAAATATTTCCCTGTTTCGTGGCTATAACAAAGAAAACTAGGGCACAGGGCAAAATTCATCAACCCAGAAGGGAAAATGATGAATGATGACGAAAACAGCAGGAATAGCACAATAGCTTCCCTGGCTAGTATGTTTTGGGAAAGAGAACTAGTCTCCTCACAATTTAATGTGTATGTGATTCTGTACAGGTTCTGTTAAGCCCATGCGACTATTTGAGTAGATGGGGGCATTCACCCATGCTTAGGCATTTCATATTTTTGTAAAACAATAACTGGCATGCTTGAGCCTGTTTGTCCCTTTGGATCCTGCAGTATAATTACCCTCCAAATCCTTATTGCACCGCTCCATAGCATGCACTTGCTTCAACTCCAGGTTCCTCCACATTCAGTGACATTACAGATGTGGTTCTTCTACATTAGGATAAGTGTGCAAGCATAACTTCGACAAAGGTGAAATAGACTGTCAGGACAGATAGGCGAGAAGAACTGTAGCATCGGCCATTTTGGATGTGGGCACCATGGTACTGAATGCCCTTTGTTCTAACTATCAATTAAGTCAATTACATACAGCAGTATCATACATATCAAATATATAGCTGTAAATATATACAAAAATTGAGGCAAGAGCCAGAAACACATGAACTGAATATTAGATAATATATACATAAAATAAATCATGAATATTATAATAATAATAATAATGATACATGAATCAATACACACACACACACACACACACACATACACACACACACATATACATATATGTATATATATATATATATATATATATATATATATATATATATACACTGTATGGACAAAAGTATTCGGACGCTTGACCATTACACCAAAAGGGATGTAATGACATTGTATTCAAAGACATATACTTTAATATGAAGTTAGATAGATAGATATATAGATAGATAGATAGTGGTCACAGTGGGCTGGCTTACAGTGCCATATTACCACTTCTCCTACCCCCTTCATTGTAAAACTAACAAATTCCATTCACTTACATTTTACATGACACTTCTAAAATTCCACTTCAACCACTGTATATCTATTATAAATGTGCATTGACCCCTGTGTTTTGTTTTTTTTATGCGATTTTAGTTCTAAAGCGTCTTTGTGCTTTGGTTTTGTTTCAGGTTTTGCCTCAAAATCATGAAAGGTTTTGGTTTTGGTTTTGGTTTTGGATCTCGACTTAATTAAAAATTGTGGAATAACAGGCAAAATTATGTGATTTTTACATGTTTTTAGTCCGATATTACTATTTAAAGCATTAACAGTCATTTACAGTCTATATTCTAATGATCTCTTCACAACTGTCCACATTTTCACCAATTTTGCCCAAATTACTGCCACTGTTCCTCTCTAATGTATGGCTGCTGACCCTCTCCAATGTGTCACACGTACTGCCTAACAGATACCTACTTGGTGTATCTTCTTTTCTTTTAAATTAACCATTGAGGAAGATGACCAGCGACCGCTGGTCCATGATTCATTTGTTAACATCACTTTCTATTCTCCAGTTCAACAACCAAAATGTTGGCTTTTGTATGTACATTAGCCACAAAAGTGTCAGTCCCTATCACTGAAGTGCTTGGTTTGTTAAACTATGTGCATGTCCTTTTCAACATAGGGGTGTATAGGTGGGCCCAAGGACAATGCACCATTTAAAATTGTGCCCTCTCACCATCTTTTAAATGTCTACTAATGCCGCCGTCCGTAGTTGAGGTCTTAGGTCCACTCTCGTCTAATGAAGGATTTTGTAAATCTTCCATTTGCATTTTCTGACTCAATGAAAAACATAATTAACCAGTCTACATGGTTTCTCTAACTCCATCACATAGCATATCATATTATATCTCCATCTCCACATGTATTCTTGGCTAGTGCCAAATTCTGTCCTCTTAATTTCTCAGAATGTGGACTTTCAATTGCTTTGTCTTGTCAAGACAGATGTTTATGGCAGCCAAATCCTAAGTGAACTGTCTATTTAGTAATACTTCACTAATATATATATATATATATATATATATATATATATATATATATATATATATATATATATTACAATATAATACAATATAATAATAAAATATATATATATATATATATATATATATATGATTATATATGTATATATATATATATCTAAATATATATATCTAAATATAGATATAAATATATATGTATGTATATATATATATATATATATATATATATATATATATTTATATATATATATATATAAATATATATATATATATATATATATATATATATATACACATATATATATATATATATTTATACATTCCATTTTGATATACATGGGTCTTTGGGACCGCCTTCGCCACAATTCTCGGGCAGTCCCCTGTTCCCCGGGGGCTTTGCAAGGTGAGGGTTCCAGTCCCACTACCACTGCCTTTTCAGGTCACCTGTAGGCACTGTTCCCCAGAGGCACAGGCCCCTCGGTCTTCAAACACCACCAGGCTTCCGCTATCAGATCAAAGTTACCCACTGATTCTGGGCATCCCTAACCAACGGTACTACACATTATTTTTTGCCAGTGCCAAATTTTGTCCTCTTAATTTTTCAGAATGTGGAATTTCAATTGCATTGTCTTGTCAAGATTGATGTTTTTGCCATCTAAATCTGCATCAATGTCAGTTACACACACCTACTTGTGGGGGAAAGCCAACTATTGTCCTATCTGAACTGTCTGTTTTATATATTTCTTACACTAATATAACATATAAATATTTCACTGGACAATGCTCATTTTATTGCCAATCATAATACAGTTATTTTGGGCTAACTTTGTGGTGCTGATTCTGAATATAACATTGGATTTGCTTGGCTCTAATTTTTTTTATATATAATTGGTACTCCTTTATATAGCGACAGCAAATTACGCAGCACTTTACAGTTACTTTACAATTGGGTATCTACTTGTCTAAATATCTACTGATGCCTATATCCATCTAATGGCATGTGATTATTACTGCCTCTTTACTCTCCATGATACATATGGTTTAGTGTTCGAAATTTAGTGTGCACAACATGTTTCAACATTTTTGTCTCTTGCACCTTGCACCTTACACTTCATACACTAAATTGTTTTTGCTGTTTAATTAGATTTAGATAATTAAATTAATTAAATTAATTTCTTATCCTTACACACACCATACACTGCACCCCACCCTACAAGTCCCACTGTTTAATTCACTAGTGCAGTATTACGGCCCACATCAACCATAATCGTACCATAAGCAACCACTTAAATAAAATGAGTTATTTGAAAGCTCAGCTCTTGGCTAACAATGAATGCTCTGCCCATCGATAAGTGCATAGTACTAGTCTTTGAAGTTTTTAGTAAAATTATTTATTTCTATAGTGATTAAAATTGGATATGTACTGATGCATCTGTTCTTCTAATAACATATTATAATGCCTTTTCACGCTCCATGATGCACGCTGTCTAACGTTCCAAATTTAGTGTGTGTGTGTGTACTATTTCAACATTTGGAATTTACATTAATTTTGCGTTGTTGTTTAATTTATCTAATGGATTCAGTTGGTGGCATGGCAGATGACAATTTATTTGCAGCCGCTGCAATGGTCTCAGTGTCGGACTGGGGCATGAAGGGCCCACCGGGGGACTGCAACACTAGGGGCCCACCAGAGGGGGTGTGGTCAGCCATCATAGAGGCGGGACCTGACACTAGAGGGGGAGTGGTCAGTCCGCGAAGGACAGCTAGCACCTTAGTGTAGTATATAAAGCATACAGTGTGTGTATAAAGAGTACAGTCTTGACCTGCATATTTCCCTTCTGCTATTTATCACTATGCTGTAGCATTGTGTGTGCAACTTCCTTTATAAAGCCTAATTTCCAGCTCAGCATTAACACAATTAAATAAAAATAATGTTGCCTGTCTGACAGGAAGTCATTGACTAAGACTCAGACTGTCACAAAAGCAAATCAGTGGATGTTAGCCTAATAATGTATGGATTTATTTCATTAATTCAATGGGGAAAAAGTTAATGAAGTCTTAAAATTAGAGACCTGCTTAGTCCTATAGCAATACGCAAAATCATATTCCTTGTAAATATATATATTTGCGAAATGTGCTAAACATACTTGCATGACAAAATGTTTCTTAGCTGACAACTGAAGAATTTGCATTCATTTCTAACAGTGTAACTGAGATTTTCTGTTTTGGAATAATAAATGCCCAAGCATGTTGCATAACATACCTCTAACAGAATTTAGGATCTCAAATAAATTACTACTGGTTTCTGATGATGGGTCAACTGAAACCCGTTAGCTGCATTCAGGCCCGGCGCTCCCATTAGGCAAGGTTAGGCAATTGCCTAGGGCGCCAGGCTCTGCAGGGCGCCTCGAAATTAAAAAAAAATGACTATGGTCATTTAAAACTGAAATCCACGGGAAGGAGAGGAGGGAAGGGGCTATGAATCTTACCTGCATGAAGCTGCTCCTCTCTGCTCTGTCTTCTCCTCTCCGCTCACTGAGAGTGACAGGCCGTGATGATGTCATCATCACGGCCCGAAAGCTGAGGGGAGGGAAGCGCAGCGCCAATTTTGACAGGGGGGCGGCGATTTTTAAAGGGGGGGCGCCGATATTTTCACACTGTGCCTAGGGCGCCAAGGACCCTAGCACCGGCGCTGGCTGCATTTTACAAAATAAAAAGGAAAAGCGAAAAAGAAACAGGAGGAGTAGTTTCACTGCAATGAAATGGGATTATCGTGTCCGGACAGGCAGAGTGCAGACCTCTGCCCTGTACCCAGAATCCTCTAGGGAATAATCAATCACCAGCTCCCAGGTACAAGGGAGAGAAGATGCCCTCTAATGCAAAAACATCCCCAGTCAGTCGGGGTTCTAACATTCTAAACAACACCCGAGTGCATAAAACAAAAAGCAGATGTGTTTTATAACATTCTGCATTCTCAACTTATTTAATACAGTAAGCAATATCCATTCTCCTACTCATCGAGCCAGTCCTACGACAACCCGAAATACATTACGAAGTACATTAGACGGCATACAGTCTACTTGGTAACTGGCCACTGAGCAAATACACCTGATAGTGTAGCGCTATGAGACCCACCTAAAAAAAGAGAAGTGTTCTGTGCCGGGCAGCGCAGCTCTGGAGTGCCAAGGTTCTGTGGCAGTGATCAGTACACTGTGAGATTGGCTTTCTCTCTTGACTATAACTTCCGCCTCTGTTTTATATCACTGGTGTTCTCTTCCTCTGTCTACCTCACACGGGGACTGTCCACTTGCATATTGATGACTAGGGAGGGGCGATCGCAAGCAGCGGGGATGCCGAAGAGGACCCTGGTTAGGACAACGGGCCTCCAGGTAAGCTCCGCCCACGGGTAATAGGGGGTGTGGCCATAAGGTAGCCGGGCCTACCGGTGATTTCACCAGTAGCCCGCTGGGCCAGTCTGACGTTGAATGGTCTACATTCGGGCGCTGAATGTTGAAAATGCCCGTAAAAAAACCCTTACACGCAAACCCATTTTTTTTCCAACTTAATACAGATATCACTGCCCCACACAAAGTTACTCTCACTAGAAAAAACTTAAAACTTTGAAAGAAATGCATCTAATTGTTTTTTGGGTTCTGCTGCTAATAGTCATACAGCAAAAGCACACTGTTTTACTCCACTAAATATACCAGTTAGTTCAGAATGATATCTAACTCAGTCTATATACTAATACTATAAATAGGCATTAATAACAACCAGTAGCCACTACTTTGTCTAAACACTCTGACAGATTGAAATGTAAACCAATTGATCAGCAAAGTATTCTAGTTGGCTAAGCCGTACAGAACTGATTTACAATAACTGGCCTAGTGATTAGCACTTCAGCCTCACAGCACTGGGGTCATGAGTTCGATTCCCGACCATGGCCTTATCTGTGTGGAGTTTGTATGTTCTCCCTGTGTTTCCGTGTGTTTCCTCCGGGTGCTCTGGTTTCCTCCCACACTCCAAAAACATACTGGTAGGTTAATTGGCTGCTATCAAAATTGACCTTATTCTCTCTCTCTGTCTGTGTGTGTGTGTATATGCTAGGGAATTTAGACTGTAAACTCCAATGAGGCAGGGACTGATGTGAATAAGCTCTCTGTACAGCGCTGCAGTATTAGTGGCGCTATATAAATAACTGATGATGATGATGTGTTATATAATCACAAGTATTCTATTGTTTTATATGTCTTTTTTTTACCCTGAATGCTATTTTCAGAGCAGAGCACTGCAGCTAACTTCTTCCCCACACACTGCCTGTTCTAACGAAAAGAGGGGGAGGAGTGGACACCTAATAGTGCAGTATTTAAAAATAATCTCAATCCACAGCAGCAGTGATATCAAATATGCGTACCAGATGGATGTAGAGAAATAGTGTAGATGTCGAGAAATAGCTTGCATCAAACAATAGGTCCAACTTGTTATCTCAAAAGAATACAGAAACCAATAACAGAGTGGTGTCCTTCAGCAAGATGATTCCCAACACATCACTACACACACCAATTGTGTTTGTGCGTACAAGAAACAATAAAAAAGACAGCTTATCTGAGTTAACTATAACTGTCTCAGTAATCTTGGTGCTTCCAATGGGTGCTTACAGAATGTTATATAGCTTCCCAATGTGCTGTATTCACATTCAGCATTTTTTACAGTTGGTTACAAGGTTGAAAGATACTTTCCGCTGAATGGTCAATATATTTTCAGAGTAGATTTATTTCTGCATGTTCTCGAGTTGGGCTCCAATCGAAATCTCTAAGAGTAATTTCAAAGCATAATTTAGAACAGTGGTTCTCAAACCTGTCCACAGATATCAACAACAGAGCAGATTCTGTGTACTCACAGGAGCATATGTGTAAAAGGGAGGTGTTTGCCCCAGGAGTCTAAAAAAGGACACAGGTATTATCCAGCACTATGCAGAGAAAGGCTGCAATCAGAGTTACACATTTGTACAGCAGTTCACCTACATTAATGAGATACAGGTGGAGGAAATATGTGTGACAAAATAACAGTAAAGAGTCTGATTAACTTACTTGTTTTGAAGTTGTTAAAAAAACATCTTTTCCACAGCAACCAATAGCCTGACAGGGTGTGTCTGCAATCAAACAGAGCACCTGTAACAAACTCCCTTTTAAAGACAAGGTGGGAGTGCCATCTGTTCATCAAGTTAAGACTGTGGGAGTAGTGTAAAATATTTAAACCTGTTGGTTTCATTGCTCAGTTGTGACTGATGCTAGATAGTGGCTTGGAAGTCTAGTGGATCACAAGAAAGAGTGTGGAACTCTATGCTGTCAATTTACTTTACCATTCTGACTATAAAAGCAAACATAAAGGCAAGAAGGTGTTCATGTATATAATATATATATATATATATATATATATATATATATATATATATATATATATATATATATATATATACACATACATACATATATATACACCTGCCAAGATTCCCAGTTGGAATATCAAGTAAGTAAAGGTAAGCTTAATTCACTTAAACCATTCCCAATCTGACAAACATGCCCCTTTTGGCAAGACCACACCATATTTCTAAGAGATCACATCTCTTTTTGATGCCATCATTCTTTCAGTACTGCTTGTGAAACTTGTAACTTGGTATTGTCGACGGGTATGCACATGATATAAAGTCAAAAACCAATAATATAAACATGTTCAGAAAAAGAGGGCAGATACTAATCAGAAGTACAGTAAGTCGGATATAAGCCCAGCTATCATTTACATAGTGAGACAGTTAATACCCCCCACACTGTTGTGCAATAACTAAGCTTAACTAGGTCCCCCACACACATATTAACACTAAACACACACACATCAGGAATGTTTTGTGTTTAAATAGCAAAGCAGAGTTGGGATGAGATATGGGAATTACTATTGCTTAATATAGCTTTTCTATTTTTATCTGTCTCTAACCAATGTTCCGTCACATTGATTATGCATGAACTTTACCATGCTCTGCAGTCTTCTCTCTTCCTGCTGGATTTCTTAAATGTTTTAAATATCATTTCAGCTTTTAAATTGAAGTATGGTTTTAGTAAGTTTTTAAGTCAAAAACATATGCACAATGCTCTCTGTGACTAATTTATAGCACATACATAATGTACATTGTCATTTCTGTAAATAATATTTGTATATTCTGCATATTCTGATGTGATGACCCACTGATAACACACAAAGACTTTTCACTTATCTCTTTCTGAAGTGAGGGTTAGATGAAGTCCTTCCTCCATGATTAGTTCATGGCCGCACCAGCTCCTGAACTCAAAGATGCCACCTCCATATGAATAATTATCTTTTATTTATTAGGTGCCACAAAAGTCCACAGCGCTGTACAATAAAATGTATAGTAATATACAATATACAGACACCAATGATCCATAACACATTAAATAATAAATAAACAACAAAATCATACAAAAACCAGACATCTACTATTTAACAAATAATGCACATATAATTTGGTAATGCAGGTCAAGTTATTTACAGGACAGTAAGCGAGATTGATGGTAATATCCAACATAAAGTAGGCCTGGGCTCAAGAAAAGAGGGCAAGGTAAAGTATGCCTAAAGGCAGAGCCGTAACTTAGAATTCTAGCACCCTGGGCGAGAAAGACAAATGCCGCCCCCCTAGCCCTCAATTTTAACCAAATTAACCTAAAATATTCCTAAATTGCGCCCCCCTTCAGTGTTGCGCCCTGGGCGGTCGCCCCTGTCGCACAGCCCTAGTTACGGCCCTGCCTAAAGGTATAGAGAGGGATGCAATAGTAGAAGGAGAACACGAGGGAAGAGGGCCCCACTCGTGAGAGCTTACATCTTAAAGGGAAGGGAAAGACACAAATAGGGTGGCACCTAGAGGGGGAGTGGAGGTGATAGCCAAGGCAATGGAAATAGGAGGAGAGCTCAAAGCCTTAAATAAAGAAATTAGTTTTAAGGGCATACTTGAAGCCTTGGAGAGAAGAGGCTAATCTGACAGGTGGGGACATAAGGGAAGAGGTGAAATATAGATTTGGGTTTCATCAGCATACAGGTGGTACTTCAGGCCAAAGGAGCTGATGAGGTCACCAAGGGAATAGGTATAGTGGAAGAAGACCAGGGGGAGCAAGAATGGATCCCTGGGAAACTTCAGTAAGGGAAGAGGGGGGAGGTGGAGTTGGGTGTAGAGAAGGAAAGGAGTGGTTGGTGAGAAAACCAGAAGAGGACAGTGTTATGTAGGCCTATAAATTGGAGAGTCTGCAAAAGGAAGGAGTGGTCAACAGTAGAAGGAGAGAGGTCGAGAAGGATCATAATAGAGAAATGACCATTAAATTTAGTAGAGAAAAGTTTGTTAGTGATTTTAGGGAGGGCAGTTTCGGTGTAGCGGAGGGAGTGAAATACGGAATGGAGTGGGTCAAGGAGGAAGTGAGATAAGAGAATGGAGGTGAGATGGTCTTAAACAACCCATTTAAAAAGTAACTAGAGAGAGTGGCAGGGTCAAGGAATGGTTTTTAAAGGGGAGACAAAAGAATGTTTGATGGTGGATGGGAAGGTTTCAGATGAGAGACATAGGTGGGGTGAACAAGTTGGGAGTAGGCCTACTTTGAGAGGGAGCAAAGAAGTTGAGAGTAGATGGGGTCATCGGGGCAGGTGGAGGGGGTGACGAGGATAGAAGTCTGTGGACTTCATCTACAGATACCAGACTGTAGGAAGAGAGGAATAGACGGTGGTTGGACTAGGGAATGGAGGTGGCAACACTCCAGTTTTTCTGATTCATTCCTTTTTCTCCATCATGTTTACTTCAGCCAACAAAAGCTCTGTACATAACCTGTCTGTCACAGAATCCATTCACAAAACATAGCTGTGTCACAAGCTGAGGGCCTTTCTTTTTGTAATTGAAAACGGGAACGACAAATGTAAACAGAAAATGAATTACCAAACACAATGCAATACAATGGCAATTAAAATACTAAAATGATTTAATCTATTTGTCATACGCTACTGTTTATGATCTACAAGAAATAATGCAAACAATTACTGTGGAATTTCCTTTACACTAGTGGGAGTATTATCCTGTACATACACTTATTATTATTTTTTCATCATAAGCAGTGCATTGAACAGTATTGTACCCTTTTAAACTTGCTTTAGATATATAGTTTATTTTTTTATACATTTTAATCCTACCCTAACTAGAGATGCTTATGCTTGGTTCCCCGAGAACCGAACACACCCAAACTTAGCAGATCCGAGTACCAATCCGAGCCGGCTCGGTACTTTCACGCGCCCTCGTAATTGAAAACAAAGCAAAACATCATCGTTATGTTGTCGGATCTTGCAAATTTTGGATCCAGCGCCATTTCACAGAGGGACACGGAAGGGGTAGCTCGGTTCTTGGCAGTCTCTAGTGCAATTGGGCAGCCTCATAGGTAGAAAAGAAAGAGGAGGGGTAGCAGCGTTCTTCGAAGTCTCCAGTGACATTTAGGAGAGCTCCATTGCTTCATTGCTAATTGTCATTGCTGAAATAGAAATAATAGGTCTGGCAGGCTTGGTCTTTTAAATCTGCAGTCACATTGTACTGTCATATTTAGGTAACACACAAAGGAGAGCTCCATTTCTCCATTGCTAATTGTCATTGCTGAAATAGAAATATTAGGGTTGGTAAGCATGGTCTTCTAAATCGGCAGTCACATTGTACTGTGTTATATAGGTAACACACAAAGAGGAGAGGTCCATTGCTCCATTGCTAATTGTCATTGCTGAAATAGAAATAATAGGGCTGGCAGTCTTGTTCTAAATCTGCAATCACATTGTACTGTATTATATAGGTAACACACAAGGAGGAGAGGTCCATTGCTCCATTGCTAACTGTCTTTGCTGAAATAGAAATAATAGGGCTGGCAGTCTTGGACTAAATCTGCAGTCACATTGTATGGTGTTATACAGCTCACACACCAACAGGACAGCTTCATTGCTAATTGTCATTGCTGAAATAGAAATAATAGGGTTGGCAGTGTTCTTCAAAATCTACAGTTACATTGTACTGTGCCATAGCTCAAGCAGAAATAGGAGAGGTGGTAGTGTTTAATGCTGAAAAAGAAATTCAAATAATAGGGCTGGCAGTGTTATTAAAAGTCTCCAGTCACATTTTACTGTGCCATAGTTCAGACAGAAACAGGAGGGGTGGCAGTGTCCTTGTCACTCTCCAGTCTACAGTCACATTGTTCTTGTCACTCTCCAGTCTCAGTCATGATGATTCTAATCCCTCTACCTCATGTGCTAAAGCCTATGTTCAAGTGCATACTGGTTTTAAGTCAGGGAAACAAAAATTTAAATAAAAAGTTTGTACCTTTGTAAATAAAAAAAACACCTCTGTAATAAAGGTGAAAGTTTATTGTAGAAAACATAAAATTACCAACATGCCATTCTACCCAAAATATTACCAAGCATACATGCATCAGCTAGCTCCCTTCTCTCAGCTAGATCTCAGCACCTGCAATGTACACTGTCATTATATTCACCCTCATCAGTGTGTACATCATCCTCAGGCAATACTAATTCATCCCCACTGGAATCCACCATCACAGAAGTCTGTGTACTTTGATGTAATTGCCGGTAATGGCCTTCTTCATGGAAAAGAGCTGTCAGGATTTTTGGGCAATTCTTTTAGACCAGACCAAATGTCAAAATGTTGTGCAGACTCATCTGCATCACCACTGGGTGTCTTGGGAAAGCAAATTTTTTTCTTAGCAGCAATTTCCAGAGAAACTAAAGGAGGAGACATCATTGTGTCATGTACCACTTGAGCTGTCAGCTTGCTTACCAGGAGCTCATTGCAGCTCTTGAGATCTGGGTCAGTTGGAAAAAAAAGTGAAGCCATAGCTCTTAAACCTAGGATGAAGCACAGTTGCCAAAATGTAATGATGCGATTTCAAGATGATAACTCTTGGATCCTGGTGAAGCGAATAAAGTACTTATTCTACAAGTCCAACATAGTTAGCGGAATTGATTTGTTTCATTTCCTCCTTAAATATCTCATGCTGCTTTTCAAAAAGTCTAATTAGTGGAATCACTTGACTCAAGCTAACAGTGTCTGCACTCTCTTCACAGGTGACTACTTCAAGTGGTTTCAGCACCTTGCAGAACACGGAAGGTATTCTCCACTGCACTGAACTAAAGTACATTCCCCCTAAATTCTATTCTTCTTGCAGCTGATGCATGCTGTTGCATAATCCAGAAAATGAACCTAAATATTTTGGGACACAGACAGCATCTCCTGCATGTTACTGTCATTTTTTAAAAAGTTTTGTACCACCAAGTTAATCGTGTGAGCAAAACAGGGAATGTGATGGAATTTACCTGCTGTAATGCTCTAACAATATTGGTGGTATTATCAGAAATCACATATCCTCAGGAGTCCAAGCAGGATAAGCCACGTTGCAATGGAATTACTTAGTTTTTTGAAACAGGTTGTCAGTAGTATTACCTCTGACCTGCGTGTTGTCTCGTCTCTAATAACGACCTCTTACTCCCACCTTCAAGACTTCTCCTGTGCTGCTCCTCACTTTTGGAATTCCCTACCACGCTGAATCAGACTTTCCCACAGTCTTCAAATCTTTAGATGCTCTTTGAAAACCCATCTCTTTTTTAGAGGTGACCTTATCCTCGATAACACTATTCAACTGCATCAAATAAAACAAGACCGGCACAATAATTGGTTAGCACTTCTGCCTTCCAGCACTGGGGTCATGAGTTCAATTCCCGACCATGGCTTTATCTGTGAGGAGTTTGTATGTTCTCCCCGTGTTTGCGTGGGTTTCCTCCGGGTGCTCTGGTTTCCTCCCACACTCCAAAAACATACTGGTAGGTTAATTGGCTGCTAACAAATTGACCATAGTCTGTGTGTGTGTGTGTGTGTGTGTGTGTGTGTGTGTTAATGAATTTAGACTGTAAGCCCCAATGGGGCAGGGACTGATGTGACTTTTCTGTACAGCACTGCGGAATTAGTGGCGCTATATAAGTAAATGGTGATGATGATGATGATGAATAATATCCATACAGTAGTAAATAAGAATTCCAGCACAAGAATTAGAGCACCAGCAATCAACATAATAGAGACGTAACAACTTCCATATAAACGTTACAATTTACTAGTGGAACAAAACAAAGAAAATTGTGCTGCACAGATTGAGAACGAACTGTAATAACTTGATGCAGTTTTCTACAGGTTTTTTAAAAAAAATAACTTATTATGTTTCAATATTGGTTACAGAAGAGAGCTGAACAATCAAATAAATAAAATATAAGCCCAGAAGTTCACAGATAAAACTGCAGTCAAAAATAGTACTTGATTAGCAAATCATATGTCAAGTATTCCTTCCTTTGTTTAACAGGTTATTTGCATAGTATAGTACTCTTGCAGTGGATAAAGTTATGATAAATATTAGCGATTAGTTATAGACTTATACTAGGGCTTTGTGTTAGACTGCTGGAAGGGAAGAAGTTAATGTTGGATTGCAAATTATGTTTTAAAGGTTTAAGATTATGTTGCTGGGGGACATTTAGTGTTAGGGGTAGGTTAGATTGCTGGGAGAGGATAGTGTTAGTTTTAGAGGTAGATTAATTTTAGGTTAGGCTTTTTAGGCTGTAAAACAGAGAGCACGGTTAGACTGCTGGGGGTGTTATGGGTTCAGCTTAGGTTTGGAGTAAGCCTGAGGTTTGGGTTGTTTTAGGAGCCAGATGATTGGACTACTAATTAGAACAATACATATGTGTATGTGTTTACACTTACAAGGAGCTAGCGCGGTATGTACAGTACTTCAGTGTTGCTATTTAACAATAGTAAAGCTAAATATCTAAAATAATTATTTCTATTAAAACACGAATGAGAGTCCTATGTAACTGAACCCTACTAGGGTTATGATTTTTTGAGGAGAGCTAAGTGCAGGTTTGGGAGATGTTTAGTCCTGCACAACATAAGTATTGAATATTTAAGAAAATTATGTAACCCTTTTAGTTTTACATTAGTATAACCTTATAGCTTTGGAGGCATAGGCAAACCGAGGGGGGGGGGGGGGGGGTTGCTGAGTGCCTGTAAACCCCCCTCCAAGCCTGGGGCACTGTATATTTGAGGTGGCTGGACCCTGCCCCCGCTTCACACAGCTCTGCTTAAAAAGGCACTTAACAGTAGTGCACGCAGCATTGCCCATGTATATTATGGGGATAGGAAGAGTTGGAGAGCAGCCAAGCACTGTCTAATATTATAGTTACGCCCCCATGCATGCTGGTCACACTCACTGACGGTGTGGTGTGGAAACCCCCCTCTACAAATTCTGCGTTTGCCCCTGGAAGGGAGAGCGTAACCTAAACGTTTTTGTAGTTAATTGTGCCTAGCACAGGGTAATGTACATGCCACGTTTTACGCTATAAGCAAATTTAGAGAGTCTATTTACAGACTTGTCTTGGCCTGGCTACACCCACAGCATCTATCCACCCCAAATACTACCACTCATATCTCCTGCCATTTAATCTCACCCCCAAGATATTGTATTGAGAAAGGATTATCAGACCTCAATTAGACTGACAAGAAAGCTCTGTGAGGGGATAAAGTGATTATGGACAAGAGAAAGCAAATAATGGAACTTTACTAAATGGTGAGCTCTGAAACCAGATTACATAGAACTATCAAAAATACAAAAATAAAAATAATATTTTTTATATAATAATTCCTTAATATATTTATTCTACAAATACAAAGTGAAAATAAAAAAATATAGGGTTAGATCCCTTTAAGAATATTGAATAACTCCTTCCACAGTCATTGGACATAATGTTTACATCACCAGCCCGTATACACAGCAAGCTGCAATCCTGTACAAGCTGGAAGGACAAGACACATCTGGGACAGGGCGCTCTAAACTATCAATCTCTATGTAACAGCAAGGCCAGCAGAACTAAGGCACAGAAATAGCACTTATTCTCCAGAGAACAAACTATTCCAAAAATAGTTTTTTCTGCTAAATGTGCAACTTATGATCCATTTTCATCATTTCTACTTTACAATGGAGTTGGTGATATTTTGCAAAGTCCAGGTAGAGCACTGTTAACTATAGAGGTTTGTTTTATTGTTCCAGCAAGCAATATTGAAACATAATCAGTTTTTTTCAATAAAATGTATGTAGGGGGAACACAATGCCAAATTATTGCTGCAATTTATTTGTATAGATACGACACATAAAAGATGAATGATTTATAAAAGTTGTAGGTTAAAAAAGAAAATAATAATTTCATTAATTTCTTTGCACGACTGGATAACACAGAAGAGTTAAACCTGTAGCCTGAATTTTCTCTTCTCTGTTTCCTGTGCCTTTATTTGTCCCACCTCCTGTTACTTCTCTATGTCTCCTGTGCCTTTTATTTGTCCCACCTCCTGTTACTTCTCTATGTCTCCTGTGCCTTTTATTTGTCCCACCTCCTGTTACTTAGCTCTGTTCCTGGGCCCTTATGTGTCCCACCTCCTGTTTCTTCTCTCTGGTCACTGGGCCCTTATTTGTCCCACCTCCTGTTTCTTCTCTCTGTTCCATGGGCCTTTATATGTCCCACCTCATGTTTCTTCTCTCTGTTCCCTGGGCCTTTATTTGTCCCACCTCCTGTTTCTTCTCTCTGTTCCCTGGGCCTTTATTTGTCCCACCTCCTGTTACTTCTCTGTGTTACCTGTGCCTTTTATTTGTCCCATCTCCTGTTGCTCCTCTATCTCCCCTGTGCTTTATTTGTCCCACTTCCTGCTACTTCTCTCTGTCTCCTGTGCTTTATTTGTCCCACCTCCTGTTTCTTCTCTCTGTTGCTGGGCCCTTATGTGTCCCACCTCCTGTTTCTTCTCTCTGTTCCCTGTGCCTTTATTTGTCCCACCTCCTGTTTCTTCTCTCTGTTCCCTGGGCCTTTATTTGTCCCACCTCCTGTTTCTTCTCTCTGTTCCCTGGGCCTTTATTTGTCCCACCTCCTGTTTCTTCTCTCTGTTCCCTGGGCCTTTATTTGTCCCATCTCCTGTTACTTCTCTCTGGTCACTGGGCCCTTATTTGTCCTACCTCCTGTTTCTTCTCTCTGTTCCCTGGGCCTTTATTTGTCCCACCTCCTGTTTCTTCTCTCTGTTCCCTGGGCCTTTATTTGTCCCACCTCCTGTTTCTTCTCTCTGTTCCCTGGGCCTTTATTTGTCCCACCTCCTGTTTTTTCTCTCTGTACCCTGGGCCTTTATTTGTCCCACTTCCTGTTTCTTCTCTCTGTTCCCTGGGCCTTTATTAGTCCCACCTCCTGTTTCTTCTCTGTGTTACCTGTGCCTTTTATTTGTCCCACCTCATGTTGCTCCTCTATCTCCCCTGTGCTTTATTTGTCCCACTTCCTGCTACTTCTCTCTGTCTCCTGTGCTTTATTTGTCCCACCTCCTGTTTCTTCTCTCTGTTGCTGGGCCCTTATGTGTCCCACCTCCTGTTTCTTCTCTCTGTTCCCTGTGCCTTTATTTGTCCCACCTCCTGTTTCTTCTCTCTGTTCCCTGGGCCTTTGTTTGTCCCACCTCCTGTTTCTTCTCTCTGTTCCCTGGGCCTTTATTTGTCCCATCTCCTGTTACGTCTCTCTGTTCCCTGGGCCCTTATTTGTACCACCTGCTATTTCTTCTCTCTGTTCACTGGGCCCTTATTTGTCCGACCTCCTGTTTCTTCTCTCTGTACCCTGGGCCTTTATTTGTCCCACCACCTGTTTCTTCTCTCTGTTCCCTGGGCCTTTATTTGTCCCACCTCCAGTATCTTCTCTCTGTTCCCTGGGCCTTTATTTGTCCCACCTCCTGTTTCTTCTCTGTGTTCACTGGGCCCTTATTTGTCCGACCTCCTGTTTCTTCTCTCTGTACCCTGGGCCTTTATTTGTCCCACCACCTGTTTCTTCTCTCTGTTCCCTGGGCCTTTATTTGTCCCACCTCCTGTTTCTTCTCTCTGTTACCTGGGCCTTTATTTGTCCCACCTCCTGTTTCTTCTCTCTGTTCCCTGGGCCTTTATTTGTCCCACTTCCTGTTTCTTTTCTCTGTTCTCTGGGCCTTTATTTGTCCCACCTCCTGTTTCTTCTCTCTGTTGCTGGGCCCTTATGTGTCCCACCTCCTGTTTCTTCTCTCTGTTCCCTGTGCCTTTATTTGTCCCACCTCCTGTTTCTTCTCTCTGTTCCCTGGGCCTTTATTTGTCCCACCTTCTGTTTCTTCTCTCTGTTCCCTGGGCCTTTATTTGTCCCATCTCCTGTTACGTCTCTCTGTTCCCTGGGCCCTTATTTGTACCACCTGCTATTTCTTCTCTCTGTTCCCTGGGCCCTTATTTGTCCGACCTCCTGTTTCTTCTCTCTGTACCCTGGGCCTTTATTTGTCCCACCACCTGTTTCTTCTCTCTGTTCACTGGGCCTTTATTTGTACCACCTCCTGTTTCTTCTCTCTGTTCCCTGAGACTTTATTTGTCCCACCTCCTGTTTCTTCTCTCTGTTCCCTGGGCCTTTATTTGTCCCACCTCCTGTTTCTTCTCTCTGTTCCCTGGGACTTTATTTGTCCCACCTCCTGTTTCTTCTCTCTGTTCTCTGGGACTTTATTTGTCCCACCTCCTGTTTCTTCTCTCTGTTCCCTGGGCCTTTATTTGTCCCACCTCCTGTTTCTTCTCTCTGGTCACTGGGCCCTTATTTGTACCACCTCCTGTTTCTTCTCTCTGTTCCCTGGGCCTTTATTTGTTCCAACTCCTGTTTCTTCTCTCTGTTCCCTGAAACTTTATTTGTACCACCTCCTGTTTCTTCTCTCTGTTCTCTGAAACTTTATTTGTACCACCTCCTGTTCCTCCTCTCTGACCACTGTGCCTTAATGTGTCCCACCTCCTCTTGCTCCTCTCTGCCCCAATTGCCTTTTTTCCCCACCTCCTGTTGTTCCTTTCTGTCCCTGTACCTTTTTTTGTCACACCTCCTGTTTCTTTTCTCTGTTACCTGTGCCCCACCTCCTGATACCAGTGTATAGAGGTGTGGCAGAAATAACGTGGGTAGGAAGAGGGAGTGCCAGCACCAGATGATTTGAAGGTATACATATTTTTACATTTAGCCCTACTTCCTGCCCCTTCATAACCTGGAGGGGAGCACTAGGCTCAGGACTGGCACTCTGCCCTGTATGAAATCAGGGAGTAAATATATCAAGCTGACAGTTTCCGGCAGGTTTAAAAAGTGGAGATGTTGCCTATAGCAACCAATCAGATTCTAGTTATCATTTATTTAGTACATTCTTCAAAATAATAACTAAAATCTGATTGGTTGCTATAGGCAAAAACTCCACTTTTTAATTCCGCTGGAAACTCAGCTTGATACATTTACCTCCCAAGGTGGAGCAGTAGGTTTGTTGCTGTTTTTTGCCCTGATACCAGACTGCTGCAGGTAGAGGCAGTAAGACTATCCTAAGACTTTGGTGGGGTGTTACTCACCACTTCAGGCTGTGCTGGGAAGACACCCAAAAGTCCCATTTTATCATGCCCTCCACCTCCTAATGCAATGAGGACAGCTAGGCACACTCCTCCAGGTTCCATCAATAGTAGGGTAAGAGCCCCCAGGATAGTGATTTGTTTGTTATTTATCAATATTAATTACAATTTGTTTTCTTGTTTTGCACATGTGGTCCAACTGCAGCAGCTGGATAGCATGGGTGGTAATAGGAGTCTCTGGGTTTCCGAAGCAAATATTAATTTCTTACTGTTTCTCCTACTTATCACTGAGAACTGCAAGGGTTAAGCTTACTGCTTCTTTTTAGCATCATATAACATTTTATGGTAATCTGTCAAATTAAATATTGTTTTTGCTCATGTCCCCATAATCCAGTGTAATGCTCCCTTGTCGTGTAAGTGTGTATTAAGGGATGTATTTGAGTTAGCGATATCGATGAAGTCCAGTTGAAAGACATTGCCATGAGTAGATATTGTGTTAATCTAGATATTGTATAAAGGGACTTTGTAAGGGGTTATGTTCCATTATGTTCCATTCCTACGTACAACTCTTCAATCCAAACACTCATCCATATAGATGAAAAAGAATAATAGGGGAACAACCTTGTGCATTATCATAATAAAAATGTTTTAATCATAAAATGAATAAAATAACAAAAGTACAGAACCCGTACCAAATAGCAAAGACAATAACAGCATATAGAACATAACATCCATTTAGAAGAGCCTCATTACTTCCACTTTTGAGTAAGTATATACCCTAAGGGGTCTGGTTTGAAGTGAAGAAGCACTGAATTTTTCACACACATTGGCTAATCATAGTGGAATATTGCGGATTTCCTTATATATGGTGGTGGACTTTACATTTTTATATACATTATTGTACATACTACACTATGTTGGTATATGTCTTGTTTTTTGGACTTATGAATCCTTTTTAGGGGGGTATTCAATTGTTGCTTTTAACGCGCTAAAACAAAAAAAACGAGCGCTCTAAAAATATTAGCGTTAATACGGTAATATGCGCGTAAATACCGTTAATACGGTAGTTTACTCGCTGAATTTCATCTCCCTGAGCTGCGAGATGAAATTTAGCGAGTTATTACCGTATTAACGCTAATATTTTTAGAGCGCTCGTTTTTTCTTGTTTTAGCGCATTAACGGCAACAATTGAATACCCCCCTTAGGGTCACATCTTTCATAAGTCTGCATTTGTGGAAGGCACTTCGATTTATTGTTATCATCCAAGTACGCTGAGAAGAGAGAGCAAATGTATGTATTTACTATTTCTTTCTGTTGCATATCTTAGTGATGTGCCCCAACAGAATTTATTATTATTGTTTTATAGATGACCTCATCTGACAATTGCAAGAGTCCTAGGAAGAATGGAGTTTACTTCCTGTCTTATGCAGAATTGTGAACTGCAGTTGGAAGAAGGACAAAGCCACCAAGGACACTGCCCAAGTTTAAATTGCTGGATTGTCCTGAACACACCTCCTGGCTGCATGTGATGCAACCTCCAATCTGATCAAGAGAAAGAAAAGAAAAAGGAAGAGTAGACTTTATATATAAAATCGTGGAGAGCACTTCATGTTTAGTAGAGGTGATTTGAGGGATACATTGTGAAAATCAAGCACTTCACCAAGGAAATGTTTAATAAATATTTTGTAAAAACTAGAGATGGGCGGGTCCGGTTCCCCGAGAACCGAACCCACCCGAACTTTGGTATATCTCCCGCCCGTTCGGTATCCAAATCGAGGCGAAACGTCATTGTGACATCGTCCGATCTCGGGGCTCGGTTCTCGCGATACTTGAAGATTATAAATACACGCCTCCACAGCAATCCATCGCTATTTGACAGAGGGAGAGAGCAGGATGTAGTCACAGGCTGATTAGAGCAGGGACAGAGAATACAATATTCTGATTCCAATTGTGCTAACAAAAATCACTAGAGAAGAGAGGAGGATAGAGGGGGTTTTTTTCCCCCCAATATTTGGCACTCAAAGTGCTTTTTGGGTGTCCCCCATTATTTTGCCTAAATATTTCTGGCTGTCAAAATTACTATCTGTCAGCAGTATCTACCAACTAATTTTTAGCACCCCCCAGTGCTTTTGGGGTGTCCCCCATAATTGTGCATAAATATTCCTGTCTGTCAAAATTACTATCTGTCAGCAGTATCTACCAACTAATTTTTAGCACTCCCCAGTGCTTTTGGGGTGTCCCCCATAATTGTACATAAATATTTCTGGCTGTAAAAATTACTATCTGTCAACAGTATCTTACCAAATAATTTTTAGCACTACAAGTGCTTTGGGCTCAGAATGGATTCAAAGCAGTCCTAATGTTAGTGTTCCCAGTATGTCATCTGGGCAAGGCGGTGTCAAACTACACAGTGTTTCGAAATCAGTCCAAAAAACAAAAACAAAAAAAAAATGACTGTGTTGAAGCGAAAAAGAAGTGTTACTGAGCAAAAGTTAAGTGCCGATAAAAAAAAAATTGCCAACATGCCATTCTACACACGCAGTGGCAAAGAAAGAATGAGGCCTTCACCTTTGGCTATTAGTGGCAGATCCCAAAAAGTTACCGAGCCTACAATTGGTGCACAACTACTGTTACGCGTCAAAGCCGAGCTGCAAGATAACAGAGAGGCATTAGAGGATAATGTTTTCTCTGATTCAGAAATGACACCAATCCCTGTGGAGAGTCCATCCAACAGTGGGATGTCTAATCGTGAGCATTCTGCTGATGTGTGCTTTAATAGCCTGAGTGTAGCCGGTGATACACAAATTGAGGATGACACTTTGGAATTAGAACATGATGAGGGGGAGATTTGTGTAGGCGATGAGGGCGCTAATGAGGATGTTGATGAGGATGAGGTTGTTTGTGTAAGTCCTGCACCAGTGACAGCAGCTCTGGCACGTGACAAGAAAAAGGCCATTGTCATGCCTGGGCATAAAACAAAAAAATCCACTTCTTATGTGTGGAATTATTTCTACCCAAATCCAGACAACAATTGTATAGCCATTTGTAGTGTATGTCAAGCCACAGTCAGTCGAGGGAGGGACCTTAACCATCTTGGAACCTCGTCTATGTTACGTCATTTAACGAGAGTTCATGGCAAAGTTTTGGGAAAAGCTGAAAGTTCTTCCAAAAAAATTACAAGCACTCCATCATCAGATAAGACCCACCGCTCACCGACATCCCGATGGCTACAAAATGCAACCACCACACCATCCTCATCAATATCCTCAGTAGCGCTCGGAGTTAGCCCGGCATCCCACTTATTAAGGTTGGATGACTCCTGCACTATTATTGATTCCTCTGAAGAAAGCGTTAGTCCCACTGCTACTTCTGTTGCTGCTGCTGGGGGTGAATTGTCATCCCAGAGGAAGGCCAAGAAAAAGAGCAGTCTTACATTTCAACAATTAACTGTGAAACAATAATTTGCTAGGGGAAGCAAATATGACAGCAGTCACCCTGTCGCCAAGCGAATCACAGACGCCATGGCTGCAATGTTAGTGTTAGATCTGCGTCCAATATCCACAATAAACGCAGCTGGTTTTTCACAGTTAATTGAGGTTTTGTGTCCGCGTTACAGAATTCCATCGCAACACCATTTCTCCCGTAAAGCAATTCCACAACTATACCAAAAAGTGTGAACAAATGTAGAATTTGCGCTGAAAAATGCCATTCTGCCCACTGTCCACTTAACCACAGATATGTGGACAAGTGGAAGTGGCCAAACCAAAGACTATATGACTGTGACAGCCCACTGGGTTGGTCATTCACCTTCACCAGCAGGAACAGCAGCAGCATGTACACCACTACGTAACATTTGTCACAGGCAGGCCACTCTTTGTATCACCGGCTTCACTAACAGGCATACAGCTGACAATTTGTTATGCAAACTGAGAGATGTGATTGATACATGGCTTATACCACTCGGACTCTCCCCAGGATATGTCATTTCTGATAACGCCAACAATATAGTGCGAGCATTACAGCTGGGTGATTTCCAACACATTCCCTGTTTTGCTCACACCATAAACTTGGTGGTGCAGAGCTTCCTACGAAATAACCGTTAGGTGGAGGAGATGCTTTCGGTGGCCCATTTCAGGCATTCAGCCACAGAATGTAGGAGATTACAGCAGCTCCAAGAGCAGTTTAACTTGCCCTGCCACCAACTTAAGCAAGAGGTGGTAACTAGGTGGAATTCCATCCTGTACATGCTTCAGAGGATGGAGGAACAGCGCAAAGCCATCCAAGCATATTGGACAAGCCATGACATTGGGAAAGGAGAGGGGACGTATTTCACTCTTGCACAGTGGGGAATCCTTTCAGTGCTGTGCAAGGTGCTGAAACCATTTGAAGTTGTGATGTGTGAGGTGAGTGCAGACTCTGCTAGTTTGAGCCAAGTCATTCCTTTAATTAGACTATTGGAAAAGCAGCTTGAGAAAATGAAGGAGGAGCTGAAAGCAAGCAATTCAGCAAAGTATGTTGGCCTTGTCGATCAAGTACTTCTTTCGCTTCACAATGATCCTCGAGTTATTGAGATTTTGAGCTCGGATCAGTACGTTTTGGCCACTGTGCTTGATCCAAGGTTTAAGACCTACATTGAGTCTTTACTTGTAAATGAGCGAGATGTGAACTTTTGCTAGGAGCTATTGCTCAGCAAGTGGGCCGCTGAACTGGGCCTCTGCTTGACGACGTGTCCTCCTTCACTTTCTCAAGCTGCTGCTGCTCGTAAAAAATTAAATTTCCCAAAAAGAAGCAGGGAAGACGCAGGGGGCAGACCAGAACAATTTAATGTCTGGGCTGGTTTGAAGGATTTTTCAAAAAAAATGTGTCACTTTGCCCATAACTCCATCCAATACGAGTATAAACATGCAAAGGATGGTGGAGGATTACTTTCAAGAGGTAGTTGATATGGAAATGTCAGACAGTCCCTTTCCTTACTGGGAAGAAAAGCAGGCCATTTGGAAACCCATGTACAAACTTGCTTTGCAATACTTAAGCTGCCCACCCTCCAGTGTGTACTCTGAACGAGTGTTCAGTAGAGCAGGGAACTTAGTCAGTGATCGCCGTAGAAGGTTACTTTTCAAAAATGTGTAGAAAATGATGTTTATAAGAATGAACTACATCTTCCACGAGGAAGGCCTTCACCATCCAAGACATCCAAGCACTGACTGTTCTCTAATGGCAGATTCAAGCGGCGATGAATTGATAGTCTGTGATGATGACATACACACTGATGAGGGTGAGGATGAAGCTGAAGATGATGACGATAACATCTTTTTAAAACTTTCTATGTAAGTGTAGGGTGCAATCTACCCCCAAAGAGGAAAGGGACTTGTGGCATTTCCATATCATGTACCGGCTAGGAAGGCTGCTGTTTGGGCAATTTCTACCTAAGGGTAGGGTGTCATAGACAGAGTGACCCCAAACTGGCTTTGTCCATTTCTCTTAATATTGTACAGTCTATAACGGCTGAATTTTTTTGTCTTTTATACAAGTGGAGGGGGGCCTAGAGAGACCAAAACCAAACTGGCTTTCTCCATTTCAATTAATATTGTACAGTCTATAACGGCTGAATTTTTTTGTATTTTATACAACTGGCGGGGGTCCTAGAGAGACCGAAACCAAACTGGCTTTCTCCATTTCAATTAATATTGTACAGTCTATAATGGCTGAATTTTTTTGTATTTTCGACAAGTGGAGGGGGGCCTAGAGAGCCAGAAACCAAACTGGCTTTGTCCATTTCAATTAATATTGTACAGTCTATAACGGCTGATTTTTTTTGTCTTTTATACAAGTGGAGGGGGGCCTAGAGAGACCAAAACCAAACTGGCTTTCTCCATTTCAATTAATATTGTACAGTCTATAACGGCTGAATTTTTTTGTATTTTCGACAAGTGGAGGGGGGCCTAGAGAACCAGAAACCAAACTGGCTTTGTCCATTTCAATTAATATTGTACAGTCTATAACGGCTGAAATTTTTTGTCTTTTATACAAGTGGAGGGGGGCCTAGAGAGACCAAAACCAAACTGGCTTTCTCCATTTCAATTAATATTGTACAGTCTATAACGGCTGAATTTTTTTGTATTTTATACAACTGGCGGGGGTCCTAGAGAGACCGAAACCAAACTGGCTTTCTGCATTTCAATTAATATTGTACAGTCTATAATGGCTGAATTTTTTTGTATTTTCGACAAGTGGAGGGGGGCCTAGAGAGCCAGAAACCAAACTGGCTTTGTCCATTTCAATTAATATTGTACAGTCTATAACGGCTGATTTTTTTTTGTCTTTTATACAAGTGGAGGGGGGCCTAGAGAGACCAAAACCAAACTGGCTTTCTCCATTTCAATTAATATTGTACAGTCTATAACGGCTGAATTTTTTTGTATTTTATACAACTGGCGGGGGTCCTAGAGAGACCGAAACCAAACTGGCTTTCTCCATTTCAATTAATATTGTACAGTCTATAATGGCTGAATTTTTTTGTATTTTCGACAAGTGGAGGGGGGCCTAGAGAGCCAGAAACCAAACTGGCTTTGTCCATTTCAATTAATATTGTACAGTCTATAACGGCTGATTTTTTTTGTCTTTTATACAAGTGGAGGGGGGCCTAGAGAGACCAAAACCAAACTGGCTTTCTCCATTTCAATTAATATTGTACAGTCTATAACGGCTGAATTTTTTTGTATTTTCGACAAGTGGAGGGGGGCCTAGAGAACCAGAAACCAAACTGGCTTTGTCCATTTCAATTAATATTGTACAGTCTATAACGGCTGAAATTTTTTGTCTTTTATACAAGTGGAGGGGGGCCTAGAGAGACCAAAACCAAACTGGCTTTCTCCATTTCAATTAATATTGTACAGTCTATAACGGCTGAATTTTTTTGTATTTTATACAACTGGCGGGGGTCCTAGAGAGACCGAAACCAAACTGGCTTTCTGCATTTCAATTAATATTGTACAGTCTATAATGGCTGAATTTTTTTGTATTTTCGACAAGTGGAGGGGGGCCTAGAGAGCCAGAAACCAAACTGGCTTTGTCCATTTCAATTAATATTGTACAGTCTATAACGGCTGATTTTTTTTTGTCTTTTATACAAGTGGAGGGGGGCCTAGAGAGACCAAAACCAAACTGGCTTTCTCCATTTCAATTAATATTGTACAGTCTATAACGGCTGAATTTTTTTGTATTTTATACAACTGGCGGGGGTCCTAGAGAGACCGAAACCAAACTGACTTTCTCCATTTCAATTAATATTGTACAGTCTATAATGGCTGAATTTTTTTGTATTTTCGACAAGTGGAGGGGGGCCTAGAGAGCCAGTCACCAAACTGGCTTTGTCCATTTCAATTAATATTGTACAGTCTATAACGACTGATTTTTTTTGTCTTTTATACAAGTGGAGGGGGGCCTAGAGAGACCAAAACCAAACTGGCTTTCTCCATTTCAATTAATATTGTACAGTCTATAACGGCTGAATTTTTTTGTATTTTCGACAAGTGGTGGGGGGCCTAGAGAACCAGAAACCAAACTGGCTTTGTCCATTTCAATTAATATTGTACAGTCTATAACGGCTGAATTTTTTGTTTTTTTCAGCAAGTTGAGGGGGGCCTATAGAGACAGAAAGCAAACTGCGTTTTTCCATTTCTTTACATATTTAACTATAAGTGTAGGGTGTAATATACACCCAAAGACGATGGCTGCATTGCCAATATGCATAGATGGAGAGGAAGACAATCTGTTTTGTGTGTAGAATAAATGAAGGCCTACCTACCAGGAATTAAACTGTTTTTTTGTTAATTTATTAGCTTTACAATTATATTACTTATCCATGAAACAGGTGGAGCACTAAATTGGGTTATTTTAGGCCCAAAAACATTGATTTTCCAACTAAATAGCAAAACAAAACCAAAACCAAAACACGCAATGGCTGTTTTGCAAAACCAAAACTAAAACCAAAACACGACGGTAATCCAGATCCAAAACCGAATACAAAACCGAAACACGGGGGTCAGTGACCATCTCTAGTAAAAACCCACTAGGAAGCCTTGTAGAGATCCTCTGTGCAGGGAGGAAATTACATGAAATCTACTACCTGTAGTGTGACAGGCTAGCAGGATCTCCTGCAGTAGAAGTCTGGGTGCCAGCAATGTGATCTAGATTTTCTTCCTGGAGGACAGCTTGTCCTGCCAACTGGGGTTAATTCTCATAGTCAGAGAGATTCTGCCTTGCCCTAAAGAAGAGAACAGAGAAGAGGACTACGGAAGCTGGAGAAAGCATCTGCTACATTCCATCCTGTGAAAAGGGGAAAAGGGAGACACTGTCCTACTAAAGAGTAGACTGCCACAGAAAACAACGTTGCTTTAAATAGGGAGCCCTTATCCTGCAGATTACTCTGCAAACATTTCATGTTTCATAGGCTCCTGACCAGGTTGAAGCTAGAAGGTTTATACTGTGTCTAACTCAGCAGGGAGCTCAGGAGGCCTCAGAGGCCTCAATATCCAGGGTGAGCCTATGACAGTCAAGGCCCCTTGTGCACAGTAATTGTTAGTTCGAGTGTTCCCACAGTTTTATGTGAGTGGACTGGCCTGGAAGCAAAATTAACTTATTCAGACTGTCTCTATATTAGTAATGCATCAAACCAAGGCTTTTTGTTATACATTTGACTAAATACTGCATGTTTAATTTACAGATGCTCAGGCTCGGTTCCTCGAGAACCGAACACACCCGAACTTAGTTGATCTGAGTAACGAGCTAGCTCGGTACTGTTGCGCGCCCTCGGAGTTGAAAATGAGGCAAAGCATCATTGTGGCGTTGTCGGATCTCGGAACTTTTGAATTCCTTTGTAAGATCCAACATAGCGAGGGGTGGGATGGAGGGCGGACCCCCACTTTTCTTTTCTGCCACTGCTGTGTGCCAATGGGTCCTAGATGTGGTAGGAACTGCCGTGTGTTTGTGTCATTGCTCTGTCGCTTGCCATCCAGCCAGGTCGCTGCAGTATTTGTCCGAAAGTGCATGAAAATAATATTTTGACTTGTGAGGTAGTCTAAATTGACTGCCAAAGACTTGAAATTAGTGTTATTGAGGTTAATAATAATGTAGGAACAAAAAAAGAGCAAAATTATGTGATTTTAGCAAATTTTAGGATTTTTTCTAAAAAAACCAAAACCAAAACACACGAGGGTGGTTTTGCCAAAACCAAAACACAAAGCTAATCCAGATCCAAAACCAAAACCAAAACCAGTTCACGGGGGTCAGTGAGCATCTCTAGTTTTATTAAGATTCTCGTTAACCAAAATTTTAGGATTTGGACAAACAAGTCTAAAACCCGATATCCCACTATTAGTTTGTCGGACACAGAATTTTCCCCTCCAAGATCTAAAATGACAGATATAATGAACGTGCAAATTAGAGGTTAGATTAAATTTTCCATAATCATGTGGCAGCCTATTGCTAGACCATGTAGCAATGCATAGTTATTCTATCTATTTACATTATTTAAGTCTGCCACTTACTTAACCTTTTCTTTTAGTTATGTATCAAAACAATTAAATTATCCTTCAAAGCACATACAAAATGTGTGTGATTATTTTGCTGCTTAAAGGGAAGTCTAATTTTAAGTCAACATTCTAAAGGAATGACTTACTGCTTTATATAGAATCTGCTGAGAACAATGGAAAAATGATGATCAAAATAAAACGACTGCCCAGTACATCCAGCAGAGAGCAAAATTTTGAGAGAACTTAAATTGCTTAGTAAGCAATATGTATCACGTTTTACAACCTTTCCAGTATTGCAATGTTTGCAAAAGATCTTTATCTACCGTGATGCATACATTTTCGATAATGATATATTTTGTTAAAGCAGTGGGAAAAAAAAAGTCATACCATATATTGAATGATTACAATATTAATGAATTTGAATATTCAAAATAAAAAGGTTTTTTTTCCATTACTTTGTGAATGACAGACAGTTTTTAAAAAATGTTGGTTGTGTTAATGATAAAAAAAGATAAGAGCAGCAATTTCCCATCAGTGTGTCAGGACACATTTGTCCATAACGAAAGCAGACTGAGGGGCATATTCAATTCTCGGCGGAAACGCCGAAAATCCCGCGGTCCGCGCACTATTACCGTTATTATGGTAATAGTGTGTGGAAAAACAGTTAATACGGTAATTTTCTCGCTGGATTTCAGCTCGCAGCTCTCTGAGCCGCGAGCTGAAATCCAGCTAACTATTACCGTATTAACGGTAATAGTTTTTCCGCGCCGCGGAAAACAAAGAATTGAATATGCCCCTGAATGTACGACAAAAATGTATGGTTAATAGGGAAACTATTCAAATTTGTTTAAGATATATAATAGGGATTATATGTGAGGAATATTTTATTTGTAAATGAAGAAAGTTAGTTGTAGTTCCCTTTGTTTTTCAAAATACTTAAAGAGCAAACCCACCAAAAACTTAACTTTGGTGAAATTCAATTAGTCATGATAAACTACAAAGTTTTACTTTCCTGGAGATAGAAATTTGCCCTCTAAAGGCCCCAATTGGTCTTGCATTGCTCTTCTCTCTGATTGGCTATTTCAGACAGCAGTGTTGTCAATGCCCCTCCCCTCTTAGTTCTTATTCGTTCACAGGGGCAAACGCAAGATTTGTAGAGAGGGGTTTCCATGCCACACCTCCAGTGGGCGTGGCTAGCATGCTTTGGGGCGTGGCTATAATTTTAGCTGTTGCTTGGCTGTTCTCCAACTCTTCCTATCCCCATCATATACACGGGCAATGCTGAGTGCACTACTGTTAGGGGCACACAGCTCTCCCTTTTTGAGAAGAGCTGTGTGAAACGGGACATACCTCCTAACTGTCCCTACAATCAGCACAAAGTCCTGATTGAGTGTGTTGACAGACCGTCCTGCTCTCTCCTACCTGTTCTTGCTGCTTTTAATACTTGTTGGGGATGGCTGTGAACAGTGCAGACAGAAACGATCTGCCCACAAGCTGCAAAGTGATTGGTCCCGGGCAGGGTCCAGCCACCTTAAGCATACAGTACCCCAGGCTGGGAGGGGTGGGGGGGGAGGGTTTCCAGGCACTAGGAGACCCCCTCAGTTTGCCTATGAAATGGTAACTTCAGGGAGGAGGTGCCTCAGCAATGCCACTGTGCTTTATACAAGCTGCCTTAGACTGACTTAGTGAGCTACATCTAAAACTAAATTTTTATTTTTTGTGACATTCCTCATTAATCACTGTTTTTCTTATATTATACTATTCTTACATTGAAAGGTAAGACAGAGCTGGATTAGAGGGAAAAGCATTTTGCAAGTAAAAATAGAAAAATAATACAATATTATTATTATAATATTATTCTATGTAGAAAATCACTGACATACCACTTAATTAGCCTGTAACTTCAGATAGTAAACCTGATTGTAAAATAGAGGTCTTGACGTCATAACAGTCCAGAGACTAGTAATCTTGTATTTGATGTCAATTAGTTATGAACTACAAGTGTACTTGAGAAGCAGACACGTAATAACATCTGTTCCTTGATGCCTTCAGCATTATTTATAGGCAAAAGCATAGGTGACTATGCACGCTGACACTTTGTTATGTATAGCTCTTTCCATTGATTTATTGATTTCTTCTAGTATGTGACATTGAAATTAACAGTGAATATGAATATATAATTGAGTCATAAACAGGAATAGTGGTATATTTTATGGAGGATCTGTGCATATCCACCTATAAATGTGTTTCATCCAGAGTCTTATATTTATACATAGTTGAAGAGGTTGAAAAAAAAAACCAGTCCATCAAGTTCAACCTATTTTGGATCTCCTACGATCCTGCACTTATATTTGAAATTGATCCAGAGTAAGCAAACGCCAATCTGTTTCAATTGTGAAAATCCCCCCAGACTCAATATTGCAGTCTTATTTTTTACCCTATATTCACTACTATCCTTCATTTTAATTAACGGTCGTATCCCTGGATACACCTTTCCGCTAAAAATTTGTCTAACCCTTTCTTAAACTTATCTATTGAATCTGCCATCACAACCTTCCCTGGCAATGAATTCCATATCTTGACTGCCCTTACTGTAAAGAACCCCTTCCTTTGCTGGTTGTGAAATTTCCTCTCCTCTAACCTTAGGGGATGACCACGTGTCCTGTGTATAGTCCTTGGGGTAAAAAGTTCCCATGAAAGTTCTCTGTATTGACCCCTAAGGTATTTGTACATAGTAATCATATCTCCCCTTAGACACCTCTTTTCTAAAGTAACCATGCCTAAACTGGCTACGGCACTACATCTGCTATTCGCCAATCCCTTGGTACTGAGCCTGATGAGATTGAATCTCTGAAAATTAAGAATAGCGGTCTAGCTATTTCCGAGTTTAACTCCATAAGGAACCTTGGGTGTATGCCATCTGGACCTGGAGCTTTATTTATCTTAATATTCTTCAGTCGCCTTTGGACTTCTTCCTCTGACAAGCAAGCATTAATTAATGGCATGGTTTCATTTCCATTTTTTATGTATTACTCCTGCCATTTGTTCCTCTCTGGTAAATACTGAAGAAAAGAAAGTGTTTAATACCTCTGCTTTTTCCTTAGTATCATTTATCAATTCACCCATCTCACTTCTTAGGGGTCCTATATTATCTTTTTAATCCTTTTGCCATTTATATACTTAAAAAACTTTTTGGGGTTTGTCTTACTTTCTTTTGCAACGTGGCCTTCATTTTCTAATTTAGCCAATCTAATTTCCTTTTTGCATGTTTTATTACATTTCTTGTACCTACGGAAGGACTCCTCTGACCCTTCAGACTTGAACAATTTAAATGCATGCTTCTTCCTTTGCATTTTTTCCCTTACCTTTTTATTTAGCCACATTGGTTTAGACTTAATTCTTTTACATTTATCGCACAACGAACCGTCTATCATGAGATAATCGCCAAGCTTTGCCTCTGTTGCTAACTCCAAATACAAATATCTATATATTTAGCAGAATGTATAGCCCCAAAGCTGGATTTATTGTTAGAGCTCATTTCCATAACATCTCTATTATGATGTGGATGTTTTCATTGCTCCCTGATCAATAAACCCTTCAAGTGAGGTAGTGGTCAGTGGTCAGCAAGAGAAGAATGTTGGGGCAACAGAAATGTGCTTAATTATTCTAAGTTGTGACTAAAGGTGAATGGTATTCTATATAGCCCCCTTATATATCCTTATATAGCCATCCACAGTCATCCACACTAGATCAGGTTAAAAGCTTCAGTCCATTGTGCTTTACGTCTTGAATGTGAAGACATCTTCTAGCATACCTTCTACATAACATTAATCATTAAGTTAGACAAAACAGTTTGAGGCTCCTTCAGTGTCTCACGTATTTGTATCTAAAGTGCAGGTGTATAATGTGTGCCACAAAATAGCACAATTACGTGTTTATTTTGAGTCATACATATCTATGGTACGTTTAATTAAAACAAACACACAGGGGTAAATGTGTATCAAGCTGAGAGTTTTCCGACGAGTTTGAAAAACCAATCAGATTCTAGCTATCATTTATTTAGTGCATTCTACAAAATGAAAGCTGGAATCTGATTGGTTGCTAAACATCTCCACTTTTCAAACCCGCCGGAAAACACTCAGCTTGATACATTTACCCCATAAATGCCAAGGGGGTCTAATCGAGACACCATTCATCACCAACAACTTAATGGTGAGGAATTCATCATCATCATCAACATTTATTTATATAGCGCCAACAAATTCTGTAGCGCTTTACAATTGGGAACACACATTTATAAGACAATACTGGGTAATACATACAGACAGAGAGGTAAGAGGGCATTGCATTTTAGTGTAATAAAAAGTCATTCAGCTGGTTATTGGTATATTTTACATTGTTTATTTGTCTTACCCATGTAGATGAAGACTTTCTGTGGTTTACAAATACTGATGTAGCTTTCCCATTGAAAAGGGAATGAGGGAATGTCTGGCAATTTTTAGCTTGGGGGCAAATACACACTGGCCCATGAGCTAAAGCCTATCTCTTATAGGTAGTTTTAGGTATAAAACTCAGGGGCTTCTTTTTATTATTTTTCTATCTGTTTAAATCATTTATTTGTTTTGTTTATAAAAAGGAAATGTACTTGTTAGTTATATGGGTACCACTGTAGCTCACCAGCGCTGCCCTGTTTCTTTCATTTGAACTGCTGTTTTTAAATCTCCTCTGCTGGCCTTAAGTCTGTGAATAGGTCATCACATCAGCCAGACAGCGGAAGACATGAAAACAGAAGTTCAATTGGAAGTAGCGGCACATTCCTTGCAGGCTACAGTGACATCTGTACAATTATCAAGTACCAAAAGAAAAAAATAACTTTAATAATTAAAATAATGTGCATAATGAACCAGAGTCTTAGATATCCTTTAGCATTATGTAGGGACCACTGGGCCAGGGGCGGATCTAGAAAACTATTGTACCCGGGGCGATTTAGGAAGGGGGAACTTATGCCCCGCACCCTTTCTAACATCTAAGGCTGCCGGCGGCTGCACACTATGTGCTGGTCCGCTCGGCAATGACAGGCAGGGACAGTGTGCTGCCCGGCCGCTCTGATTGTGTTTAAAACAGCACACTGTCCCTGCCTGTCACCGCTGAACGGACCTGCACATACTGTGCAGCCGTCGGCAGCAAGTCTCTGCTAGGGGGGCGATTGCCCTGATCGCCCCCCCTGGATCCGCCACTGCACTGGGGTGACAAAGTGGCCACTCCAGCGGCCCCAATCTTCCTCACTCCTCAGTCCTCCATAATCCAGGGAAGCGGACAAGCTTATGATATTCCTCAACCACCATCTTAATCGCCCTAGGTTACCCTATTACCACCCTCTACACAGCTAACACAAGACAACAACCCTCTGACCAACATTGCTGTGTGATCACACAGCCCACTCAATACTTTTACCTTTGCATTCTAGCTGGTTCAGTGTGCAATATGATGTAGCACAGGACCTTGTGTTTCAAAGTCCCATTGTCCCATAGATTGTAAGCTTGCGAGCAGGGTTCTCTTATTTCTCTGTCTGTCTGTATTACCCAGTATTGTTTTATTAATGTTTGTTCCCAATTGTAAAGCGCTATGGAATTTGCTGGCACTATATAAATAAATGATGATGATGATGATGATGAGTCTCAGTGCTTCTCAGTGTGGGACTGGTTATCTCTGGGATGGGGGGCTACACTGTCATTGCAGGCCTCCTCCCTATACATTAAAGCTCCATGCTAATTTCCCCTATGACAGGGGGCCCCACGCTCATGGTATTCCTCTGATTAGTGGGAACCAGACAGGACTGTGTAGCCTACTGATGCTTTTCCCTAAAGTAGGGAGAGCCCACCCTTGTGGTCTCACTGTTATAGAGGGATCCTGACCAAGCTGCACACAGCACACAGACACACATGGGTGTAATTAGTTTGCTAATTTCTTTATTGGTTAAGTAGTGCTTAGGAGTAGAATGAAAGCCTGTTTGTTGTTGTGGGTGGGGTGACCGATGTCAGTTAGTTGGCCAGTGACTAGGCATGAGGTCTATGGCTAGCCAGAGCTTGAGTTACCTGGTGTCATCCTAATAAAACTGTGTTGTGTTATTTGAACAATAAAAGCAAAGTTATTCAAGAACAAAATGGTTGTGTTTGTCATCCAGTGTTAGCTTCACAATATATATTGTTTTGTGGGCAGCACAGTGGCCTAGTGGTTAGCACCTTTGCCTCACAGCACTGGGGTCATGAGTTTGATTTCCAACCATGGCCTTATCTGTGTGGAGTTTGTATCTTCTCCCAGAGTTAGCGTGGGTTTCCTCCGGGTACTCCGGTTTCCTCCCACACTCCAAAAAAAAAATACTGGTAGGTTAATTGGCTGCTATCAAAATTGACCCTAGTCTCTCCCTCTGTCTGTCTTTTTATGTGTGTGTGAGTGTGTGCCTATATTAGGGAATTTAGACTGTAAGCTCCAATGGGGCAGGGACTGATGTGAATGAGTTCTCTGTACAGCGCTGCAGAATTAGTGGCACTATATAAATAAATGATGATGATACATATATGTTTATTTTGGATGATGATTTTATAGGTGCATATAGCACTCACACTGGAAACTTCATTGAAACTCAAAGGCTATTGAAATACGGGGGACAAACTAGCGTTTGTGTTTTTAACACATTTGCAAACGAATATGAACGTGACAACCACCTATATGCATATGAAATGTTTTTCAGACACATGCATAAGTGTGTAGCGTCTACATGCATTTTAACGTTATTTGAATTTCAATTTTTTGAGGCAGACGCAATGCCAGTGGGTAACGGGCCTTTGATTACTGTTATTATTTATCAGGGTACCAACATTTCTCCTGAGAAAATATTGCTATTCTGACCAGCATAAAAATAAAATATTACTGTCTACCCTGTACAGTATCAGTGTCATGTTCTTTTCTTTATTAGTCTTAGTTTTACCTGCTTGACAATTAATTTAATTATTTTTTTAAAAAAAAAGTTATGTATTTACATAAAATCTAAAATATTTCAACACATTAATTAGTAAATAAAACCAGTTTATGATGATATTCCCACCTATATTCGTTCTGAACACTATGATAAACATTCAGTAACAGATCAACATTATAATTAATTGTTTAATGAGTAAGTTACAAACTTGCGAATGCCTGGTAAAGTCTAGCAGGATTTGTGTCATTTAACAGGAAAGCTGAATGGAATAATGCGTCTAATGCTTATTTTTGGATCTCTCTTTAAGCACCATCTGGGTTGAGAACATTCTGATCTCTATCTCTGATCTGCACTGACCCCTATTAAACATTGCCTATTCATCTCAGTGTACTGAATATAGACACTGCATTACAAGTAATTCCTTGTGTAGGGGAGACATATAGAGCCAACAAGCTGTCTAGGATATTATATCTATAGGAAATGTCTAGACGGCAATGGAATCATTTAACTATTGTGGTTAGATGTCGTAACCCTTTCGCTGCCAGGTGTCCATGCCAAATTTGCACCTCAGTTCAGGACGCTACACTATAAGTTACTTTTTTGCAGTATGTTAGGTTTGTAAGGGATAACTTTTTTAAAAATGCAAATTAGTATTCTGTTTTGCACATAACTTAAATACTGACTGTTTTTTTCATGTAACACACAAATACTTGATAGCTTATTTGTACACTGAAATTTACAGTTGATATTTGTGTGCTACATGAAAAACCAGTCAGTATTTAACTTATGTGCAAAACAGAAAACTAATTTGCACCCCCTGCATTGTAACATGGTTTTGTCCAGGAGACTGAAATAAGAAGATTCTTAAGTTAAGATCCTTAATGAATCAGACCCCAGAATCTGATTGGTTGCTATGGGAAACATCTCCACTTTATCAAACCCGCAGTTTAGTAAATATACCCCTTAGTGTTTTTTTGTGTATGATACACATTTTCTGTACTGCGCATGTACACTGAAGTTTTTTGCATATCGTAGACTTGCATCCCCTCACGCCTGAAAAGTGGAATAGGGATGGGAAGGGGCGGACAACCATAAGCTGAGTGCAAGAAGGGCTTGTTTATATAATTGCATATTATTAGACATGGACATATCTGCAGATATGTGATATGTCTCTTAGGAGGCTTATGTTTTGCAGGTACTGGAGGTCTGGTGCAAAGATTGACTATGGTGATGATGACTTTCAGCGCCACTATCTAGCCACTTGTGATTGGCTGCTTGAGTTTCGAAGTCTCCAGTTGATAGTACTTAATGAAGCTATATTGCATCAA
Organism: Mixophyes fleayi; assembly: GCF_038048845.1. NCBI lineage: Eukaryota > Metazoa > Chordata > Amphibia > Anura > Limnodynastidae > Mixophyes > Mixophyes fleayi. Next base: position 423,062,954 of record NC_134402.1, on the reverse strand, counting down.
GTCACGCTAGTCAATTAGCATTACCTCTTTGTCATTTCTATTTAGACTACTGCAGTAAAGAAGACTTCCATTTGATTTTTAAATGGACAAACAACAGATTTGGAGGTGTTTGTATTTAATTACATTTTATATGCAAAATCGCATCACCATCAAGAAACTTTTCTCTCTTGTGTATATGACACTTCATTACATTATTATGTTGTGTACAAATAAAATAATACAACTTTAGTATTTTCTAAGTATACACACGTGTATGCCTGATTTGTATTCTTACAGTTTTGCGTTTTACATATTTTACATACTGACTACTGTGCCCTATTGTTACAAGGTATTGGAGTACAGGACGTTTGTAGGTAATCGTTTTTTCTATTTTACAAATGTCAATATCTTCACAATCTTGTCCTTGGTAAGATATGTATTAATATCAATTGGGACATTTTGACTATAATTCTAATGGCAGCATAGAGTTCTACGACTCCAATATATATACTTGCATTGGTGGAGGTGCTTGCACACTGCACAAATTGTGAAAGTAAGAGGTGTCTCTTTTAATACTCTGTTTAAACAAGAGATATCTTAAATAGGGTGAACACATCAAATTATCTGCTGATTGATCTGGAGTTGGAGAGCACTGGAAACGATGCAGTCTAGAATATTTTTATCAAGAGTTGGAGGAGGTTCCTGAGATGTAGGGGAAACAATGGAATATGATGGTACCGGGTCTGCTATCTTCAAACAAAATTTTACTAACCTTTCCAAAAATATTGAAAGGCTTATTCACACTGAGTTATGTAAACCAAAGAACTCAGAAATAATATATCAGCTCTATCTAATAGAATGTCTGTGCTTCAAACTTACAGACAGGTAAAGGAAAGATTTAGGGCGAGATTTACTAAACTGCGGGTTTGAAAAAGTGGAGATGTTGCCTATAGCAACCAATCAGATTCTAGCTGTCATTTATTTAGTGCATTCTACAAAATGACAGCTAGGGGGGTATTCAATTGTTTCTTTTAAAGCGCTAAAACAAAAAAAAATGAGCGCTCTAAAAATATTACCGTTAATACGGTAATTACTCGCTAAATTTCATCTCGCAGCTCCCTGAGCAGCGAGCTGAAATTCAGCCCGCTGGCAGCGAGTAAGTACCGTATTAACTGTTTACGCGCGCAAAATTACCGTATAATATGAAGTTTTTTTTAGAGCGCTCGTTTTTTTTTTGTTTTAGCGCGTTAAAAGAAACAATTGAATACCCCCCCTAGAATCTGATTGGTTGCTATAGGCAACATCTCCACTTTTTCTACCCCGCAGTTTAGTAAATATACCGCTTAGAGTGAAAGTAGGTAGCCTCTGACATTAATGAATTATATTATCAGATGGAAGCTATGTGCGAACACCAAGAAAAGGGTAAAAGCAGAGATAGGAGAAGTAATATAATATTAAAAGGTATCCAAAAGGCCATAACTGATCTTCCCGCCTACCTACTAGCATGGTGGCTAAGTGGTAAGCACTTCTGCCTCACAGCGCTGGGGTCATGAGTTCAATTCCTGACCATGGCCTTATCTGTGTGGAGTTTGTATGTTCTCCCTGTGTTTGTGTGGGTTTCCTCCAAGTGCTCCAGTTTCCTCCCACACTCCAAAAATATACTAGGTTAATTGACTGCTATCAAAAATTGACTCTAGTCTCTCTCTCTCTCTCTCTGTCATCTGTGTGTGTATGTTAGGAAATTTAGACTGTAAGCTCCAATGGGGCAGGGACTGATGTGAATAAGTTCTCTGTACAGCACTGCCTAATCAGTGGCGCTATATAAATAAATGGTGATGATGATGATATTATGGTGGACTGATGGCAATTTGACAGCGTGCATAAGGCACTGAGACAGAACCTTAGCTATGAAGGCCTCCCTCCCATGGAATGTAATTTAAAGTATACACCAGTACCACATGAAATAATCCTTAAAGTTTGCACCACATCCTGATGGGTGTTGGACAGATCGCGAGGTGTCGTTTGATTTATTCTTAGACCTGGCTTCCATGACCAGGGTAAGGAGCAGAGAACTTTATATCCATACACTGCAAAACCATCAAGTGAAATATGGAAGGGATTTATCTCGTATCTATCTATCTACCTTTTTAACTTGCTCACTGAGAAAAATGGCAAATTCAGTAATCTGAAACATCTGCACGCTCAGGCTGAAGAATTTATCAAGCTAGTTTGAAGTTTTGAATCATTATGTCTCCCATCTTTAAAAATATTGGTGTTTTTATTATTATTATTATTATTATTATTATTATTATTATTATTATCTTTGACTTATAAGGTGCCACAAAGGGTCCGCAGCGCCGTACATTTCATATACAGAAAACAGAACCAAGACACAACATGATACAAATATAAGTACCCCTCTAGGAGGTCTAGTTGGCGCTCACAGGAGATCACAACGGGAGGATAGTTATAGATCCTGTAGAACTAATGGAGAAGGAGGTACTCCTAATGGTTGGTTGCACAACTGCTGCAAACCCGTAGTGGATTGCTGTAAACCACTAAAGAAGGTCAAAGACACAAAAGAACAAACAGAAAGGGTTGCGCTGTTGAGTCTACACCAAGGGTAGTGAATAATGACATATGAATTCTCTAGAGAAATAGAGAGAGGCACTGGATGGAGTAATAAAAAACTTTTATATTGATGCAATCTTCACAATGTGAAACGTAAATCATAACATAAAAAACTCTATAGATAGAACACACATATATCACTTAAGCAGAACAATAAGATGTACTCCAAAGTTGGAGTTGAATATACCAACCGCGGCTGTATTAAAACATATATATATGTCTATATAGATAGAAAACTAAATAGTGTAAGAGAAAAAAGTGTGGCCAACACTGATTTGGCACAGTCTCCGTTGTAGAAACGTATCCAAAAATTAGCGCGTCCGCTATAAAAAATCAGTACATCCCACATACACAGTAGTTGAGTCGGACCAGGAATGTACAGTCCTCCTTAGATAGTAATTAAACAGAATAAGTCATCCAGTTACTGTTTCGAGGACATCCAAATGTAAAGACAATGATATGCCCCGGCCTGCGCTCTCATAGCTCCCTCCTTATGTGGCCAGACAGACTCCACATAAACCTCGCAAGTAATGCAGGGTTCCCACAGAATAGTCTTTACACTTCAGACTCTAGTGTAGACTGCACAACGATGATACAGAGTCTTAATGGAAACAGTGTATACTTATCATGTCTGTCGGCAATACTGATCGGAGCGGAGAAGGGCCGGTGGATATAAATAGACACAATTATTCCTCTCGTAACAGGCAAATGACCACTGTTTATCCGGATCCAACTTGAAACAAGAAACCCCGCTGACGCGTTTCGTGCCTGTACAAGGCACTTTCTCAAAGCTTTGAGAAAGTGCCTTGTACAGGCACTTTTCTCAAAGCTTTTAGAAAGGTAGACTCAACAGCGCAACCCTTTCTGTTTGTTCTTTTATGATACAAATATATACAAACACAGGTGACAGGGTAAAGCAAATCAGATTATATCTGACAGATAGAGAAAGGGATAGTAGAAATCAGCAAGAAGAAGGCCGAAGATTAATAAAACAGGGAAAGCAGGGCTAGCGAAGCAGGCCAAGAGGTACAGAGGGTGAAGGAACTGTAGAAGGAGCAAATAAGGAAAGAGGGCCCTGCTCATGAAAGCTAACAACCTAGAGGGAGGGGGAGACACATAAATGGGGGTACTAACTGGGGAGAGAGCCAGGACAAGAAAATTAGGAGGACTGATAGACTTGAATAAAATAATGAGTCTTAAGGGCACGCTTGAAGCCTTTGAGAGTAGATGCTAACCTGATGGAACGTGGAAGATCGTTACACAGCAGGGGAGCAGCCCGGGCAAAGTCCTGGAGACGGGAGTGAGAGGAGGTGATCAGTGAAGTAGTGAGGCGGCGTTCAGAGGCAAAGCGGAGGGAGCGGGTAGGAGTGTAGGTAGAGATGAGATTGGAGATGTAGAGAGGGGAAGATTGACTAAGAGCTTTAAAGGTGAGGGTGAGGAGTTTAAATTTAATTCTGTAGGGTATGGGGAGCCAATGTAGTGACTGTTGATGGGAGACCGCAGATATAGAGCGGCGGGAGAGAAAAATGAGGCGGGCAGCAGCATTGAGGATAGACTTAAGAGGGTCAAGGTGAGAAACAGGTAGGCCAGAGAGAAGAAGGTTACAGTAGTCAAGGCGAGAGATAATAAGCGAGTAAACAAGGGTTTTCGTGGCTTCCGTGGTGAGAAAGGGACGTATCTTAGATATATTCCGAAGGTGGAAGTAACAGGATTTAGAGAGGGACAGAATGTGAGGCTTAAATGAGAGGGAGGAATCAAGGATGACCCCAA